>NC_083731.1:51417342-51736059 GCF_028564815.1 Eubalaena glacialis
TTCCCATTATGAAAGCTCCGTTCATGCGGCCTCGAAGCTACCTGAAAAGCATTGTTGTTGCCGGGGTTTTCCTCACTGCCGGCATGGTTCTGAGAAGAAAATGAGTTTTCTCCTAAGAAACCTTGGGTTTCCAATTCCTTGTTGGAAGCTCACCCTGCTCTGCGCTATACCTAAAGTGAAAGTCAACGTGAGCCCAAGCTTCGAAGTAAGGCCCTGATTATCCTTGCAAAACGAGAGGCGTGCAGCAGCTCCATGAGGCCTTCATCGTTGTTCTGCTTTAGTTTCAAGGTAGTAAGCTTTTCAACACTCCTAGGGGCCTTGCTTCAGCACCCGTTTCAGTACCAGAACACTGCGAAGAACCAGGAAGCTCTGCTCCTGCGTGTATGCTGCGTGTCAACCTAGAAAGTAGAGACTGATGGCACAAGGCTAGTTTTCCCATTATGAAAGCTCCGTTGATGCGGCCCCGAAGCTCCCTGCAAAGCACTGTTGTTACCGTGCTTTTACTTACAGCCGGTATGGTTCATAGAAGAAAATGAGTTTTCTCGAAAGAAACCTTGTGCTTCCAGTTCCTAGTTGGAAGCTCACCCTGCTCTGCTCTATACCAAACGTGAAAGTCAATGTGAGCACTAGCCTCGAAGTAAGGCCCTGATTATGCTGGCAAAACGGGAGGCGTGCAGCAGCTCCATGAGGCCTTCATCGCTGTTCTGCTTTAGTTTCACGGTAGTAAGCTTTCCAAGACTCCTAGGGACTTTGCTTAAGCAACCGTTTCGGTACCAGAACACTGCGTAGAGACAGTAAGCTCTGGTCCTGCGTGTATGCTGCGTGTCAACCTAGAAATTGGAGACTGATGGCATAAGGCTTCTTTTCCCATTATGAAAGCTCCGTTCATGCGGCCTCGAAGCTACCTGAAAAGCATTGTTGTTGCCGGGGTTTTCCTCACTGCCGGCATGGTTCTGAGAAGAAAATGAGTTTTCTCCTAAGAAACCTTGGGTTTCCAGTTCCTTGTTGGAAGCTCACCCTGCTCTGCGCTATACCTAAAGTGAAAGTCAACGTGAGCCCAAGCTTCGAAGTAAGGCCCTGATTATCCATGCAAAACGAGAGGCGTGCAGCAGCTCCATGAGGCCTTCATCGTTGTTCTGCTTTAGTTTCAAGGTAGTAAGCTTTTCAACACTCCTAGCGGACTTGCTTCAGCACCCGTTTCAGTACCAGAACACTGCGTAGAACCAGGAAGCTCTGCTCCTGCGTGTATGCTGCGTGTCAACCTAGAAAGTAGAGACTGATGGCACAAGGCTAGTTTTCCCATTATGAAAGCTCCGTTGATGCGGCCCCGAAGCTTCCTGCAAAGCACTGTTGTTACCGTGCTTTTACTTACAGCTGGCATGGCACATAGAAGAAAATGAGTTTTCTCGAAAGAAACCTTGTGCTTCCAGTTCCTAGTTGGAAGCTCACCCTGCTCTGCTCTATACCAAACGTGAAAGTCAATGTGAGCACTAGCCTCGAAGTAAGGCCCTGATTATGCTGGCAAAACGGGAGGCGTGCAGCAGCTCCATGAGGCCTTCATCGCTGTTCTGCTTTAGTTTCACGGTAGTAAGCTTTCCAAGACTCCTAGGGACTTTGCTTAAGCAACCGTTTCGGTACCACAACACTGCGTAGAGACAGTAAGCTCTGGTCCTGCGTGTATGCTGCGTGTCAACCTAGAAATTGGAGACTGATGGCATAAGGCTTCTTTTCCCATTATGAAAGCTCCTTTCATGCGGCCTCGAAGCTACCTGAAAAGCATTGTTGTTGCCGGGGTTTTCCTCACTGCCGGCATGGTTCTGAGAAGAAAATGAGTTTTCTCCTAAGAAACCTTGGGTTTCCAGTTCCTTGTTGGAAGCTCACCCTGCTCTGCGCTATACCTAAAGTGAAAGTCAACGTGAGCCCAAGCTTCGAAGTAAGGCCCTGATTATCCTTGCAAAACGAGAGGCGTGCAGCAGCTCCATGAGGCCTTCATCGTTGTTCTGCTTTAGTTTCAAGGTAGTAAGCTTTTCAACACTCCTAGCGGACTTGCTTCAGCACCCGTTTCAGTACCAGAACACTGCGTAGAACCAGGAAGCTCTGCTCCTGCGTGTATGCTGCGTGTCAACCTAGAAATTAGAGACTGATGGCACAAGAATTGTTTTTCCGTTTTGAAAGCTCCATTCATGCTGCCTCGAAGCTTCCTGCAAAACACTGTTGTTACCGTGCTTTTACTTACAGCCGGCATGGCACATAGAAGAAAATGAGTTTTCTCGAAAGAAACCTTGTGCTTCCAGTTCCTAGTTGGAAGCTCACCCTGCTCTGCTCTATACCAAACGTGAAAGTCAATGTGAGCACTAGCCTCGAAGTAAGGCCCTGATTATGCTGGCAAAACGGGAGGCGTGCAGCAGCTCCATGAGGCCTTCATCGCTGTTCTGCTTTAGTTTCACGGTAGTAAGCTTTCCAACGTTCCTAGGGACTTTGCTTAGGCAACCGTTTCGGTACCAGAACACTGCGAAGAGACAGTAAGCTCTGGTCCTGCGTGTATGCTGCGTGTCAACCTAGAAATTGGAGACTGATGGCATAAGGCTTCTTTTCCCATTATGAAAGCTCCGTTCATGCGGCCTCGAAGCTACCTGAAAAGCATTGTTGTTGCCGGGGTTTTCCTCACTGCCGGCATGGTTCTGAGAAGAAAATGAGTTTTCTCCTAAGAAACCTTGGGTTTCCAGTTCCTTGTTGGAAGCTCACCCTGCTCTGCGCTATACCTAAAGTGAAAGTCAACGTGAGCCCAAGCTTCGAAGTAAGGCCCTGATTATCCTTGCAAAACGAGAGGCGTGCAGCAGCTCCATGAGGCCTTCATCGTTGTTCTGCTTTAGTTTCAAGGTAGTAAGCTTTTCAACACTCCTAGGGGCCTTGCTTCAGCACCCGTTTCAGTACCAGAACACTGCGTAGAACCAGGAAGCTCTGCTCCTGCGTGTATACTGCGTGTCAACCTAGAAAGTAGAGACTGATGGCACAAGGCTAGTTTTCCCATTATGAAAGCTCCGTTGATGCGGCCCCGAAGCTTCCTGCAAAGCACTGTTGTTACCGTGCTTTTACTTACAGCCGGCATGGCACATAGAAGAAAATGAGTTTTCTCGAAAGAAACCTTGTGCTTCCAGTTCCTAGTTGGAAGCTCACCCTGCTCTGCTCTATACCAAACGTGAAAGTCAATGTGAGCACTAGCCTCGAAGTAAGGCCCTGATTATGCTGGCAAAACGGGAGGCGTGCAGCAGCTCCATGAGGCCTTCATCGCTGTTCTGCTTTAGTTTCACGGTAGTAAGCTTTCCAAGACTCCTATGGACTTTGCTTAAGCAACCGTTTCAGTACCAGAACACTGCGTAGAGACAGTAAGCTCTGGTCCTGCGTGTATGCTGCGTGTCAACCTAGAAATTGGAGACTGATGGCATAAGGCTTCTTTTCCCATTATGAAAGCTCCGTTCATGCGGCCTCGAAGCTACCTGAAAAGCATTGTTGTTGCCGGGGTTTTCCTCACTGCCGGCATGGTTCTGAGAAGAAAATGAGTTTTCTCCTAAGAAACCTTGGGTTTCCAATTCCTTGTTGGAAGCTCACCCTGCTCTGCGCTATACCTAAAGTGAAAGTCAACGTGAGCCCAAGCTTCGAAGTAAGGCCCTGATTATCCTTGCAAAACGAGAGGCGTGCAGCAGCTCCATGAGGCCTTCATCGTTGTTCTGCTTTAGTTTCAAGGTAGTAAGCTTTTCAACACTCCTAGGGGCCTTGCTTCAGCACCCGTTTCAGTACCAGAACACTGCGAAGAACCAGGAAGCTCTGCTCCTGCGTGTATGCTGCGTGTCAACCTAGAAAGTAGAGACTGATGGCACAAGGCTAGTTTTCCCATTATGAAAGCTCCGTTGATGCGGCCCCGAAGCTCCCTGCAAAGCACTGTTGTTACCGTGCTTTTACTTACAGCCGGTATGGTTCATAGAAGAAAATGAGTTTTCTCGAAAGAAACCTTGTGCTTCCAGTTCCTAGTTGGAAGCTCACCCTGCTCTGCTCTATACCAAACGTGAAAGTCAATGTGAGCACTAGCCTCGAAGTAAGGCCCTGATTATCCTGGCAAAACGGGAGGCGTGCAGCAGCTCCATGAGGCCTTCATCGCTGTTCTGCTTTAGTTTCACGGTAGTAAGCTTTCCAAGACTCCTAGGGACTTTGCTTAAGCAACCGTTTCGGTACCAGAACACTGCGTAGAGACAGTAAGCTCTGGTCCTGCGTGTATGCTGCGTGTCAACCTAGAAATTGGAGACTGATGGCATAAGGCTTCTTTTCCCATTATGAAAGCTCCGTTCATGCGGCCTCGAAGCTACCTGAAAAGCATTGTTGTTGCCGGGGTTTTCCTCACTGCCGGCATGGTTCTGAGAAGAAAATGAGTTTTCTCCTAAGAAACCTTGGGTTTCCAGTTCCTTGTTGGAAGCTCACCCTGCTCTGCGCTATACCTAAAGTGAAAGTCAACGTGAGCCCAAGCTTCGAAGTAAGGCCCTGATTATCCATGCAAAACGAGAGGCGTGCAGCAGCTCCATGAGGCCTTCATCGTTGTTCTGCTTTAGTTTCAAGGTAGTAAGCTTTTCAACACTCCTAGCGGACTTGCTTCAGCACCCGTTTCAGTACCAGAACACTGCGTAGAACCAGGAAGCTCTGCTCCTGCGTGTATGCTGCGTGTCAACCTAGAAAGTAGAGACTGATGGCACAAGGCTAGTTTTCCCATTATGAAAGCTCCGTTGATGCGGCCCCGAAGCTTCCTGCAAAGCACTGTTGTTACCGTGCTTTTACTTACAGCTGGCATGGCACATAGAAGAAAATGAGTTTTCTCGAAAGAAACCTTGTGCTTCCAGTTCCTAGTTGGAAGCTCACCCTGCTCTGCTCTATACCAAACGTGAAAGTCAATGTGAGCACTAGCCTCGAAGTAAGGCCCTGATTATGCTGGCAAAACGGGAGGCGTGCAGCAGCTCCATGAGGCCTTCATCGCTGTTCTGCTTTAGTTTCACGGTAGTAAGCTTTCCAAGACTCCTAGGGACTTTGCTTAAGCAACCGTTTCGGTACCACAACACTGCGTAGAGACAGTAAGCTCTGGTCCTGCGTGTATGCTGCGTGTCAACCTAGAAATTGGAGACTGATGGCATAAGGCTTCTTTTCCCATTATGAAAGCTCCTTTCATGCGGCCTCGAAGCTACCTGAAAAGCATTGTTGTTGCCGGGGTTTTCCTCACTGCCGGCATGGTTCTGAGAAGAAAATGAGTTTTCTCCTAAGAAACCTTGGGTTTCCAGTTCCTTGTTGGAAGCTCACCCTGCTCTGCGCTATACCTAAAGTGAAAGTCAACGTGAGCCCAAGCTTCGAAGTAAGGCCCTGATTATCCTTGCAAAACGAGAGGCGTGCAGCAGCTCCATGAGGCCTTCATCGTTGTTCTGCTTTAGTTTCAAGGTAGTAAGCTTTTCAACACTCCTAGCGGACTTGCTTCAGCACCCGTTTCAGTACCAGAACACTGCGTAGAACCAGGAAGCTCTGCTCCTGCGTGTATGCTGCGTGTCAACCTAGAAATTAGAGACTGATGGCACAAGAATTGTTTTTCCGTTTTGAAAGCTCCATTCATGCTGCCTCGAAGCTTCCTGCAAAACACTGTTGTTACCGTGCTTTTACTTACAGCCGGCATGGCACATAGAAGAAAATGAGTTTTCTCGAAAGAAACCTTGTGCTTCCAGTTCCTAGTTGGAAGCTCACCCTGCTCTGCTCTATACCAAACGTGAAAGTCAATGTGAGCACTAGCCTCGAAGTAAGGCCCTGATTATGCTGGCAAAACGGGAGGCGTGCAGCAGCTCCATGAGGCCTTCATCGCTGTTCTGCTTTAGTTTCACGGTAGTAAGCTTTCCAACGTTCCTAGGGACTTTGCTTAGGCAACCGTTTCGGTACCAGAACACTGCGTAGAGACAGTAAGCTCTGGTCCTGCGTGTATGCTGCGTGTCAACCTAGAAATTGGAGACTGATGGCATAAGGCTTCTTTTCCCATTATGAAAGCTCCGTTCATGCGGCCTCGAAGCTACCTGAAAAGCATTGTTGTTGCCGGGGTTTTCCTCACTGCCGACATGGTTCTGAGACGAAAATGAGTTTTCATGGAAGAAACCTTGTGCTTCCAGTTCCTTGTTGGAAGCTCACCCTGCTCTGCTCTATACCAAAAGTGAAAGTCCACGTGAGCCCTAGCTTCGAAGTAAGGCACTGATTTGCCTTGCCAATGGGGAGGCGTGCAGCAGCTCCATGAGGCCTTCCTCACTGTTCTGCTTGATTTTAACGGTAGTCAGCCTTTCAAGACTCCTAGGGACCTTGCTTCAGCACCCGTTTCCGTACCAGAATATTGAGGAGACACAGGAAGCTCTAGTCCTGTTAAGCAACTTCCAGCCCCGTAGGCCTTTTGGAACACCCCAGTGTTGGCGAGACAAAGGCAACACTCTGCACTCTTCCTTGGGAGAGCCAGATTACCTCAGCTCTACACAGGATTCACGACCACACATCTCGACTGTCCTCCATGCAGTGGATGTAACCTCATTCCCCTAGCTGAACTCTGTTGAGAAAAACACTCTGCTTCCAATCCCTTTGCACTTTTTACACTTCGAGTCACGCATCCTCAAGGAGGTGGTCGGCTTGCATTCCAAGTACAATTTAAGCACAGTTCTTGGTGTAACACAGCAGGTCTTTTGAAGAGGCACAGGTCTCTAAGTCTCCCTCGCACATCCTTGGTTTAGGCACTTTGCTGCACGCAGAAAACCGGTCGTACAAAAAAGTTGATTCAGGGAAAGCCCCAGTGGGGATCGTGAATCTCTTTTGACTTGGTAGCATCAACATGTACTTATGCTGCGTGTCAACCTGGAAATGGGAGACTGATGGCACAAAGCTTGTTTTCCCGTTTTGAAAGCTCCGTTCATGAGGCCTCGAAGCTACCTGAAAAGCACTGTTGATACCGTGCTTTTCCTTACAGCCGGCATGGCACATAGAAGAAAATGAGTTTTCTCGAAAGAAACCTTGTGCTTCCAGTTCCTACTTGGAACCTCACCCTGCTCTGCTCTATACCAAACGTGAAAGTCAATGTGAGCACTAGCCTCGAAGTAAGGCCCTGATTATGCTGGCAAAACGGGAGGCGTGCAGCAGCTCCATGAGGCCTTCATCGCTGTTCTGCTTTAGTTTAACGGTAGTAAGCTCTCCAAGACTCCTAGGGACTTTGCTTAAGCAACCGTTTCGGTACCAGAACACTGCGAAGAGCCAGGAAGCTTTGGTCCTGCGTGTATGCTGCGTGTCTACCTAGAAATTAGAGACTGATGGCACAAGGCTTGTTTTCCCATTATGAAAGCTCCGTTCATGCGGCCTCGAAGCTACCGGAAAAGCATTGTTGTTAGTGGGGTTGTAGTCACTGCCGGCATGGTTCTGAGAAGAAAATGAGTTTTTTCGTAGAAACCTTGTGCTTCCAGTTCCTTGTAGGAAGCTCACCCTGCTCTGCTCTATCCCTAAAGTGAAAGTCAACGTGAGACTTGCTTCAAAGTAAGGCCCTGATTATCCTTGCAAAACGGGAGGCGTGCAGCAGCTCCATGAGGCCTTCATCGTTGTTCTGCTTTAGTTTCACGGTAGTAAGCCTTTCAAGACTCCTAGGGACCTTGCTTCAGCACCCGTTTCGGTACCAGAACACTGCGTAGAGCCAGGAAGCTCTGGTCCTGCGTGTATGCTGCGTGCCAACCTAGAAATTAGAGACTGATGGCACAAGGCTTGTTTTCCCATTAGGAAAGCTCCATTCATGCGGCCTCGAAGCTACCTGAAAAGCATTGTTGTTGCCTGGGTTTTCGTCACTGCCGACATGGTTCTGAGAAGAAAATGAGTTTTCATGGAAGAAACCTTGTGCTTCCAGTTCCTAGTTGGAAGCTCACCCTGCTCTGCTCTATACCAAACGTGAAAGTCAATGTGAGCACTAGCCTCGAAGTAAGGCCCTGATTATCCTGGCAAAACGGGAGGCGTGCAGCAGCTCCATGAGGCCTTCATCGCTGTTCTGCTTTAGTTTCACGGTAGTAAGCTTTCCAAGACTCCTAGGGACTTTGCTTAAGCAACCGTTTCGGTACCAGAACACTGCGTAGAGACAGTAAGCTCTGGTCCTGCGTGTATGCTGCGTGTCAACCTAGAAATTGGAGACTGATGGCATAAGGCTTCTTTTCCCATTATGAAAGCTCCGTTCATGCGGCCTCGAAGCTACCTGAAAAGCATTGTTGTTGCCGGGGTTTTCCTCACTGCCGGCATGGTTCTGAGAAGAAAATGAGTTTTCTCCTAAGAAACCTTGGGTTTCCAGTTCCTTGTTGGAAGCTCACCCTGCTCTGCGCTATACCTAAAGTGAAAGTCAACGTGAGCCCAAGCTTCGAAGTAAGGCCCTGATTATCCATGCAAAACGAGAGGCGTGCAGCAGCTCCATGAGGCCTTCATCGTTGTTCTGCTTTAGTTTCAAGGTAGTAAGCTTTTCAACACTCCTAGCGGACTTGCTTCAGCACCCGTTTCAGTACCAGAACACTGCGTAGAACCAGGAAGCTCTGCTCCTGCGTGTATGCTGCGTGTCAACCTAGAAAGTAGAGACTGATGGCACAAGGCTAGTTTTCCCATTATGAAAGCTCCGTTGATGCGGCCCCGAAGCTTCCTGCAAAGCACTGTTGTTACCGTGCTTTTACTTACAGCTGGCATGGCACATAGAAGAAAATGAGTTTTCTCGAAAGAAACCTTGTGCTTCCAGTTCCTAGTTGGAAGCTCACCCTGCTCTGCTCTATACCAAACGTGAAAGTCAATGTGAGCACTAGCCTCGAAGTAAGGCCCTGATTATGCTGGCAAAACGGGAGGCGTGCAGCAGCTCCATGAGGCCTTCATCGCTGTTCTGCTTTAGTTTCACGGTAGTAAGCTTTCCAAGACTCCTAGGGACTTTGCTTAAGCAACCGTTTCGGTACCACAACACTGCGTAGAGACAGTAAGCTCTGGTCCTGCGTGTATGCTGCGTGTCAACCTAGAAATTGGAGACTGATGGCATAAGGCTTCTTTTCCCATTATGAAAGCTCCTTTCATGCGGCCTCGAAGCTACCTGAAAAGCATTGTTGTTGCCGGGGTTTTCCTCACTGCCGGCATGGTTCTGAGAAGAAAATGAGTTTTCTCCTAAGAAACCTTGGGTTTCCAGTTCCTTGTTGGAAGCTCACCCTGCTCTGCGCTATACCTAAAGTGAAAGTCAACGTGAGCCCAAGCTTCGAAGTAAGGCCCTGATTATCCTTGCAAAACGAGAGGCGTGCAGCAGCTCCATGAGGCCTTCATCGTTGTTCTGCTTTAGTTTCAAGGTAGTAAGCTTTTCAACACTCCTAGCGGACTTGCTTCAGCACCCGTTTCAGTACCAGAACACTGCGTAGAACCAGGAAGCTCTGCTCCTGCGTGTATGCTGCGTGTCAACCTAGAAATTAGAGACTGATGGCACAAGAATTGTTTTTCCGTTTTGAAAGCTCCATTCATGCTGCCTCGAAGCTTCCTGCAAAACACTGTTGTTACCGTGCTTTTACTTACAGCCGGCATGGCACATAGAAGAAAATGAGTTTTCTCGAAAGAAACCTTGTGCTTCCAGTTCCTAGTTGGAAGCTCACCCTGCTCTGCTCTATACCAAACGTGAAAGTCAATGTGAGCACTAGCCTCGAAGTAAGGCCCTGATTATGCTGGCAAAACGGGAGGCGTGCAGCAGCTCCATGAGGCCTTCATCGCTGTTCTGCTTTAGTTTCACGGTAGTAAGCTTTCCAACGTTCCTAGGGACTTTGCTTAGGCAACCGTTTCGGTACCAGAACACTGCGTAGAGACAGTAAGCTCTGGTCCTGCGTGTATGCTGCGTGTCAACCTAGAAATTGGAGACTGATGGCAT
The DNA here is from genome assembly GCF_028564815.1 of Eubalaena glacialis. Taxonomy (NCBI): domain Eukaryota; kingdom Metazoa; phylum Chordata; class Mammalia; order Artiodactyla; family Balaenidae; genus Eubalaena; species Eubalaena glacialis. The sequence continues at coordinate 51,427,295 of NC_083731.1, forward strand.
AAGGCTTCTTTTCCCATTATGAAAGCTCCGTTCATGCGGCCTCGAAGCTACCTGAAAAGCATTGTTGTTGCCGGGGTTTTCCTCACTGCCGACATGGTTCTGAGACGAAAATGAGTTTTCATGGAAGAAACCTTGTGCTTCCAGTTCCTTGTTGGAAGCTCACCCTGCTCTGCTCTATACCAAAAGTGAAAGTCCACGTGAGCCCTAGCTTCGAAGTAAGGCACTGATTTGCCTTGCCAATGGGGAGGCGTGCAGCAGCTCCATGAGGCCTTCCTCACTGTTCTGCTTGATTTTAACGGTAGTCAGCCTTTCAAGACTCCTAGGGACCTTGCTTCAGCACCCGTTTCCGTACCAGAATATTGAGGAGACACAGGAAGCTCTAGTCCTGTTAAGCAACTTCCAGCCCCGTAGGCCTTTTGGAACACCCCAGTGTTGGCGAGACAAAGGCAACACTCTGCACTCTTCCTTGGGAGAGCCAGATTACCTCAGCTCTACACAGGATTCACGACCACACATCTCGACTGTCCTCCATGCAGTGGATGTAACCTCATTCCCCTAGCTGAACTCTGTTGAGAAAAACACTCTGCTTCCAATCCCTTTGCACTTTTTACACTTCGAGTCACGCATCCTCAAGGAGGTGGTCGGCTTGCATTCCAAGTACAATTTAAGCACAGTTCTTGGTGTAACACAGCAGGTCTTTTGAAGAGGCACAGGTCTCTAAGTCTCCCTCGCACATCCTTGGTTTAGGCACTTTGCTGCACGCAGAAAACCGGTCGTACAAAAAAGTTGATTCAGGGAAAGCCCCAGTGGGGATCGTGAATCTCTTTTGACTTGGTAGCATCAACATGTACTTATGCTGCGTGTCAACCTGGAAATGGGAGACTGATGGCACAAAGCTTGTTTTCCCGTTTTGAAAGCTCCGTTCATGAGGCCTCGAAGCTACCTGAAAAGCACTGTTGATACCGTGCTTTTCCTTACAGCCGGCATGGCACATAGAAGAAAATGAGTTTTCTCGAAAGAAACCTTGTGCTTCCAGTTCCTACTTGGAACCTCACCCTGCTCTGCTCTATACCAAACGTGAAAGTCAATGTGAGCACTAGCCTCGAAGTAAGGCCCTGATTATGCTGGCAAAACGGGAGGCGTGCAGCAGCTCCATGAGGCCTTCATCGCTGTTCTGCTTTAGTTTAACGGTAGTAAGCTCTCCAAGACTCCTAGGGACTTTGCTTAAGCAACCGTTTCGGTACCAGAACACTGCGAAGAGCCAGGAAGCTTTGGTCCTGCGTGTATGCTGCGTGTCTACCTAGAAATTAGAGACTGATGGCACAAGGCTTGTTTTCCCATTATGAAAGCTCCGTTCATGCGGCCTCGAAGCTACCGGAAAAGCATTGTTGTTAGTGGGGTTGTAGTCACTGCCGGCATGGTTCTGAGAAGAAAATGAGTTTTTTCGTAGAAACCTTGTGCTTCCAGTTCCTTGTAGGAAGCTCACCCTGCTCTGCTCTATCCCTAAAGTGAAAGTCAACGTGAGACTTGCTTCAAAGTAAGGCCCTGATTATCCTTGCAAAACGGGAGGCGTGCAGCAGCTCCATGAGGCCTTCATCGTTGTTCTGCTTTAGTTTCACGGTAGTAAGCCTTTCAAGACTCCTAGGGACCTTGCTTCAGCACCCGTTTCGGTACCAGAACACTGCGTAGAGCCAGGAAGCTCTGGTCCTGCGTGTATGCTGCGTGCCAACCTAGAAATTAGAGACTGATGGCACAAGGCTTGTTTTCCCATTAGGAAAGCTCCATTCATGCGGCCTCGAAGCTACCTGAAAAGCATTGTTGTTGCCTGGGTTTTCGTCACTGCCGACATGGTTCTGAGAAGAAAATGAGTTTTCATGGAAGAAACCTTGTGCTTCCAGTTCCTTGTTGGAAGCTCACCCTGCTCTGCTCTATACCAAAAGTGAAAGTCCACGTGAGCCCTAGCCTCGAAGTAAGGCCCTGATTTTCCTTGCCAATGGGGAGGAGTGCAGCAGCTCCATGAGGCCTTCCTCACTGTTCTGCTTGAGTTTCACGGTCATAAGCCTTTCAAGACTCCTAGGGACCTTGCTTCAGCACCCGTTTCCGTACCAGAATATTGAGGAGACACAGGAAGCTCTAGTCCTGTTAAGCAACTTCCAGCCCCGTAGGCCTTTTGGAACACCCCAGTGTTGGCTAGAGAAAGGCAACACACTGCACTCTTCCTTGGGAGAGCCATTTTACCTCAGCTCCACACAGGATTCACGACCACACTTCTCGACTGTCCTCCATGCAGTGGATGTAACCTCATTCCCCTAGCTGAACTCTGTTGAGAAAAACACTCTGCTTCCAATCCCTTTGCACTTTTTACACTTCGAGTCACGCATCCTCAAGGGGGTGGTCGGTTTCCATTCCAAGTACAATTGAAGCACAGTTCTTGGTGTAACACAGCAGGTCTTTTGAAGAGGCACAGGTCTCTAAGTCTCCCTCGCGCATCCTTTGTTTAGGCACTTTGCTGCACGCAGAAAACCGGTCGTAGAAAAAAGTTCATTCAGGGAAAGCCCCAGTGGGGATCGTGAATCTCTTTTGACGAGTTAGCATCAACATGTACTTATGCTGCGTGTCAACCTGGAAATGGGAGACTGATGGCACAAAGCTTGTTTTCCCGTTTTCAAAGCTCCATTCATGCGGCCTCGAAGCTACCTGAAAAGTACTGTTGTTACCGTGCTTTTCCTTACAGCCGGCATGGCACATAGAAGAAAATGAGTTTTCTCGAAAGAAACCTTGTGCTTCCAGTTCCTACTTGGAACCTCACCCAGCTCTGCTCTATACCAAACGTGAAAGTCATTGTGAGCACTAGCCTCGAAGTAAGGCCCTGATTATGCTGGCAAAACGGGAGGCGTGCAGCAGCTCCATGAGGCCTTCATCGTTGTTCTGCTTTAGTTTAACCATAGTAAGCTCTCCAAGACTCCTAGGGACTTTGCTTAAGCAACCGTTTCGGTACCAGAACACTGCGTAGAGCCAGGAAACTTTGGTCCTGCGTGTATGCTGCGTGTCTACCTAGAAATTAGAGACTGATGGCACAAGGCTTGTTTTCCCATTATGAAAGCTCCGTTCGTGCGGCCTCGAAGCTACCGGAAAAGCATTGTTGTTGGCGGGGTTTTAGTCACTGCCGGCATGGTTCTGAGAAGAAAATGAGTTTTTTCGTAGAAACCTTGTGCTTCCAGTTCCTTGTAGGAAGCTCACCCTGCTCTCCTCTATACCTAAAGTGAAACTCAACGTGAGACTTGCTTCGAAGTAAGGCCCTGATTATCCTTGCAAAACGGGAGGCGTGCAGCAGCTCCATGAGGCCTTCATCGTTGTTCTGCTTTAGTTTCACGTTAGTAAGCCTTTCAAGACTCCTAGGGACCTTGCTTCAGCATCCGTTTCGGTACCAGAACACTGCGTAGAGCCAGGAAGCTCTGGTCCTGCGTGTATGCTGCGTGTCAACCTAGAAATTAGAGACTGATGGCACAAGGCTTGTTTTCCCATTAGGAAAGCTCCGTTCATGCGGCCTCGAAGCTACCTGAAAAGCATTGTTGTTTCCTGGGTTTTCTTCACTGCCGACATGGTTCTGAGAAGAAAATGAGTTTTCATGGAAGAAACCTTGTGCTTCCAGTTCCTTGTTGGAAGCTCACCCTGCTCTGCTCTATACCAAAAGTGAAAGTCCACGTGAGCCCTAGCCTCGAAGTAAGGCCCTGATTTGCCTTGCCAATGGGGAGGCGTGCAGCAGCTCCATGAGGCCTTCCTCACTGTTTTGCTTGATTTTCACGGTAGTCAGCCTTTCAAGACTCCTAGGGACCTTGCTTCAGCACCCGTTTCCGTACCAGAATATTGAGGAGACACAGGAAGCTCTAGTCCTGTTAAGCAACTTCCAGCCCCGTAGGCCTTTTGGAACACCCCAGTGTTGGCTAGAGAAAGGCAACACTCTGCACTCTTCCTTGGGAGAGCCAGATTACCTCAGGTCTACACAGGATTCACGACCACACATCTCGACTGGCCTCCATGCAGTGGATGTAACCTCATTTCCCTAGCTGAACTCTGTTGAGAAAAACACTCTGCTTCCAATCCCTTTGCACTTTTTACACTTCGAGTCACGCATCCTCAAGGAGGTGGTCGGCTTGCATTCCAAGTACAATTTAAGCACAGTTCTTGGTGTAACACAGCAGGTCTTTTGAAGAGGCACAGGTCTCTAAGTCTCCCTCGCACATCCTTTGTTTAGGCACTTTGCTGCACGCAGAAAACCGGTCGTAGAAAAAAGTTGATTCAGGGAAAGCCCCAGTGGGGATCGTGAATCTCTTTTGACTTGGTAGCATCAACATGTACTTATGCTGCGTGTCAACCTGGAAATGGGAGACTGATGGCACAAAGCTTGTTTTCCCATTTTGAAAGCTCCGTTCATGCGGCCTCGAAGCTACCTGAAAAGCACTGTTGATACCGTGCTTTTCCTTACAGCCGGCATGGCACATAGAAGAAAATGAGTTTTCTCTAAAGAAACCTTGTGCTTCCAGTTCCTACTTGGAACCTCACCCTGCTCTGGTCTATACCAAACGTGAAAGTCAATGTGAGCACTAGCCTCGAAGTAAGGTCCTGATTATGCTGGCAAAACGGGAGGCGTGCAGCAGCTCCATGAGGCCTTCATCGCTGTTCTGCTTTAGTTTAACGGTAGTAAGCTCTCCAAGACTCCTAGGGACTTTGCTTAAGCAACCGTTTCGGTACCAGAACACTGCGAAGAGCCAGGAAGCTTTGGTCCTGCGTGTATGCTGCGTGTCAACCTAGAAATTAGAGACTGATGACACAAGGCTTGTTTTCCCATTATGAAAGCTCCGTTCATGCGGCCTCGAAGCTACCTGAAAAGCATTGTTGTTGCCTGGGTTTTCGTCACTGCCGACATGGTTCTGAGAAGAAAATGAGTTTTCATGGAAGAAACCTTGTGCTTCCAGTTCCTTGTTGGAAGCTCACCCTGCTCTGCTCTATACCAAAAGTGAAAGTCCACGTGAGCCCTAGCCTCGAAGTAAGGCCCTGATTTGCCGTGCCAATGGGGAGGAGTGCAGCAGCTCCATGAGGCCTTCCTCACTGTTCTGCTTGAGTTTCACGGTCGTAAGCCTTTCAAGACTCCTAGGGACCTTGCTTCAGCACCCGTTTCCGTACCAGAATATTGAGTAGACACAGGAAGCTCTAGTCCTGTTAAGCAACTTCCAGCCCCGTAGGCCTTTTGGAACACCCAGTGTTGGCTAGAGAAAGGCAACACACTGCACTCTTCCTTGGGAGAGCCATTTTACCTCAGCTCCACACAGGATTCACGACCACACTCCTCGACTGTCCTCCATGCAGTGGATGTATCCTCATTCCCCTAGTTGAACTCTGTTGAGAAAAACACTCTGCTTCTAATCCCTTTGAACTTTTTACACTTCGAGTCACACATCCTCAAGGGGGTGGTCGGTTTCCATTCCAAGTACAATTTAAACACAGTTCTTGGTTTAACACAGCAGGTCCTTTGAAGAGGCACAGGTCTCTAAGTCTCCCTCGCGCATCCTTTGTTTAGGCACTTTGCTGCACGCAGAAAACCGGTCGTAGAAAAAAGTTGATTCAGGGAAAGTCCCAGTGGGGATCGTGAATCTCTTTTGACGTGTTAGCATCAACATGTACTTATGCTGCATGTCAACCTGGAAATGGGAGACTGATGGCACAAAGCTTGTTTTCCCATTTTCAAAGCTCCATTCATGCGGCCTCGAAGCTACCTGAAAAGTACTGTTGTTACCGTGCTTTTCCTTACAGCCGGCATGGCACATAGAAGAAAATGAGTTTTCTCGAAAGAAACCTTGTGCTTCCAGTTCCTACTTGGAACCTCACCCAGCTCTGCTCTATACCAAACGTGAAAGTCAATGTGAGCACTAGCCTCGAAGTAAGGCCCTGATTATGCTGGGAAAACGGGAGGCGTGCAGCAGCTCCATGAGGCCTTCATCGCTGTTCTGCTTTAGTTTAACGGTAGTAAGCTCTCCAAGACTCCTAGGGACTTTGCTTAAGCAACCGTTTCGGTACCAGAACACTGCGAAGAGCCAGGAAGCTTTGGTCCTGCGTGTATGCTGCGTGTCTACCTAGAAATTAGAGACTGATGGCACAAGGCTTGTTTTCCCATTATGAAAGCTCCGTTCATGCGGCCTCGAAGCTACCAGAAAAGCATTGTTGTTAGTGGGGTTGTAGTCACTGCCGGCATGGTTCTGAGAAGAAAATGAGTTTTTTCGTAGAAACCTTGTGCTTCCAGTTCCTTGTAGGAAGCTCACCCTGCTCTGCTCTATCCCTAAAGTGAAAGTCAACGTGAGACTTGCTTCGAAGTAAGGCCCTGATTATCCTTGCAAAACGGGAGGCGTGCAGCAGCTCCATGAGGCCTTCATCGTTGTTCTGCTTTAGTTTCACGGTAGTAAGCCTTTCAAGACTCCTAGGGACCTTGCTTCAGCACCCGTTTCGGTACCAGAACACTGCGTAGAGCCAGGAAGCTCTGGTCCTGCGTGTATGCTGCGTGTCAACCTAGAAATTAGAGACTGATGACACAAGGCTTGTTTTGCCATTAGGAAAGCTCCGTTCATGCGGCCTCGAAGCTACCTGAAAAGCATTGTTGTTGCCTGGGTTTTCGTCACTGCCGACATGGCTCTGAGAAGAAAATGAGTTTTCATGGAAGAAACCTTGTGCTTCCAGTTCCTTGTTGGAAGCTCACCCTGCTCTGCTCTATACCAAAAGTGAAAGTCCACGTGAGCCCTAGCCTCGAAGTAAGGCCCTGATTTGCCTTGCCAATGGGGAGGCGTGCAGCAGCTCCATGAGGCCTTCCTCACTGTTCTGCTTGAGTTTCACGGTATTAAGCCTTTCAAGACTCCTAGGGACCTTGCTTCAGCACCCGTTTCCGTACCAGAATATTGAGTAGACACAGGAAGCTCTAGTCCTGTTAAGCAACTTCCAGCCCCGTAGGCCTTTTGGAACACCCCAGTGTTGGCTAGAGAAAGGCAACACTCTGCACTCTTCCTTGGGAGAGCCAGATTACCTCAGCTCTACACAGGATTCACGACCACACATCTCGACTGTCATCCATGCAGTGGATGTAACCTCATTCCCCTAGCTGAACTCTGTTGAGAAAAACACTCTGCTTCCAATCCCTTTGCACTTTTTACACTTCGATTCACGCATCCTCAAGGAGGTGGTCGGCTTGCATTCCAAGTACAATTTAAGCACAGTTCTTGGTGTAACACAGCAGGTCTTTGGAAGAGGCACAGGTCTCTAAGTCTCCCTCGCGCATCCTTTGTTTAGGCACTTTGCTGCACGCAGAAAACCGGTCGTAGAAAAAAGTTGATTCAGCGAAAGCCCCAGTGGAGATCGTGAATCTCTTTTGACTTGGTAGCATCAACATGTACTTATGATGCGTGTCAACCTGGAAATGGGAGACTGATGGCACAAAGCTTGTTTTCCCGTTTTGAAAGCTCCGTTCATGCGGCCTCGAAGCTACCTGAAAAGCACTGTTGTTACCGTGCTTTTCCTTACAGCCGGCATGGCACATAGAAGAAAATGAGTTTTCTCGAAAGAAACCTTGTGCTTCCAGTTCCTACTTGGAACCTCACCCTGCTCTGGTCTATACCAAACGTGAAAGTCAATGTGAGCACTAGCCTCGAAGTAAGGCCCTGATTATGCTGGCAAAACGGGAGGCGTGCAGCAGCTCCATGAGGCCTTCATCGCTGTTCTGCTTTAGTTTAACGGTAGTAAGCTCTCCAAGACTCCTAGGGACTTTGCTTAAGCAACCGTTTCGGTACCAGAACACTGCGAAGAGCCAGGAAGCTTTGGTCCTGCGTGTATGCTGCGTGTCTACCTAGAAATTAGAGACTGATGGCACAAGGCTTGTTTTCCCATTATGAAAGCTCCGTTCATGCGGCCTCGAAGCTACCGGAAAAGCATTGTTGTTAGTGGGGTTGTAGTCACTACCGGCATGGTTCTGAGAAGAAAATGAGTTTTTTCGTAGAAACCTTGTGCTTCCAGTTCCTTGTAGGAAGCTCACCCTGCTCTGCTCTATCCCTAAAGTGAAAGTCAACGTGAGACTTGCTTCAAAGTAAGGCCCTGATTACCCTTGCAAAACGGGAGGCGTGCAGCAGCTCCATGAGGCCTTCATCGTTGTTCTGCTTTAGTTTCACGGTAGTAAGCCTTTCAAGACTCCTAGGGACCTTGCTTCAGCACCCGTTTCGGTACCAGAACACTGCGTAGAGCCAGGAAGCTCTGGTCCTGCGTGTATGCTGCGTGTCAACCTAGAAATTAGAGACTGATGACACAAGGCTTGTTTTGCCATTAGGAAAGCTCCGTTCATGCGGCCTCGAAGCTACCTGAAAAGCATTGTTGTTGCCTGGGTTTTCGTCACTGCCGACATGGCTTTGAGAAGAAAATGAGTTTTCATGGAAGAAACCTTGTGCTTCCAGTTCCTTGTTGGAAGCTCACCCTGCTCTGCTCTATACCAAAAGTGAAAGTCCACGTGAGCCCTAGGCTCGAAGTAAGGCCCTGATTTGCCTTGCCAATGGGGAGGCGTGCAGCAGCTCCATGAGGCCTTCCTCACTGTTCTGCTTGAGTTTCACGGTATTAAGCCTTTCAAGACTCCTAGGGACCTTGCTTCAGCACCCGTTTCCGTACCAGAATATTGAGTAGACACAGGAAGCTCTAGTCCTGTTAAGCAACTTCCAGCCCCGTAGGCCTTTTGGAACACCCCAGTGTTGGCTAGAGAAAGGCAACACTCTGCACTCTTCCTTGGGAGAGCCAGATTACCTCAGGTCTACACAGGATTCACGACCACACATCTCGACTGTCATCCATGCAGTGGATGTAACCTCATTCCCCTAGCTGAACTCTGTTGAGAAAAACACTCTGCTTCCAATCCCTTTGCACTTTTTACACTTCGAGTCACGCATCCTCAAGGAGGTGGTCGGCTTGCATTCCAAGTACAATTTAAGCACAGTTCTTGGTGTAACACAGCAGGTCTTTGGAAGAGGCACAGGTCTCTAAGTCTCCCTCGCGCATCCTTTGTTTAGGCACTTTGCTGCACGCAGAAAACCGGTCGTAGAAAAAAGTTGATTCAGCGAAAGCCCCAGTGGAGATCGTGAATCTCTTTTGACTTGGTAGCATCAACATGTACTTATGATGCGTGTCAACCTGGAAATGGGAGACTGATGGCACAAAGCTTGTTTTCCCGTTTTGAAAGCTCCGTTCATGCGGCCTCGAAGCTACCTGAAAAGCACTGTTGATACCGTGCTTTTCCTTACAGCCGGCATGGCACATAGAAGAAAATGAGTTTTCTCGAAAGAAACCTTGTGCTTCCAGTTCCTACTTGGAACCTCACCCTGCTCTGGTCTATACCAAACGTGAAAGTCAATGTGAGCACTAGCCTCGAAGTAAGGCCCTGATTATGCTGGCAAAACGGGAGGCGTGCAGCAGCTCCATGAGGCCTTCATCGCTGTTCTGCTTTAGTTTAACGGTAGTAAGCTCTCCAAGACTCCTAGGGACTTTGCTTAAGCAACCGTTTCGGTACCAGAACACTGCGAAGAGCCAGGAAGCTTTGGTCCTGCGTGTATGCTGCGTGTCTACCTAGAAATTAGAGACTGATGGCACAAGGCTTGTTTTCCCATTATGAAAGCTCCGTTCATGCGGCCTCGAAGCTACCGGAAAAGCATTGTTGTTAGTGGGGTTGTAGTCACTACCGGCATGGTTCTGAGAAGAAAATGAGTTTTTTCGTAGAAACCTTGTGCTTCCAGTTCCTTGTAGGAAGCTCACCCTGCTCTGCTCTATCCCTAAAGTGAAAGTCAACGTGAGACTTGCTTCAAAGTAAGGCCCTGATTACCCTTGCAAAACGGGAGGCGTGCAGCAGCTCCATGAGGCCTTCATCGTTGTTCTGCTTTAGTTTCACGGTAGTAAGCCTTTCAAGACTCCTAGGGACCTTGCTTCAGCACCCGTTTTGGTACCAGAACACTGCGTAGAGCCAGGAAGCTCTGGTCCTGCGTGTATGCTGCGTGTCAACCTAGAAATTAGAGACTGATGGCACAAGGCTTGTTTTCCCATTAGGAAAGCTCCGTTCATGCGGCCTCGAAGCTACCTGAAAAGCATTGTTGTTGCCTGGGTTTTCGTCACTGCCGACATGGTTCTGAGAAGAAAATGAGTTTTCATGGAAGAAACCTTGTGCTTCCAGTTCCTTGTTGGAAGCTCACCCTGCTCTGCTCTATACCAAAAGTGAAAGTCCACGTGAGCCCTAGCCTCGAAGTAAGGCCCTGATTTGCCTTGCCAATGGGGAGGAGTGCAGCAGCTACATGAGGCCTTCCTCACTGTTCTGCTTGAGTTTCACGGTCGTAAGCCTTTCAAGACTCCTATGGACCTTGCTTCAGCAACCGTTTCCGTACCAGAATATTGAGGAGACACAGGAAGCTCTAGTCCTGTTAAGCAACTTCCAGCCCCGTAGGCCTTTTGGAACACCCCAGTGTTGGCTAGAGAAAGGCAACACACTGCACTCTTCCTTGGGAGAGCCATTTTACCTCAGCTCCACACAGGATTCACGACCACACTTCTCGACTGTCCTCCATGCAGTGGATGTATCCTCATTCCCCTAGCTGAACTCTGTTGAGAAAAACACTCTGCTTCCATCCCTTTTCACTTTGTACACTTCGAGTCACGCATCCTCAAGGGGGTGGTCGGTTTCCATTCCAAGTACAATTTAAACACAGTTCTTGGTTTAACACAGCAGGTCTTTTGAAGAGGCACAGGTCTCTAAGTCTCCCTCGCGCATCCTTTGTTTAGGCACTTTGCTGCACGCAGAAAACCGGTCGTAGAAAAAAGTTGATTCAGGGAAAGTCCCAGTGGGGATCATGAATCTCTTTTGACGTGTTAGCATCAACATGTACTTATGCTGCGCGTCAACCTGGAAATGGGAGACTGATGGCACAAAGCTTGTTTTCCCGTTTTCAAAGCTCCATTCATGCGGCCTCGAAGCTACCTGAAAAGTACTGTTGTTACCGTGCTTTTCCTTACAGCCGGCATGGCACATAGAAGAAAATGAGTTTTCTCGAAAGAAACCTTGTGCTTCCAGTTCCTACTTGGAACCTCACCCTGCTCTGCTCTATACCAAACGTGAAAGTCAATGTGAGCACTAGCCTCGAAGTAAGGCCCTGATTATGCTGGCAAAACGGGAGGCGTGCAGCAGCTCCATGAGGCCTTCATCGTTGTTCTGCTTTAGTTTAACCATAGTAAGCTCTCCAAGACTCCTAGGGACTTTGCTTAAGCAACCGTTTCGGTACCAGAACACTGCGTAGAGCCAGGAAACTTTGGTCCTGCGTGTATGCTGCGTGTCTACCTAGAAATTAGAGACTGATGGCACAAGGCTTGTTTTCCCATTATGAAAGCTCCGTTCATGCGGCCTCGAAGCTACCGGAAAAGCATTGTTGTTGGCGGGGTTTTAGTCACTGCCGGCATGGTTCTGAGAAGAAAATGAGTTTTTTCGTAGAAACCTTGTGCTTCCAGTTCCTTGTAGGAAGCTCACCCTGCTCTGCTCTATCCCTAAAGTGAAAGTCAACGTGAGACTTGCTTCAAAGTAAGGCCCTGATTATCCTTGCAAAACGGGAGGCGTGCAGCAGCTCCATGAGGCCTTCATCGTTGTTCTGCTTTAGTTTCACGTTAGTAAGCCTTTCAAGACTCCTAGAGACCTTGCTTCAGCATCCGTTTCGGTACCAGAACACTGCGTAGAGCCAGGAAGCTCTGGTCCTGCGTGTATGCTGCGTGTCAACCTAGAAATTAGAGACTGATGGCACAAGGCTTGTTTTCCCATTAGGAAAGCTCCGTTCATGCGGCCTCGAAGCTACCTGAAAAGCATTGTTGTTGCCTGGGTTTTCGTCACTGCCGACATGGTTCTGAGAAGAAAATGAGTTTTCATGGAAGAAACCTTGTGCTTCCAGTTCCTTGTTGGAAGCTCACCCTGCTCTGCTCTATACCAAAAGTGAAAGTCCACGTGAGCCCTAGCCTCGAAGTAAGGCCCTGATTTGCCTTGCCAATGGGGAGGCGTGCAGCAGCTCCATGAGGCCTTCCTCACTGTTCTGCTTGATTTTAACGGTAGTCAGCCTTTCAAGACTCCTAGGGACCTTGCTTCAGCACCCGTTTCCGTACCAGAATATTGAGGAGACACAGGAAGCTCTAGTCCTGTTAAGCAACTTCCAGCCCCGTAGGCCTTTTGGAACACCCCAGTGTTGGCTAGAGCAAGGCAACACTCTGCACTCTTCCTTGGGAGAGCCAGATTACCTCAGGTCTACACAGGATTCACGACCACACATCTCGACTGTCCTCCATGCAGTGGATGTAACCTCATTTCCCTAGCTGAACTCTGTTGAGAAAAACACTCTGCTTCCAATCCCTTTGCACTTTTTACACTTCGAGTCACGCATCCTCAAGGAGGTGGTCGGCTTGCATTCCAAGTACAATTTAAGCACAGTTCTTGGTGTAACACAGCAGGTCTTTTGAAGAGGCACAGGTCTCTAAGTCTCCCTCGCACATCCTTTGTTTAGGCACTTTGCTGCACGCAGAAAACCGGTCGTAGAAAAAAGTTGATTCAGGGAAAGCCCCAGTGGGGATCGTGAATCTCTTTTGACTTGGTAGCATCAACATGTACTTATGCTGCGTGTCAACCTGGAAATGGGAGACTGAAGGCACAAAGCTTGTTTTCCCATTTTGAAAGCTCCGTTCATGCGGCCTCGAAGCTACCTGAAAAGCACTGTTGATACCGTGCTTTTCCTTACAGCCGGCATGGCACATAGAAGAAAATGAGTTTTCTCGAAAGAAACCTTGTGCTTCCAGTTCCTACTTGGAACCTCACCCTGCTCTGCTCTATACCAAACGTGAAAGTCAATGTGAGCACTAGCCTCGAAGTAAGGCCCTGATTATGCTGGCAAAACGGGAGGCGTGCAGCAGCTCCATGAGGCCTTCATCGCTGTTCTGCTTTAGTTTAACGGTAGTAAGCTCTCCAAGACTCCTAGGGACTTTGCTTAAGCAACCGTTTCGGTACCAGAACACTGCGAAGAGCCAGGAAGCTTTGGTCCTGCGTGTATGCTGCGTGTCTACCTAGAAATTAGAGACTGATGGCACAAGGCTTGTTTTCCCATTATGAAAGCTCCGTTCATGCGGCCTCGAAGCTACCGGAAAAGCATTGTTGTTAGTGGGGTTGTAGTCACTGCCGGCATGGTTCTGAGAAGAAAATGAGTTTTTTCGTAGAAACCTTGTGCTTCCAGTTCCTTGTAGGAAGCTCACCCTGCTCTGCTCTATCCCTAAAGTGAAAGTCAACGTGAGACTTGCTTCGAAGTAAGGCCCTGATTATCCTTGCAAAACGGGAGGCGTGCAGCAGCTCCATGAGGCCTTCATCGTTGTTCTGCTTTAGTTTCACGTTAGTAAGCCTTTCAAGACTCCTAGGGACCTTGCTTCAGCACCCGTTTCGGTACCAGAACACTGCGTAGAGCCAGGAAGCTCTGGTCCTGCGTGTATGCTGCGTGTCAACCTAGAAATTAGAGACTGATGACACAAGGCTTGTTTTGCCATTAGGAAAGCTCCGTTCATGCGGCCTCGAAGCTACCTGAAAAGCATTGTTGTTGCCTGGGTTTTCGTCACTGCCGACATGGTTCTGAGAAGAAAATGAGTTTTCATGGAAGAAACCTTGTGCTTCCAGTTCCTTGTTGGAAGCTCACCCTGCTCTGCTCTATACCAAAAGTGAAAGTCCACGTGAGCCCTAGCCTCGAAGTAAGGCCCTGATTTGCCTTGCCAATGGGGAGGCGTGCAGCAGCTCCATGAGGCCTTCCTCACTGTTCTGCTTGAGTTTCACGGTATTAAGCCTTTCAAGACTCCTAGGGATCTTGCTTCAGCACCCGTTTCCGTACCGGAATATTGAGTAGACACAGGAAGCTCTAGTCCTGTTAAGCAACTTCCAGCCCCGTAGGCCTTTTGGAACACCCCAGTGTTGGCTAGAGAAAGGCAACACTCTGCACTCTTCCTTGGGAGAGCCAGATTACCTCAGGTCTACACAGGATTCACGACCACACATCTCGACTGTCATCCATGCAGTGGATGTAACCTCATTCCCCTAGCTGAACTCTGTTGAGAAAAACACTCTGCTTCCAATCCCTTTGCACTTTTTACACTTCGAGTCACGCATCCTCAAGGAGGTGGTCGGCTTGCATTCCAAGTACAATTTAAGCACAGTTCTTGGTGTAACACAGCACGTCTTTGGAAGAGGCACAGGTCTCTAAGTCTCCCTCGCGCATCCTTTGTTTAGGCACTTTGCTGCACGCAGAAAACCGGTCGTAGAAAAAAGTTGATTCAGGGAAAGTCCCAGTGGGGATCATGAATCCCTTTTGACGTGTTAGCATCAACATGTACTTATGCTGCGCGTCAACCTGGAAATGGGAGACTGATGGCACAAAGCTTGTTTTCCCGTTTTCAAAGCTCCATTCATGCGGCCTCGAAGCTACCTGAAAAGTACTGTTGTTACCGTGCTTTTCCTTACAGCCGGCATGGCACATAGAAGAAAATGAGTTTTCTCGAAAGAAACCTTGTGCTTCCAGTTCCTACTTGGAACCTCACCCTGCTCTGCTCTATACCAAACGTGAAAGTCAATGTGAGCACTAGCCTCGAAGTAAGGCCCTGATTATGCTGGGAAAACGGGAGGCGTGCAGCAGCTCCATGAGGCCTTCATCGTTGTTCTGCTTTAGTTTAACCATAGTAAGCTCTCCAAGACTCCTAGGGACTTTGCTTAAGCAACCGTTTCGGTACCAGAACACTGCGTAGAGCCAGGAAACTTTGGTCCTGCGTGTATGCTGCGTGTCTACCTAGAAATTAGAGACTGATGGCACAAGGCTTGTTTTCCCATTATGAAAGCTCCGTTCATGCGGACTCGAATCTACCGGAAAAGCATTGTTGTTGGCGGGGTTTTAGTCACTGCCGGCATGGTTCTGAGAAGAAAATGAGTTTTTTCGTAGAAACCTTGTGCTTCCAGTTCCTTGTAGGAAGCTCACCCTGCTCTGCTCTATACCTAAAGTGAAAGTCAACGTGAGACTTGCTTCGAAGTAAGGCCCTGATTATCCTTGCAAAACGGGAGGCGTGCAGCAGCTCCATGAGGCCTTCATCGTTGTTCTGCTTTAGTTTCACGTTGTAAGCCTTTCAAGACTCCTAGGGACCTTGCTTCAGCATCCGTTTCGGTACCAGAACACTGCGTAGAGCCAGGAAGCTCTGGTCCTGCGTGTATGCTGCGTGTCAACCTAGAAATTAGAGACTGAAGGCACAAGGCTTGTTTTCCCATTAGGAAAGCTTCGTTCATGCGGCCTCGAAGCTACCTGAAAAGCATTGTTGTTGCCTGGGTTTTCGTCACTGCCGACATGGTTCTGAGAAGAAAATGAGTTTTCATGGAAGAAACCTTGTGCTTCCAGTTCCTTGTTGGAAACTCACCCTGCTCTGCTCTATACCAAAAGTGAAAGTCCACGTGAGCCCTAGCCTCGAAGTAAGGCCCTGATTTGCCTTGCCAATGGGGAGGCGTGCAGCAGCTCCATGAGGCCTTCCTCACTGTTCTGCTTGATTTTAACGGTAGTCAGCCTTTCAAGACTCCTAGGGACCTTGCTTCAGCACCCGTTTCCGTACCAGAATATTGAGGAGACACAGGAAGCTCTAGTCCTGTTAAGCAACTTCCAGCCCCGTAGGCCTTTTGGAACACCCCAGTGTTGGCTAGAGAAAGGCAACACTCTGCACTCTTCCTTGGGAGAGCCAGATTACCTCAGGTCTACACAGGATTCACGACCACACATCTCGACTGTCCTCCATGCAGTGGATGTAACCTCATTTCCCTAGCTGAACTCTGTTGAGAAAAACACTCTGCTTCCAATCCCTTTGCACTTTTTACACTTCGAGTCACGCATCCTCAAGGAGGTGGTCGGCTTGCATTCCAAGTACAATTTAAGCACAGTTCTTGGTGTAACACAGCAGGTCTTTTGAAGAGGCACAGGTCTCTAAGTCTCCCTCGCACATCCTTTGTTTAGGCACTTTGCTGCACGCAGAAAACCGGTCGTAGAAAAAAGTTGATTCAGGGAAAGCCCCAGTGGGGATCGTGAATCTCTTTTGACTTGGTAGCATCAACATGTACTTATGCTGCGTGTCAACCTGGAAATGGGAGACTGATGGCACAAAGCTTGTTTTCCCATTTTGAAAGCTCCGTTCATGCGGCCTCGAAGCTACCTGAAAAGCACTGTTGATACCGTGCTTTTCCTTACAGCCGGCATGGCACATAGAAGAAAATGAGTTTTCTCGAAAGAAACCTTGTGCTTCCAGTTCCTACTTGGAACCTCACCCTGCTCTGCTCTATACCAAACGTGAAAGTCAATGTGAGCACTAGCCTCGAAGTAAGGCCCTGATTATGCTGGCAAAACGGGAGGCGTGCAGCAGGTCCATGAGGTCTTCATTGCTGTTCTGCTTTAGTTTAACGGTAGTAAGCTCTCCAAGACTCCTAGGGACTTTGCTTAAGCAACCGTTTCGGTACCAGAACACTGCAAAGAGCCAGGAAGCTTTGGTCCTGCGTGTATGCTGCGTGTCTACCTAGAAATTAGAGACTGATGGCACAAGGCTTGTTTTCCCATTATGAAAGCTCCGTTCATGCGGCCTCGAAGCTACCGGAAAAGCATTGTTGTTAGTGGGGTTGTAGTCACTGCCGGCATGGTTCTGAGAAGAAAATGAGTTTTTTCGTAGAAACCTTGTGCTTCCAGTTCCTTGTAGGAAGCTCACCCTGCTCTGCTCTATCCCTAAAGTGAAAGTCAACGTGAGACTTGCTTCAAAGTAAGGCCCTGATTATCCTTGCAAAACGGGAGGCGTGCAGCAGCTCCATGAGGCCTTCATCGTTGTTCTGCTTTAGTTTCACGGTAGTAAGCCTTTCAAGACTCCTAGGGACCTTGCTTCAGCACCCGTTTCGGTACCAGAACACTGCGTAGAGCCAGGAAGCTCTGGTCCTGCGTGTATGCTGCGTGCCAACCTAGAAATTAGAGACTGATGGCACAAGGCTTGTTTTCCCATTAGGAAAGCTCCGTTCATGCGGCCTCGAAGCTACCTGAAAAGCATTGTTGTTGCCTGGGTTTTCGTCACTGCCGACATGGTTCTGAGAAGAAAATGAGTTTTCATGGAAGAAACCTTGTGCTTCCAGTTCCTTGTTGGAAGCTCACCCTGCTCTGCTCTATACCAAAAGTGAAAGTCCACGTGAGCCCTAGCCTCTAAGTAAGGCCCTGATTTGCCTTGCCAATGGGGAGGAGTGCAGCAGCTCCATGAGGCCTTCCTCACTGTTCTGCTTGAGTTTCACGGTCGTAAGCCTTTCAAGACTCCTAGGGACCTTGCTTCAGCACCCGTTTCCGTACCAGAATATTGAGGAGACACAGGAAGCTCTAGTCCTGTTAAGCAACTTCCAGCCCCGTAGGCCTTTTGGAACACCCCAGTGTTGGCTAGAGAAAGGCAACACACTGCACTCTTCCTTGGGAGAGCCATTTTACCTCAGCTCCACACAGGATTCATGACCACACTTCTCGACTGTCCTCCATGCAGTGGATGTATCCTCATTCCCCTAGCTGAACTCTGTTGAGAAAAACACTCTGCTTCTAATCCCTTTGAACTTTTTACACTTCGAGTCACGCATCCTCAAGGGAGTGGTCGGTTTCCATTCCAAGTACAATTTAAACACAGTTCTTGGTTTAACACAGCAGGTCTTTTGAAGAGGCACAGGTCTCTAAGTCTCCCTCGCGCATCCTTTGTTTAGGCACTTTGCTGCACGCAGAAAACCGGTCGTAGAAAAAAGTTGATTCAGGGAAAGCCCCAGTGGGGATCGTGAATCTCTTTTGACGTGTTAGCATCAACATGTACTTATGCTGCGTGTCAACCTGGAAATGGGAGACTGATGGCACAAAGCTTGTTTTCCCGTTTTCAAAGCTCCATTCATGCGGCCTCGAAGCTACCTGAAAAGTACTGTTGTTACCGTGCTTTTCCTTACAGCCGGCATGGCACATAGAAGAAAATGAGTTTTCTCGAAAGAAACTTTGTGCTTCCAGTTCCTACTTGGAACCTCACCCTGCTCTGCTCTATACCAAACGTGAAAGTCAATGTGAGCACTAGCCTCGAAGTATAGCCCTGATTATGCTGGGAAAACGGGAGGCGTGCAGCAGCTCCATGAGGCCTTCATCGTTGTTCTGCTTTAGTTTAACCATAGTAAGCTCTCCAAGACTCCCAGGGACTTTGCTTAAGCAACCGTTTCGGTACCAGAACACGGCGTAGAGCCAGGAAGCTCTGGTCCTGCGTGTATGCTGCGTGTCAACCTAGAAATTAGAGACTGATGGCACAAGGCTTGTTTTCCCATTAGGAAAGCTCCATTCATGCGGCCTCGAAGCTACCTGAAAAGCATTGTTGTTGCCTGGGTTTTCGTCACTGCCGACATGGTTCTGAGAAGAAAATGAGTTTTCATGGAAGAAACCTTGTGCTTCCAGTTCCTTGTTGGAAGCTCACCCTGCTCTGCTCTATACCAAAAGTGAAAGTCCACGTGAGCCCTAGCCTCGAAGTAAGGCACTGATTTGCCTTGCCAATGGGGAGGCGTGCAGCAGCTCCATGAGGCCTTCCTCACTGTTCTGCTTGATTTTAACGGTAGTCAGCCTTTCAAGACTCCTAGGGACCTTGCTTCAGCACCCGTTTCCGTACCAGAATATTGAGGAGACACAGGAAGCTCTAGTCCTGTTAAGCAACTTCCAGCCCCGTAGGCCTTTTGGAACACCCCAGTGTTGGCTAGAGAAAGGAAACACTCTGCACTCTTCCTTGGGAGAGCCAGATTACCTCAGGTCTACACAGGATTCACGACCACACATCTCGACTGTCCTCCATGCAGTGGATGTAACCTCATTTCCCTAGCTGAACTCTGTTGAGAAAAACACGCAGCTTCCAATCCCTTTGCACTTTTTACACTTCGAGTCACGCATCCTCAAGGAGGTGGTCGGCTTGCATTCCAAGTACAATTTAAGCACAGTTCTTGGTGTAACACAGCAGGTCTTTTGAAGAGGCACAGGTCTCTAAGTCTCCCTCGCGCATCCTTTGTTTAGGCACTTTGCTGCACGCAGAAAACCGGTCGTAGAAAAAAGTTGATTCAGGGAAAGCCCCAGTGGGGATCGTGAATCTCTTTTGACTTGGTAGCATCAACATGTACTTATGCTGCGTGTCAACCTGGAAATGGGAGACTGATGGCACAAAGCTTGTTTTCCCATTTTGAAAGCTCCGTTCATGCGGCCTCGAAGCTACCTGAAAAGCACTGTTGATACCGTGCTTTTCCTTACAGCCGGCATGGCACATAGAAGAAAATGAGTTTTCTCTAAAGAAACCTTGTGCTTCCAGTTCCTACTTGGAACCTCACCCTGCTCTGGTCTATACCAAACGTGAAAGTCAATGTGAGCACTAGCCTCGAAGTAAGGCCCTGATTATGCTGGCAAAACGGGAGGCGTGCAGCAGCTCCATGAGGCCTTCATCGCTGTTCTGCTTTAGTTTAACGGTAGTAAGCTCTCCAAGACTCCTAGGGACTTTGCTTAAGCAACCGTTTCGGTACCAGAACACTGCGAAGAGCCAGGAAGCTTTGGTCCTGCGTGTATGCTGCGTGTCTACCTAGAAATTAGAGACTGATGGCACAAGGCTTGTTTTCCCATTATGAAAGCTCCGTTCATGCGGCCTCGAAGCTACCGGAAAAGCATTGTTGTTAGTGGGGTTGTAGTCACTGCCGGCATGGTTCTGAGAAGAAAATGAGTTTTTTCGTAGAAACCTTGTGCTTCCAGTTCCTTGTAGGAAGCTCACCCTGCTCTGCTCTATCCCTAAAGTGAAAGTCAACGTGAGACTTGCTTCAAAGTAAGGCCCTGATTATCCTTGCAAAACGGGAGGCGTGCAGCAGCTCCATGAGGCCTTCATCGTTGTTCTGCTTTAGTTTCACGGTAGTAAGCCTTTCAATACTCCTAGGGACCTTGCTTCAGCACCCGTTTCGGTACCAGAACACTGCGTAGAACCAGGAAGCTCTGCTCCTGCGTGTATGCTGCGTGTCAACCTAGAAATTAGAGACTGATGGCACAAGGCTTGTTTTCCCATTAGGAAAGCTCCGTTCTTGCGGCCTCGAAGCTACCTGAAAAGCGTTGTTGTTGCCTGGGTTTTCGTCACTGCCGACATGGTTCTGAGAAGAAAATGAGTTTTCATGGAAGAAACCTTGTGCTTCCAGTTCCTTGTTGGAAGCTCACCCTGCTCTGCTCTATACCAAAAGTGAAAGTCCACGTGAGCCCTAGCCTCGAAGTAAGGCCCTGATTTGCCTTGCCAATGGGGAGGCGTGCAGCAGCTCCATGAGGCCTTCCTCACTGTTCTGCTTGAGTTTCACGGTATTAAGCCTTTAAAGACTCCTAGGGACCTTGCTTCAGCACCCGTTTCCGTACCAGAATATTGAGGAGACACAGGAAGCTCTAGTCCTGTTAAGCAACTTCCAGCCCCGTAGGCCTTTTGGAACACCCCAGTGTTGGCTAGAGAAAGGCAACACACTGCACTCTTCCTTGGGAGAGCCATTTTACCTCAGCTCCACACAGGATTCACGACCACACTCCTCGACTGTCCTCCATGCAGTGGATGTAACCTCATTCCCGTAGCTGAACTCTGTTGAGAAAAACACTCTGCTTCTAATCCCTTTGAACTTTTTACACTTCGAGTCACGCATCCTCAAGGGGGTGGTCGGTTTCCATTCCAAGTACAATTTAAACACAGTTCTTGGTTTAACACAGCAGGTCCTTTGAAGAGTCACAGGTCTCTAAGTCTCCCTCGCGCATCCTTTGTTTAGGCACTTTGCTGCACGCAGAAAACCGGTCGTAGAAAAAAGTTGATTCAGGGAAAGTCCCAGTGGGGATCGTGAATCTCTTTTGACGTGTTAGCATCAACATGTACTTATGCTGCGTGTCAACCTGGAAATGGGAGACTGATGGCACAAAGCTTGTTTTCCCGTTTTCAAAGCTCCATTCATGCGGCCTCGAAGCTACCTGAAAAGTACTGTTGTTACCGTGCTTTTCCTTACAGCCGGCATGGCACATAGAAGAAAATGAGTTTTCTCGAAAGAAACCTTGTGCTTCCAGTTCCTACTTGGAACCTCACCCTGCTCTGCTCTATACCAAACGTGAAAGTCAATGTGAGCACTAGCCTCGAAGTAAGGCCCTGATTATGCTGGGAAAACGGGAGGCGTGCAGCAGCTCCATGAGGCCTTCATCGTTGTTCTGCTTTAGTTTAACCATAGTAAGCTCTCCAAGACTCCTAGGGACTTTGCTTAAGCAACCGTTTCGGTACCAGAACACTGCGTAGAGCCAGGAAGCTTTGGTCCTGCGTGTATGCTGCGTGTCTACCTAGAAATTAGAGACTGATGGCACAAGGCTTGTTTTCCCATTATGAAAGCTCCGTTCATGCGGCCTCGAATCTACCGGAAAAGCATTGTTGTTGGCGGGGTTTTAGTCACTGCCGGCATGGTTCTGAGAAGAAAATGAGTTTTTTCGTAGAAACCTTGTGCTTCCAGTTCCTTGTAGGAAGCTCACCCTGCTCTGCTCTATCCCTAAAGTGAAAGTCAACGTGAGACTTGCTTCAAAGTAAGGCCCTGATTATCCTTGCAAAACGGGAGGCGTGCAGCAGCTCCATGAGGCCTTCATCGTTGTTCTGCTTTAGTTTCACGGTAGTAAGCCTTTCAAGACTCCTAGGGACCTTGCTTCAGCACCCGTTTCGGTACCAGAACACTGCGTAGAGCCAGGAAGCTCTGGTCCTGCGTGTATGCTGCGTGTCAACCTAGAAATTAGAGACTGATGGCACAAGGCTTGTTTTCCCATTAGGAAAGCTCCGTTCTTGCGGCCTCGAAGCTACCTGAAAAGCGTTGTTGTTGCCTGGGTTTTCGTCACTGCCGACATGGTTCTGAGAAGAAAATGAGTTTTCATGGAAGAAACCTTGTGCTTCCAGTTCCTTGTTGGAAGCTCACCCTGCTCTGCTCTATACCAAAAGTGAAAGTCCACGTGAGCCCTAGCCTCGAAGTAAGGCCCTGATTTGCCTTGCCAATAGGGAGGCGTGCAGCAGCTCCATGAGGCCTTCCTCACTGTTCTGCTTGAGTTTCACGGTATTAAGCCTTTAAAGACTCCTAGGGACCTTGCTTCAGCACCCGTTTCCGTACCAGAATATTGAGGAGACACAGGAAGCTCTAGTCCTGTTAAGCAACTTCCAGCCCCGTAGGCCTTTTGGAACACCCCAGTGTTGGCTAGAGAAAGGCAACACACTGCACTCTTCCTTGGGAGAGCCATTTTACCTCAGCTCCACACAGGATTCACGACCACACTCCTCGACTGTCCTCCATGCAGTGGATGTAACCTCATTCCCGTAGCTGAACTCTGTTGAGAAAAACACTCTGCTTCTAATCCCTTTGAACTTTTTACACTTCGAGTCACGCATCCTCAAGGGGGTGGTCGGTTTCCATTCCAAGTACAATTTAAACACAGTTCTTGGTTTAACACAGCAGGTCCTTTGAAGAGTCACAGGTCTCTAAGTCTCCCTCGCGCATCCTTTGTTTAGGCACTTTGCTGCACGCAGAAAACCGGTCGTAGAAAAAAGTTGATTCAGGGAAAGTCCCAGTGGGGATCGTGAATCTCTTTTGACGTGGTAGCATCAACATGTACTTATGCTGCGTGTCAACCTGGAAATGGGAGACTGATGGCACAAAGCTTGTTTTCCCGTTTTCAAAGCTCCATTCATGCGGCCTCGAAGCTACCTGAAAAGTACTGTTGTTACCGTGCTTTTCCTTACAGCCGGCATGGCACATAGAAGAAAATGAGTTTTCTCGAAAGAAACCTTGTGCTTCCAGTTCCTACTTGGAACCTCACCCTGCTCTGCTCTATACCAAACGTGAAAGTCAATGTGAGCACTAGCCTCGAAGTAAGGCCCTGATTATGCTGGGAAAACGGGAGGCGTGCAGCAGCTCCATGAGGCCTTCATCGTTGTTCTGCTTTAGTTTAACCATAGTAAGCTCTCCAAGACTCCTAGGGACTTTGCTTAAGCAACCGTTTCGGTACCAGAACACTGCGTAGAGCCAGGAAGCTTTGGTCCTGCGTGTATGCTGCGTGTCTACCTAGAAATTAGAGACTGATGGCACAAGGCTTGTTTTCCCATTATGAAAGCTCCGTTCATGCGGCCTCGAATCTACCGGAAAAGCATTGTTGTTGGCGGGGTTTTAGTCACTGCCGGCATGGTTCTGAGAAGAAAATGAGTTTTTTCGTAGAAACCTTGTGCTTCCAGTTCCTTGTAGGAAGCTCACCCTGCTCTGCTCTATCCCTAAAGTGAAAGTCAACGTGAGACTTGCTTCAAAGTAAGGCCCTGATTATCCTTGCAAAACGGGAGGCGTGCAGCAGCTCCATGAGGCCTTCATCGTTGTTCTGCTTTAGTTTCACGGTAGTAAGCCTTTCAAGACTCCTAGGGACCTTGCTTCAGCACCCGTTTCGGTACCAGAACACTGCGTAGAGCCAGGAAGCTCTGGTCCTGCGTGTATGCTGCGTGTCAACCTAGAAATTAGAGACTGATGGCACAAGGCTTGTTTTCCCATTAGGAAAGCTCCGTTCTTGCGGCCTCGAAGCTACCTGAAAAGCGTTGTTGTTGCCTGGGTTTTCGTCACTGCCGACATGGTTCTGAGAAGAAAATGAGTTTTCATGGAAGAAACCTTGTGCTTCCAGTTCCTTGTTGGAAGCTCACCCTGCTCTGCTCTATACCAAAAGTGAAAGTCCACGTGAGCCCTAGCCTCGAAGTAAGGCCCTGATTTGCCTTGCCAATGGGGAGGACTGCAGCAGCTCCATGAGGCCTTCCTCACTGTTCTGCTTGAGTTTCACGGTCGTAAGCCTTTCAAGACTCCTAGGGACCTTGCTTCAGCACCCGTTTCCGTACCAGAATATTGAGGAGACACAGGAAGCTCTAGTCCTGTTAAGCAACTTCCAGCCCCGTAGGCCTTTTGGAACACCCCAGTGTTGGCTAGAGAAAGGCAACACTCTGCACTCTTCCTTGGGAGAGCCAGATTACCTCAGGTCTACACAGGATTCACGACCACACATCTCGACTGTCCTCCATGCAGTGGATGTAACCTCATTTCCCTAGCTGAACTCTGTTGAGAAAAACACTCTGCTTCCAATCCCTTTGCACTTTTTACACTTCGAGTCACGCATCCTCAAGGAGGTGGTCGGCTTGCATTCCAAGTACAATTTAAGCACAGTTCTTGGTGTAACACAGCAGGTCTTTTGAAGAGGCACAGGTCTCTAAGTCTCCCTCGCACATCCTTTGTTTAGGCACTTTGCTGCACGCAGAAAACCGGTCGTAGAAAAAAGTTGATTCAGGGAAAGTCCCAGTGGGGATCGTGAATCTCTTTTGACGTGTTAGCATCAACATGTACTTATGCTGCGTGTCAACCTGGAAATGGGAGACTGATGGCACAAAGCTTGTTTTCCCGTTTTCAAAGCTCCATTCATGCGGCCTCGAAGCTACCTGAAAAGTACTGTTGTTACCGTGCTTTTCCTTACAGCCGGCATGGCACATAGAAGAAAATGAGTTTTCTCGAAAGAAACCTTGTGCTTCCAGTTCCTACTTGGAACCTCACCCAGCTCTGCTCTATACCAAACGTGAAAGTCAATGTGAGCACTAGCCTCGAAGTAAGGCCCTGATTATGCTGGCAAAACGGGAGGCGTGCAGCAGCTCCATGAGGCCTTCATCGTTGTTCTGCTTTAGTTTAACCATAGTAAGCTCTCCAAGACTCCTAGGGACTTTGCTTAAGCAACCGTTTCGGTACCAGAACACTGCGTAGAGCCAGGAAGCTTTGGTCCTGCGTGTATGCTGCGTGTCTACCTAGAAATTAGAGACTGATGGCACAAGGCTTGTTTTCCCATTATGAAAGCTCCGTTCATGCGGCCTCGAAGCTACCGGAAAAGCATTGTTGTTGGCGGGGTTTTAGTCACTGCCGGCATGGTTCTGAGAAGAAAATGAGTTTTTTCGTAGAAACCTTGTGCTTCCAGTTCCTTGTAGGAAGCTCACCCTGCTCTGCTCTATCCCTAAAGTGAAAGTCAACGTGAGACTTGCTTCAAAGTAAGGCCCTGATTATCCTTGCAAAACGGGAGGCGTGCAGCAGCTCCATGAGGCCTTCATCGTTGTTCTGCTTTAGTTTCACGTTAGTAAGCCTTTCAAGACTCCTAGAGACCTTGCTTCAGCATCCGTTTCGGTACCAGAACACTGCCTAGAGCCAGGAAGCTCTGGTCCTGCGTGTATGCTGCGTGTCAACCTAGAAATTAGAGACTGATGGCACAAGGCTTGTTTTCCCATTAGGAAAGCTCCGTTCATGCGGCCTCGAAGCTACCTGAAAAGCATTGTTGTTGCCTGGGTTTTCGTCACTGCCGACATGGTTCTGAGAAGAAAATGAGTTTTCATGGAAGAAACCTTGTGCTTCCAGTTCCTTGTTGGAAGCTCACCCTGCTCTGCTCTATACCAAAAGTGAAAGTCCACGTGAGCCCTAGCCTCGAAGTAAGGCCCTGATTTGCCTTGCCAATGGGGAGGCGTGCAGCAGCTCCATGAGGCCTTCCTCACTGTTCTGCTTGATTTTCACGGTAGTCAGCCTTTCAAGACTCCTAGGGACCTTGCTTCAGCACCCGTTTCCGTACCAGAATATTGAGGAGACACAGGAAGCTCTAGTCCTGTTAAGCAACTTCCAGCCCCGTAGGCCTTTTGGAACACCCCAGTGTTGGCTAGAGAAAGGCAACACTCTGCACTCTTCCTTGGGAGAGCCAGATTACCTCAGGTCTACACAGGATTCACGACCACACATCTCGACTGTCCTCCATGCAGTGGATGTAACCATATTCCCCTAGCTGAACTCTGTTGAGAAAAACACTCTGCTTCAAATCCCTTTGCACTTTTTACACTTCGAGTCACGCATCCTCAAGGAGGTGGTCGGCTTGCATTCCAAGTACAATTTAAGCACAGTTCTTGGTGTAACACAGCAGGTGTTTGGAAGAGGCACAGGTCTCTAAGTCTCCCTCGCGCATCCTTTGTTTAGGCACTTTGCTGCACGCAGAAAACCGGTCGTAGAAAAAAGTTGATTCAGGGAAAGCCCCAGTGGGGATCGTGAATCTCTTTTGACTTGGTAGCATCAACATGTACTTATGCTGCGTGTCAACCTGGAAATGGGAGACTGATGGCACAAAGCTTGTTTTCCCGTTTTGAAAGCTCCGTTCATGCGGCCTCGAAGCTACCTGAAAAGCACTGTTGATACCGTGCTTTTCCTTACAGCCGGCATGGCACATAGAAGAAAATGAGTTTTCTCGAAAGAAACCTTGTGCTTCCAGTTCCTACTTGGAACCTCACCCTGCTCTGGTCTATACCAAACGTGAAAGTCAATGTGAGCACTAGCCTCGAAGTAAGGCCCTGATTATGCTGGCAAAACGGGAGGCGTGCAGCAGCTCCATGAGGCCTTCATCGCTGTTCTGCTTTAGTTTAACGGTAGTAAGCTCTCCAAGACTCCTAGGGACTTTGCTTAAGCAACCGTTTCGGTACCAGAACACTGCGAAGAGCCAGGAAGCTTTGGTCCTGCGTGTATGCTGCGTGTCTACCTAGAAATTAGAGACTGATGGCACAAGGCTTGTTTTCCCATTATGAAAGCTCCGTTCATGCGGCCTCGAAGCTACCGGAAAAGCATTGTTGTTAGTGGGGTTGTAGTCACTGCCGGCATGGTTCTGAGAAGAAAATGAGTTTTTTCGTAGAAACCTTGTGCTTCCAGTTCCTTGTAGGAAGCTCACCCTGCTCTGCTCTATCCCTAAAGTGAAAGTCAACGTGAGACTTGCTTCAAAGTAAGGCCCTGATTATCCTTGCAAAACGGGAGGCGTGCAGCAGCTCCATGAGGCCTTCATCGTTGTTCTGCTTTAGTTTCACGGTAGTAAGCCTTTCAAGACTCCTAGGGACCTTGCTTCAGCACCCGTTTCGGTACCAGAACACTGCGTAGAGCCAGGAAGCTCTGGTCCTGCGTGTATGCTGCGTGTCAACCTAGAAATTAGAGACTGATGGCACAAGGCTTGTTTTCCCATTAGGAAAGCTCCGTTCATGCGGCCTCGAAGCTACCTGAAAAGCATTGTTGTTGCCTGGGTTTTCGTCACTGCCGACATGGTTCTGAGAAGAAAATGAGTTTTCATGGAAGAAACCTTGTGCTTCCAGTTCCTTGTTGGAAGCTCACCCTGCTCTGCTCTATACCAAAAGTGAAAGTCCACGTGAGCCCTAGCCTCGAAGTAAGGCCCTGATTTGCCTTGCCAATGGGGAGGAGTGCAGCAGCTCCATGAGGCCTTCCTCACTGTTCTGCTTGAGTTTCACGGTCGTAAGCCTTTCAAGATTCCTAGGGACCTTGCTTCAGCACCCGTTTCCGTACCAGAATATTGAGGAGACACAGGAAGCTCTAGTCCTGTTAAGCAACTTCCAGCCCCGTAGGCCTTTTGGAACACCCCAGTGTTGGCTAGAGAAAGGCAACACACTGCACTCTTCCTTGGGAGAGCCATTTTACCTCAGCTCCACACAGGATTCACGACCACACTCCTCGACTGTCCTCCATGGAGTGGATGTATCCTCATTCCCCTAGTTGAACTCTGTTGAGAAAAACACTCTGCTTCTAATCCCTTTGAACTTTTTACACTTCGAGTCACGCATCCTCAAGGGGGTGGTCGGTTTCCATTCCAAGTACAATTTAAACACAGTTCTTGGTTTAACACAGCAGGACCTTTGAAGAGGCACAGGTCTCTAAGTCTCCCTCGCGCATCCTTTGTTTAGGCACTTTGCTGCACGCAGAAAACCGGTCGTAGAAAAAAGTTGATTCAGGGAAAGTCCCAGTGGGGATCGTGAATCTCTTTTGACGTGTTAGCATCAACATGTACTTATGCTGCGTGTCAACCTGGAAATGGGAGACTGATGGCACAAAGCTTGTTTTCCCGTTTTCAAAGCTCCATTCATGCGGCCTCGAAGCTACCTGAAAAGTACTGTTGTTACCGTGCTTTTCCTTACAGCCGGCATGGCACATAGAAGAAAATGAGTTTTCTCGAAAGAAACCTTGTGCTTCCAGTTCCTACTTGGAACCTCACCCAGCTCTGCTCTATACCAAACGTGAAAGTCAATGTGAGCACTAGCCTCGAAGTAAGGCCCTGATTATGCTGGGAAAACGGGAGGCGTGCAGCAGCTCCATGAGGCCTTCATCGTTGTTTTGCTTTAGTTTAACCATAGTAAGCTCTCCAAGACTCCTAGGGACTTTGCTTAAGCAACCGTTTCGGTACCAGAACACTGCGTAGAGCCAGGAAGCTTTGGTCCTGCGTGTATGCTGCGTGTCTACCTAGAAATTAGAGACTGATGGCACAAGGCTTGTTTTCCCATTATGAAAGCTCCGTTCATGCGGCCTCGAAGCTACCGGAAAAGCATTGTTGTTGGCGGGGTTTTAGTCACTGCCGGCATGGTTCTGAGAAGAAAATGAGTTTTTTCGTAGAAACCTTGTGCTTCCAGTTCCTTGTAGGAAGCTCACCCTGCTCTGCTCTATCCCTAAAGTGAAAGTCAACGTGAGACTTGCTTCAAAGTAAGGCCCTGATTATCCTTGCAAAACGGGAGGCGTGCAGCAGCTCCATGAGGCCTTCATCGTTGTTCTGCTTTAGTTTCACGTTAGTAAGCCTTTCAAGACTCCTAGGGACCTTGCTTCAGCATCCGTTTCGGTACCAGAACACTGCGTAGAGCCAGGAAGCTCTGGTCCTGCGTGTATGCTGCGTGTCAACCTAGAAATTAGAGACTGATGGCACAAGGCTTGTTTTCCCATTAGGAAAGCTCCGTTCATGCGGCCTCGAAGCTACCTGAAAAGCATTGTTGTTGCCTGGGTTTTCGTCACTGCCGACATGGTTCTGAGAAGAAAATGAGTTTTCATGGAAGAAACCTTGTGCTTCCAGTTCCTTGTTGGAAGCTCACCCTGCTCTGCTCTATACCAAAAGTGAAAGTCCACGTGAGCCCTAGCCTCGAAGTAAGGCCCTGATGTGCCTTGCCAATGGGGAGGCGTGCAGCAGCTCCATGAGGCCTTCCTCACTGTTCTGCTTGATTTTCACGGTAGTCAGCCTTTCAAGACTCCTAGGGACCTTGCTTCAGCACCCGTTTCCGTACCAGAATATTGAGGAGACACAGGAAGCTCTAGTCCTGTTAAGCAACTTCCAGCCCCGTAGGCCTTTTGGAACACCCCAGTGTTGGCTAGAGAAAGGCAACACTCTGCACTCTTCCTTGGGAGAGCCAGATTACCTCAGGTCTACACAGGATTCACGACC
Organism: Eubalaena glacialis; assembly: GCF_028564815.1. NCBI lineage: Eukaryota > Metazoa > Chordata > Mammalia > Artiodactyla > Balaenidae > Eubalaena > Eubalaena glacialis. Next base: position 51,456,760 of record NC_083731.1, read on the forward strand.
ACACATCTCGACTGTCCTCCATGCAGTGGATGTAACCTCATTCCCCTAGCTGAACTCTGTTGAGAAAAACACTCTGCTTCCAATCCCTTTGCACTTTTTACACTTCGAGTCATGCATCCTCAAGGAGGTGGTCGGCTTGCATTCCAAGTACAATTTAAGCACAGTTCTTGGTGTAACACAGCAGGTCTTTTGAAGAGGCACAGGTCTCTAAGTCTCCCTCGCGCATCCTTTGTTTAGGCACTTTGCTGCACGCAGAAAACCGGTCGTAGAAAAAAGTTGATTCAGGGAAAGCCCCAGTGGGGATCGTGAATCTCTTTTGACTTGGTAGCATCAACATGTACTTATGCTGCGTGTCAACCTGGAAATGGGAGACTGATGGCACAAAGCTTGTTTTCCCGTTTTGAAAGCTCCGTTCATGCGGCCTCGAAGCTACCTGAAAAGCACTGTTGATACCGTGCTTTTCCTTACAGCCGGCATGGCACATAGAAGAAAATGAGTTTTCTCGAAAGAAACCTTGTGCTTCCAGTTCCTACTTGGAACCTCACCCTGCTCTGCTCTATACCAAACGTGAAAGTCAATGTGAGCACTAGCCTCGAAGTAAGGCCCTGATTATGCTGGCAAAACGGGAGGCGTGCAGCAGCTCCATGAGACCTTCATCGCTGTTCTGCTTTAGTTTAACGGTAGTAAGCTCTCCAAGACTCCTAGGGACTTTGCTTAAGCAAACGTTTCAGTACCAGAACACTGCGAAGAGCTAGGAAGCTTTGGTCCTGCGTGTATGCTGCGTGTCTACCTAGAAATTAGAGACTGATGGCACAAGGCTTGTTTTCCCATTATGAAAGCTCCGTTCATGCGGCCTCGAAGCTACCGGAAAAGCATTGTTGTTAGTGGGGTTGTAGTCACTGCCGGCATGGTTCTGAGAAGAAAATGAGTTTTTTCGTAGAAACCTTGTGCTTCCAGTTCCTTGTAGGAAGCTCACCCTGCTCTGCTCTATCCCTAAAGTGAAAGTCAACGTGAGACTTGCTTCAAAGTAAGGCCCTGATTATCCTTGCAAAACGGGAGGCGTGCAGCAGCTCCATGAGGCCTTCATCGTTGTCCTGCTTTAGTTTCACGGTAGTAAGCCTTTCAAGACTCCTAGGGACCTTGCTTCAGCACCCGTTTCGGTACCAGAACACTGCGTAGAGCCAGGAAGCTCTGGTCCTGCGTGTATGCTGCGTGTCTACCTAGAAATTAGAGACTGATGGCACAAGGCTTGTTTTCCCATTATGAAAGCTCCGTTCATGCGGCCTCGAAGCTACCGGAAAAGCATTGTTGTTAGTGGGGTTGTAGTCACTGCCGGCATGGTTCTGAGAAGAAAATGAGTTTTTTCGTAGAAACCTTGTGCTTCCAGTTCCTTGTAGGAAGCTCACCCTGCTCTGCTCTATCCCTAAAGTGAAAGTCAACGTGAGACTTGCTTCAAAGTAATGCCCTGATTATCCTTGCAAAACGGGAGGCGAGCAGCAGCTCCATGAGGCCTTCATCGTTGTTCTGCTTTAGTTTCACGGTAGTAAGCCTTTCAAGACTCCTAGGGACCTTGCTTCAGCACCCGTTTCCGTACCAGAATATTGAGGAGACACAGGAAGCTCTAGTCCTGTTAAGCAACTTCCAGCCCCGTAGGCCTTTTGGAACACCCCAGTGTTGGCTAGAGAAAGGCAACACACTGCACTCTTCCTTGGGAGAGCCATTTTACCGCAGCTCCACACAGGATTCACGACCACACTTCTCGACTGTCCTCCATGCAGTGGATGTATCCTCATTCCCCTAGCTGAACTCTGTTGAGAAAAATACTCTGCTTCTAATCCCTTTGAACTTTTTACACTTCGAGTCACGCATCCTCAAGGGGGTGGTCGGTTTCCATTCCAAGTACAATTTAAACACAGTTCTTGGTTTAACACAGCAGGTCTTTTGAAGAGGCACAGGCCTCTAAGTCTCCCTCGCGCATCCTTTGTTTAGTCACTTTGCTGCACGCAGAAAACCGGTCGTAGAAAAAAGTTGATTCAGGGAAAGTCCCAGTGGGGATCGTGAATCTCTTTTGACGTGTTAGCATCAACATGTACTTATGCTGCGTCTCAACCTGGAAATGGGAGACTGATGGCACAAAGCTTGTTTTCCCGTTTTCAAAGCTCCATTCATGCGGCCTCGAAGCTACCTGAAAAGTACTGTTGTTACCGTGCTTTTCCTTACAGCCGGCATGGCACATAGAAGAAAATGAGTTTTCTCGAAAGAAACCTTGTGCTTCCAGTTCCTACTTGGAACCTCACCCTGCTCTGCTCTATACCAAACGTGAAAGTCAATGTGAGCACTAGCCTCGAAGTAAGGCCCTGATTATGCTGGGAAAACCGGAGGCGTGCAGCAGCTCCATGAGGCCTTCATCGTTGTTTTGCTTTAGTTTAACCATAGTAAGCTCTCCAAGACTCCTAGGGACTTTGCTTAAGCAACCGTTTCGGTACCAGAACACTGCGTAGAGCCAGGAAGCTTTGGTCCTGCGTGTATGCTGCGTGTCTACCTAGAAATTAGAGACTGATGGCACAAGGCTTGTTTTCCCATTATGAAAGCTCCGTTCATGCGGCCTCGAAGCTACCGGAAAAGCATTGTTGTTGGCGGGGTTTTAGTCACTGCCGGCATGGTTCTGAGAAGAAAATGAGTTTTTTCGTAGAAACCTTGTGCTTCCAGTTCCTTGTAGGAAGCTCACCCTGCTCTGCTCTATCCCTAAAGTGAAAGTCAACGTGAGACTTGCTTCAAAGTAAGGCCCTGATTATCCTTGCAAAACGGGAGGCGTGCAGCAGCTCCATGAGGCCTTCATCGTTGTTCTGCTTTAGTTTCACGTTAGTAAGCCTTTCAAGACTCCTAGGGACCTTGCTTCAGCACCCGTTTCGGTACCAGAACACTGCGTAGAGCCAGGAAGCTCTGGTCCTGCGTGTATGCTGCGTGTCAACCTAGAAATTAGAGACTGATGGCACAAGGCTTGTTTTCCCATTAGGAAAGCTCCGTTCATGCGGCCTCGAAGCTACGTGAAAAGCATTGTTGTTGCCTGGGTTTTCGTCACTGCCGACATGGTTCTGAGAAGAAAATGAGTTTTCGTGGAAGAAACCTTGTGCTTCCAGTTCCTTGTTGGAGCTCACCCTGCTCTGCTCTATACCAAAAGTGAAAGTCCACGTGAGCCCTAGCCTCGAAGTAAGGCCCTGATGTGCCTTGCCAATGGGGAGGCGTGCAGCAGCTCCATGAGGCCTTCCTCACTGTTCTGCTTGATTTTCACGGTAGTCAGCCTTTCAAGACTCCTAGGGACCTTGCTTCAGCACCAGTTTCCGTACCAGAATATTGAGGAGACACAGGAAGCTCTAGTCCTGTTAAGCAACTTCCAGCCCCGTAGGCCTTTTGGAACACCCCAGTGTTGGCTAGAGAAAGGCAACACTCTGCACTCTTCCTTGGGAGAGCCAGATTACCTCAGGTCTACACAGGATTCACGACCACACATCTCGACTGTCCTCCATGCAGTGGATATAACCTCATTCCCCTAGCTGAACTCTGTTGAGAAAAACACTCTGCTTCCAATCCCTTTGCACTTTTTACACTTCGAGTCATGCATCCTCAAGGAGGTGGTCGGCTTGCATTCCAAGTACAATTTAAGCACAGTTCTTGGTGTAACACAGCAGGTCTTTTGAAGAGGCACAGGTCTCTAAGTCTCCCTCGCGCATCCTTTGTTTAGGCACTTTGCTGCACGCAGAAAACCGGTCGTAGAAAAAAGTTGATTCAGGGAAAGCCCCAGTGGGGATCGTGAATCTCTTTTGACTTGGTAGCATCAACATGTACTTATGCTGCGTGTCAACCTGGAAATGGGAGACTGATGGCACAAAGCTTGTTTTCCCGTTTTGAAAGCTCCGTTCATGCGGCCTCGAAGCTACCTGAAAAGCACTGTTGATACCGTGCTTTTCCTTACAGCCGGCATGGCACATAGAAGAAAATGAGTTTTCTCGAAAGAAACCTTGTGCTTCCAGTTCCTACTTGGAACCTCACCCTGCTCTGCTCTATACCAAACGTGAAAGTCAATGTGAGCACTAGCCTCGAAGTAAGGCCCTGATTATGCTGGGAAAACGGGAGGCGTGCAGCAGCTCCATGAGGCCTTCATCGCTGTTCTGCTTTAGTTTAACGGTAGTAAGCTCTCCAAGACTCCTAGGGACTTTGCTTAAGCAACCGTTTCAGTACCAGAACACTGCGAAGAGCTAGGAAGCTTTGGTCCTGCGTGTATGCTGCGTGTCTACCTAGAAATTAGAGACTGATGGCACAAGGCTTGTTTTCCCATTATGAAAGCTCCGTTCAGGCGGCCTCGAAGCTACCGGAAAAGCATTGTTGTTAGTGGGGTTGTAGTCACTGCCGGCATGGTTCTGAGAAGAAAATGAGTTTTTTCGTAGAAACCTTGTGCTTCCAGTTCCTTGTAGGAAGCTCACCCTGCTCTGCTCTATCCCTAAAGTGAAAGTCAACGTGAGACTTGCTTCAAAGTAAGGCCCTGATTATCCTTGCAAAACGGGAGGCGTGCAGCAGCTCCATGAGGCCTTCATCGTTGTTCTGCTTTAGTTTCACGGTAGTAAGCCTTTCAAGACTCCTAGGGACCTTGCTTCAGCACCCGTTTCGATACCAGAACACTGCGTAGAGCCAGGAAGCTCTGGTCCTGCGTGTATGCTGCGTGTCAACCTAGAAATTAGAGACTATGGCACAAGGCTTGTTTTCCCATTAGGAAAGCTCCGTTCATGCGGCCTCGAAGCTACCTGAAAAGCATTGTTGTTGCCTGGGTTTTCATCACTGCCGACATGGTTCTGAGCAGAAAATGAGTTTTCATGGAAGAAACCTTGTGCTTCCAGTTCCTTGTTGGAAGCTCACCCTGCTCTGCTCTATACCAAAAGTGAAAGTCCACGTGAGCCCTAGCCTCGAAGTAAGGCCCTGATTTGCCTTGCCAATGGGGAGGCGTGCAGCAGCTCCATGAGGCCTTCCTCACTGTTCTGCTTGATTTTCACGGTAGTCAGCCTTTCAAGACTCCTAGGGACCTTGCTTCAGCCCCCGTTTCCGTACCAGAATATTGAGGAGACACAGGAAGCTCTAGTCCTGTTAAGCAACTTCCAGCCCCGTAGGCCTTTTGAACACCCCAGTGTTGGCTAGAGAAAGGCAACACACTGCACTCTTCCTTGGGAGAGCCAGATTACCTCAGCTCTACACAGGATTCACGACCACACTTCTCGACTGTCCTCCATGCAGTGGATGTAACCTCATTCCCCTAGCTGAACTCTGTTGAGAAAAACACTCTGCTTCTAATCCCTTTTCACTTTGTACACTTCGAGTCACGCATCCTCAAGGAGGTGGTCGGCTTGCATTCCAAGTACAATTTAAGCACAATTCTTGGTCTAACACAGCAGGTCTTTTGAAGAGGCACAGGTCTCTAAGTCTCCCTCGCGCATCCTTTGTTTAGGCACTTTGCTGCACGCAGAAAACCGGTCGTAGAAAAAAGTTGATTCAGGGAAAGCCCCAGTGGGGATCGTGAATCTCTTTTGACTTGGTAGCATCAACATGTACTTATGCTGCGTGTCAACCTGGAAATGGGAGACTGATGGCACAAAGCTTGTTTTCCCGTTTTGAAAGCTCCGTTCATGCGGCCTCGAAGTTACCTGAAAAGCACTGTTGTTACCGTGCTTTTCCTTACAGCCGGCATGGCACATAGAAGAAAATGAGTTTTCTCGAAAGAAACCTTGTGCTTCCAGTTCCTACTTGGAACCTCACCCTGCTCTGCTCTATACCAAACGTGAAAGTCAATGTGAGCACTAGCCTCGAAGTATAGCCCTGATTATGCTGGCAAAACGGGAGGCGTGCAGCAGCTCCATGAGGCCTTCATCGTTGTTCTGCTTTAGTTTCACGTTGTAAGCCTTTCAAGACTCCTAGGGACCTTGCTTCAGCATCCGTTTCGGTACCAGAACACTGCGTAGAGCCAGGAAGCTCTGGTCCTGCGTGTATGCTGCGTGTCAACCTAGAAATTAGAGACTGAAGGCACAAGGCTTGTTTTCCCATTAGGAAAGCTTCGTTCATGCGGCCTCGAAGCTACCTGAAAAGCATTGTTGTTGCCTGGGTTTTCGTCACTGCCGACATGGTTCTGAGAAGAAAATGAGTTTTCATGGAAGAAACCTTGTGCTTCCAGTTCCTTGTTGGAAACTCACCCTGCTCTGCTCTATACCAAAAGTGAAAGTCCACGTGAGCCCTAGCCTCGAAGTAAGGCCCTGATTTGCCTTGCCAATGGGGAGGCGTGCAGCAGCTCCATGAGGCCTTCCTCACTGTTCTGCTTGATTTTAACGGTAGTCAGCCTTTCAAGACTCCTAGGGACCTTGCTTCAGCACCCGTTTCCGTACCAGAATATTGAGGAGACACAGGAAGCTCTAGTCCTGTTAAGCAACTTCCAGCCCCGTAGGCCTTTTGGAACACCCCAGTGTTGGCTAGAGAAAGGCAACACTCTGCACTCTTCCTTGGGAGAGCCAGATTACCTCAGGTCTACACAGGATTCACGACCACACATCTCGACTGTCCTCCATGCAGTGGATGTAACCTCATTTCCCTAGCTGAACTCTGTTGAGAAAAACACTCTGCTTCCAATCCCTTTGCACTTTTTACACTTCGAGTCACGCATCCTCAAGGAGGTGGTCGGCTTGCATTCCAAGTACAATTTAAGCACAGTTCTTGGTGTAACACAGCAGGTCTTTTGAAGAGGCACAGGTCTCTAAGTCTCCCTCGCACATCCTTTGTTTAGGCACTTTGCTGCACGCAGAAAACCGGTCGTAGAAAAAAGTTGATTCAGGGAAAGCCCCAGTGGGGATCGTGAATCTCTTTTGACTTGGTAGCATCAACATGTACTTATGCTGCGTGTCAACCTGGAAATGGGAGACTGATGGCACAAAGCTTGTTTTCCCATTTTGAAAGCTCCGTTCATGCGGCCTCGAAGCTACCTGAAAAGCACTGTTGATACCGTGCTTTTCCTTACAGCCGGCATGGCACATAGAAGAAAATGAGTTTTCTCGAAAGAAACCTTGTGCTTCCAGTTCCTACTTGGAACCTCACCCTGCTCTGCTCTATACCAAACGTGAAAGTCAATGTGAGCACTAGCCTCGAAGTAAGGCCCTGATTATGCTGGCAAAACGGGAGGCGTGCAGCAGCTCCATGAGGTCTTCATTGCTGTTCTGCTTTAGTTTAACGGTAGTAAGCTCTCCAAGACTCCTAGGGACTTTGCTTAAGCAACCGTTTCGGTACCAGAACACTGCAAAGAGCCAGGAAGCTTTGGTCCTGCGTGTATGCTGCGTGTCTACCTAGAAATTAGAGACTGATGGCACAAGGCTTGTTTTCCCATTATGAAAGCTCCGTTCATGCGGCCTCGAAGCTACCGGAAAAGCATTGTTGTTAGTGGGGTTGTAGTCACTGCCGGCATGGTTCTGAGAAGAAAATGAGTTTTTTCGTAGAAACCTTGTGCTTCCAGTTCCTTGTAGGAAGCTCACCCTGCTCTGCTCTATCCCTAAAGTGAAAGTCAACGTGAGACTTGCTTCAAAGTAAGGCCCTGATTATCCTTGCAAAACGGGAGGCGTGCAGCAGCTCCATGAGGCCTTCATCGTTGTTCTGCTTTAGTTTCACGGTAGTAAGCCTTTCAATACTCCTAGGGACCTTGCTTCAGCACCCGTTTCGGTACCAGAACACTGCGTAGAGCCAGGAAGCTCTGGTCCTGCGTGTATGCTGCGTGTCAACCTAGAAATTACAGACTGATGACACAAGGCTTGTTTTGCCATTAGGAAAGCTCCGTTCTTGCGGCCTCGAAGCTACCTGAAAAGCATTGTTGTTGCCTCGGTTTTCGTCACTGCCGACATGGTTCTGAGAAGAAAATGAGTTTTCATGGAAGAAACCTTGTGCTTCCAGTTCCTTGTTGGAAGCTCACCCTGCTCTGCTCTATACCAAAAGTGAAAGTCCACGTGAGCCCTAGCCTCGAAGTAAGGCCCTGATTTGCCTTGCCAATGGGGAGGCGTGCAGCAGCTCCATGAGGCCTTCCTCACTGTTCTGCTTGAGTTTCACGGTATTAAGCCTTTAAAGACTCCTAGGGACCTTGCTTCAGCACCCGTTTCCGTACCAGAATATTGAGGAGACACAGGAAGCTCTAGTCCTGTTAAGCAACTTCCAGCCCCGTAGGCCTTTTGGAACACCCCAGTGTTGGCTAGAGAAAGGCAACACACTGCACTCTTCCTTGGGAGAGCCATTTTACCTCAGCTCCACACAGGATTCACGACCACACTCCTCGACTGTCCTCCATGCAGTGGATGTAACCTCATTCCCGTAGCTGAACTCTGTTGAGAAAAACACTCTGCTTCTAATCCCTTTGAACTTTTTACACTTCGAGTCACGCATCCTCAAGGGGGTGGTCGGTTTCCATTCCAAGTACAATTTAAACACAGTTCTTGGTTTAACACAGCAGGTCCTTTGAAGAGTCACAGGTCTCTAAGTCTCCCTCGCGCATCCTTTGTTTAGGCACTTTGCTGCACGCAGAAAACCGGTCGTAGAAAAAAGTTGATTCAGGGAAAGTCCCAGTGGGGATCGTGAATCTCTTTTGACGTGTTAGCATCAACATGTACTTATGCTGCGTGTCAACCTGGAAATGGGAGACTGATGGCACAAAGCTTGTTTTCCCGTTTTCAAAGCTCCATTCATGCGGCCTCGAAGCTACCTGAAAAGTACTGTTGTTACCGTGCTTTTCCTTACAGCCGGCATGGCACATAGAAGAAAATGAGTTTTCTCGAAAGAAACCTTGTGCTTCCAGTTCCTACTTGGAACCTCACCCTGCTCTGCTCTATACCAAACGTGAAAGTCAATGTGAGCACTAGCCTCGAAGTAAGGCCCTGATTATGCTGGGAAAACGGGAGGCGTGCAGCAGCTCCATGAGGCCTTCATCGTTGTTCTGCTTTAGTTTAACCATAGTAAGCTCTCCAAGACTCCTAGGGACTTTGCTTAAGCAACCGTTTCGGTACCAGAACACTGCGTAGAGCCAGGAAGCTTTGGTCCTGCGTGTATGCTGCGTGTCTACCTAGAAATTAGAGACTGATGGCACAAGGCTTGTTTTCCCATTATGAAAGCTCCGTTCATGCGGCCTCGAATCTACCGGAAAAGCATTGTTGTTGGCGGGGTTTTAGTCACTGCCGGCATGGTTCTGAGAAGAAAATGAGTTTTTTCGTAGAAACCTTGTGCTTCCAGTTCCTTGTAGGAAGCTCACCCTGCTCTGCTCTATCCCTAAAGTGAAAGTCAACGTGAGACTTGCTTCAAAGTAAGGCCCTGATTATCCTTGCAAAACGGGAGGCGTGCAGCAGCTCCATGAGGCCTTCATCGTTGTTCTGCTTTAGTTTCACGGTAGTAAGCCTTTCAAGACTCCTAGGGACCTTGCTTCAGCACCCGTTTCGGTACCAGAACACTGCGTAGAGCCAGGAAGCTCTGGTCCTGCGTGTATGCTGTGTGTCAACCTAGAAATTAGAGACTGATGGCACAAGGCTTGTTTTCCCATTAGGAAAGCTCCGTTCTTGCGGCCTCGAAGCTACCTGAAAAGCGTTGTTGTTGCCTGGGTTTTCGTCACTGCCGACATGGTTCTGAGAAGAAAATGAGTTTTCATGGAAGAAACCTTGTGCTTCCAGTTCCTTGTTGGAAGCTCACCCTGCTCTGCTCTATACCAAAAGTGAAAGTCCACGTGAGCCCTAGCCTCGAAGTAAGGCCCTGATTTGCCTTGCCAATGGGGAGGCGTGCAGCAGCTCCATGAGGCCTTCCTCACTGTTCTGCTTGAGTTTCACGGTATTAAGCCTTTAAAGACTCCTAGGGACCTTGCTTCAGCACCCGTTTCCGTACCAGAATATTGAGGAGACACAGGAAGCTCTAGTCCTGTTAAGCAACTTCCAGCCCCGTAGGCCTTTTGGAACACCCCAGTGTTGGCTAGAGAAAGGCAACACACTGCACTCTTCCTTGGGAGAGCCATTTTACCTCAGCTCCACACAGGATTCACGACCACACTCCTCGACTGTCCTCCATGCAGTGGATGTAACCTCATTCCCGTAGCTGAACTCTGTTGAGAAAAACACTCTGCTTCTAATCCCTTTGAACTTTTTACACTTCGAGTCACGCATCCTCAAGGGGGTGGTCGGTTTCCATTCCAAGTACAATTTAAACACAGTTCTTGGTTTAACACAGCAGGTCCTTTGAAGAGTCACAGGTCTCTAAGTCTCCCTCGCGCATCCTTTGTTTAGGCACTTTGCTGCACGCAGAAAACCGGTCGTAGAAAAAAGTTGATTCAGGGAAAGTCCCAGTGGGGATCGTGAATCTCTTTTGACGTGTTAGCATCAACATGTACTTATGCTGCGTGTCAACCTGGAAATGGGAGACTGATGGCACAAAGCTTGTTTTCCCGTTTTCAAAGCTCCATTCATGCGGCCTCGAAGCTACCTGAAAAGTACTGTTGTTACCGTGCTTTTCCTTACAGCCGGCATGGCACATAGAAGAAAATGAGTTTTCTCGAAAGAAACCTTGTGCTTCCAGTTCCTACTTGGAACCTCACCCTGCTCTGCTCTATACCAAACGTGAAAGTCAATGTGAGCACTAGCCTCGAAGTAAGGCCCTGATTATGCTGGGAAAACGGGAGGCGTGCAGCAGCTCCATGAGGCCTTCATCGTTGTTCTGCTTTAGTTTAACCATAGTAAGCTCTCCAAGACTCCTAGGGACTTTGCTTAAGCAACCGTTTCGGTACCAGAACACTGCGAAGAGCCAGGAAGCTTTGGTCCTGCGTGTATGCTGCGTGTCTACCTAGAAATTAGAGACTGATGGCACAAGGCTTGTTTTCCCATTATGAAAGCTCCGTTCATGCGGCCTCGAATCTACCGGAAAAGCATTGTTGTTGGCGGGGTTTTAGTCACTGCCGGCATGGTTCTGAGAAGAAAATGAGTTTTTTCGTAGAAACCTTGTGCTTCCAGTTCCTTGTAGGAAGCTCACCCTGCTCTGCTCTATCCCTAAAGTGAAAGTCAACGTGAGACTTGCTTCAAAGTAAGGCCCTGATTATCCTTGCAAAACGGGAGGCGTGCAGCAGCTCCATGAGGCCTTCATCGTTGTTCTGCTTTAGTTTCACGGTAGTAAGCCTTTCAAGACTCCTAGGGACCTTGCTTCAGCACCCGTTTCGGTACCAGAACACTGCGTAGAGCCAGGAAGCTCTGGTCCTGCGTGTATGCTGCGTGTCAACCTAGAAATTAGAGACTGATGGCACAAGGCTTGTTTTCCCATTAGGAAAGCTCCGTTCTTGCGGCCTCGAAGCTACCTGATAAGCGTTGTTGTTGCCTGGGTTTTCGTCACTGCCGACATGGTTCTGAGAAGAAAATGAGTTTTCATGGAAGAAACCTTGTGCTTCCAGTTCCTTGTTGGAAGCTCACCCTGCTCTGCTCTATACCAAAAGTGAAAGTCCACGTGAGCCCTAGCCTCGAAGTAAGGCCCTGATTTGCCTTGCCAATGGGGAGGCGTGCAGCAGCTCCATGAGGCCTTCCTCACTGTTCTGCTTGAGTTTCACGGTCGTAAGCCTTTCAAGACTCCTAGGGACCTTGCTTCAGCACCCGTTTCCGTACCAGAATATTGAGGAGACACAGGAAGCTCTAGTCCTGTTAAGCAACTTCCAGCCCCGTAGGCCTTTTGGAACACCCCAGTGTTGGCTAGAGAAAGGCAACACACTGCACTCTTCCTTGGGAGAGCCATTTTACCTCAGCTCCACACAGGATTCACGACCACACTTCTCGACTGTCCTCCATGCAGTGGATGTAACCTCATTCCCTTAGCTGAACTCTGTTGAGAAAAACACTCTGCTTCCAATCCCTTTGCACTTTTTACACTTCGAGTCACGCATCCTCAAGGGGGTGGTCGGTTTCCATTCCAAGTACAATTTAAGCACAGTTCTTGGTGTAACACAGCAGGTCTTTTGAAGAGGCACAGGTCTCTAAGTCTCCCTCGCGCATCCTTTGTTTAGGCACTTTGCTGCACGCAGAAAACCGGTCGTAGAAAAAAGTTGATTCAGGGAAAGTCCCAGTGGGGATCGTGAATCTCTTTTGACGTGTTAGCATCAACATGTACTTATGCTGCGTGTCAACCTGGAAATGGGAGACTGATGGCACAAAGCTTGTTTTCCCGTTTTCAAAGCTCCATTCATGCGGCCTCGAAGCTACCTGAAAAGTACTGTTGTTACCGTGCTTTTCCTTACAGCCGGCATGGCACATAGAAGAAAATGAGTTTTCTCGAAAGAAACCTTGTGCTTCCAGTTCCTACTTGGAACCTCACCCTGCTCTGCTCTATACCAAACGTGAAAGTCATTGTGAGCACTAGCCTCGAAGTAAGGCCCTGATTATGCTGGCAAAACGGGAGGCGTGCAGCAGCTCCATGAGGCCTTCATCGTTGTTCTGCTTTAGTTTAACCATAGTAAGCTCTCCAAGACTCCTAGGGACTTTGCTTAAGCAACCGTTTCGGTACCAGAACACTGCGTAGAGCCAGGAAACTTTGGTCCTGCGTGTATGCTGCGTGTCTACCTAGAAATTAGAGACTGATGGCACAAGGCTTGTTTTCCCATTATGAAAGCTCCGTTCATGCGGCCTCGAAGCTACCGGAAAAGCATTGTTGTTGGCGGGGTTTTAGTCACTGCCGGCATGGTTCTGAGAAGAAAATGAGTTTTTTCGTAGAAACCTTGTGCTTCCAGTTCCTTGTAGGAAGCTCACCCTGCTCTGCTCTATACCTAAAGTGAAAGTCAACGTGAGACTTGCTTCGAAGTAAGGCCCTGATTATCCTTGCAAAACGGGAGGCGTGCAGCAGCTCCATGAGGCCTTCATCGTTGTTCTGCTTTAGTTTCACGTTAGTAAGCCTTTCAAGACTCCTAGGGACCTTGCTTCAGCATCCGTTTCGGTACCAGAACACTGCGTAGAGCCAGGAAGCTCTGGTCCTGCGTGTATGCTGCGTGTCAACCTAGAAATTAGAGACTGATGGCACAAGGCTTGTTTTCCCATTAGGAAAGCTCCGTTCATGCGGCCTCGAAGCTACCTGAAAAGCATTGTTGTTGCCTGGGTTTTCGTCACTGCCGACATGGTTCTGAGAAGAAAATGAGTTTTCATGGAAGAAACCTTGTGCTTCCAGTTCCTTGTTGGAAGCTCACCCTGCTCTGCTCTATACCAAAAGTGAAAGTCCACGTGAGCCCTAGCCTCGAAGTAAGGCCCTGATTTGCCTTGCCAATGGGGAGGCGTGCAGCAGCTCCATGAGGCCTTCCTCACTGTTCTGCTTGATTTTAACGGTAGTCAGCCTTTCAAGACTCCTAGGGACCTTACTTCAGCACCCGTTTCCGTACCAGAATATTGAGGAGACACAGGAAGCTCTAGTCCTGTTAAGCAGCTTCCAGCCCCGTAGGCCTTTTGGAACACCCCAGTGTTGGCTAGAGAAAGGCAACACTCTGCACTCTTCCTTGGGAGAGCCAGATTACCTCAGGTCTACACAGGATTCACGACCACACTTCTCGACTGTCCTCCATGCAGTGGATGTAACCTCATTTCCCTAGCTGAACTCTGTTGAGAAAAACACTCTGCTTCCAATCCCTTTGCACTTTTTACACTTCGAGTCACGCATCCTCAAGGAGGTGGTCGGCTTGCATTCCAAGTACAATTTAAGCACAGTTCTTGGTGTAACACAGCAGGTCTTTTGAAGAGGCACAGGTCTCTAAGTCTCCCTCGCACATCCTTTGTTTAGGCACTTTGCTGCACGCAGAAAACCGGTCGTAGAAAAAAGTTGATTCAGGGAAAGTCCCAGTGGGGATCGTGAATCTCTTTTGACGTGTTAGCATCAACATGTACTTATGCTGCGTGTCAACCTGGAAATGGGAGACTGATGGCACAAAGCTTGTTTTCCCGTTTTCAAAGCTCCATTCATGCGGCCTCGAAGCTACCTGAAAAGTACTGTTGTTACCGTGCTTTTCCTTACAGCCGGCATGGCACATAGAAGAAAATGAGTTTTCTCGAAAGAAACCTTGTGCTTCCAGTTCCTACTTGGAACCTCACCCAGCTCTGCTCTATACCAAACGTGAAAGTCAATGTGAGCACTAGCCTCGAAGTAAGGCCCTGATTATGCTGGCAAAACGGGAGGCGTGCAGCAGCTCCATGAGGCCTTCATCGTTGTTCTGCTTTAGTTTAACCATAGTAAGCTCTCCAAGACTCCTAGGGACTTTGCTTAAGCAACCGTTTCGGTACCAGAACACTGCGTAGAGCCAGGAAGCTTTGGTCCTGCGTGTATGCTGCGTGTCTACCTAGAAATTAGAGACTGATGGCACAAGGCTTGTTTTCCCATTATGAAAGCTCCGTTCATGCGGCCTCGAAGCTACCGGAAAAGCATTGTTGTTGGCGGGGTTTTAGTCACTGCCGGCATGGTTCTGAGAAGAAAATGAGTTTTTTCGTAGAAACCTTGTGCTTCCAGTTCCTTGTAGGAAGCTCACCCTGCTCTGCTCTATCCCTAAAGTGAAAGTCAACGTGAGACTTGCTTCAAAGTAAGGCCCTGATTATCCTTGCAAAACGGGAGGCGTGCAGCAGCTCCATGAGGCCTTCATCGTTGTTCTGCTTTAGTTTCACGTTAGTAAGCCTTTCAAGACTCCTAGAGACCTTGCTTCAGCATCCGTTTCGGTACCAGAACACTGGCTAGAGCCAGGAAGCTCTGGTCCTGCGTGTATGCTGCGTGTCAACCTAGAAATTAGAGACTGATGGCACAAGGCTTGTTTTCCCATTAGGAAAGCTCCGTTCATGCGGCCTCGAAGCTACCTGAAAAGCATTGTTGTTGCCTGGGTTTTCGTCACTGCCGACATGGTTCTGAGAAGAAAATGAGTTTTCATGGAAGAAACCTTGTGCTTCCAGTTCCTTGTTGGAAGCTCACCCTGCTCTGCTCTATACCAAAAGTGAAAGTCCACGTGAGCCCTAGCCTCGAAGTAAGGCCCTGATTTGCCTTGCCAATGGGGAGGCGTGCAGCAGCTCCATGAGGCCTTCCTCACTGTTCTGCTTGATTTTCACGGTAGTCAGCCTTTCAAGACTCCTAGGGACCTTGCTTCAGCACCCGTTTCCGTACCAGAATATTGAGGAGACACAGGAAGCTCTAGTCCTGTTAAGCAACTTCCAGCCCCGTAGGCCTTTTGGAACACCCCAGTGTTGGCTAGAGAAAGGCAACACTCTGCACTCTTCCTTGGGAGAGCCAGATTACCTCAGGTCTACACAGGATTCACGACCACACATCTCGACTGTCCTCCATGCAGTGGATGTAACCATATTCCCCTAGCTGAACTCTGTTGAGAAAAACACTCTGCTTCCAATCCCTTTGCACTTTTTACACTTCGAGTCACGCATCCTCAAGGAGGTGGTCGGCTTGCATTCCAAGTACAATTTAAGCACAGTTCTTGGTGTAACACAGCAGGTGTTTGGAAGAGGCACAGGTCTCTAAGTCTCCCTCGCGCATCCTTTGTTTAGGCACTTTGCTGCACGCAGAAAACCGGTCGTAGAAAAAAGTTGATTCAGGGAAAGCCCCAGTGGGGATCGTGAATCTCTTTTGACTTGGTAGCATCAACATGTACTTATGCTGCGTGTCAACCTGGAAATGGGAGACTGATGGCACAAAGCTTGTTTTCCCGTTTTGAAAGCTCCGTTCATGCGGCCTCGAAGCTACCTGAAAAGCACTGTTGATACCGTGCTTTTCCTTACAGCCGGCATGGCACATAGAAGAAAATGAGTTTTCTCGAAAGAAACCTTGTGCTTCCAGTTCCTACTTGGAACCTCACCCTGCTCTGGTCTATACCAAACGTGAAAGTCAATGTGAGCACTAGCCTCGAAGTAAGGCCCTGATTATGCTGGCAAAACGGGAGGCGTGCAGCAGCTCCATGAGGCCTTCATCGCTGTTCTGCTTTAGTTTAACGGTAGTAAGCTCTCCAAGACTCCTAGGGACTTTGCTTAAGCAACCGTTTCGGTACCAGAACACTGCGAAGAGCCAGGAAGCTTTGGTCCTGCGTGTATGCTGCGTGTCTACCTAGAAATTAGAGACTGATGGCACAAGGCTTGTTTTCCCATTATGAAAGCTCCGTTCATGCGGCCTCGAAGCTACCGGAAAAGCATTGTTGTTAGTGGGGTTGTAGTCACTGCCGGCATGGTTCTGAGAAGAAAATGAGTTTTTTCGTAGAAACCTTGTGCTTCCAGTTCCTTGTAGGAAGCTCACCCTGCTCTGCTCTATCCCTAAAGTGAAAGTCAACGTGAGACTTGCTTCAAAGTAAGGCCCTGATTATCCTTGCAAAACGGGAGGCGTGCAGCAGCTCCATGAGGCCTTCATCGTTGTTCTGCTTTAGTTTCACGGTAGTAAGCCTTTCAAGACTCCTAGGGACCTTGCTTCAGCACCCGTTTCGGTACCAGAACACTGCGTAGAGCCAGGAAGCTCTGGTCCTGCGTGTATGCTGCGTGTCAACCTAGAAATTAGAGACTGATGGCACAAGGCTTGTTTTCCCATTAGGAAAGCTCCGTTCATGCGGCCTCGAAGCTACCTGAAAAGCATTGTTGTTGCCTGGGTTTTCGTCACTGCCGACATGGTTCTGAGAAGAAAATGAGTTTTCATGGAAGAAACCTTGTGCTTCCAGTTCCTTGTTGGAAGCTCACCCTGCTCTGCTCTATACCAAAAGTGAAAGTCCACGTGAGCCCTAGCCTCGAAGTAAGGCCCTGATTTGCCTTGCCAATGGGGAGGAGTGCAGCAGCTCCATGAGGCCTTCCTCACTGTTCTGCTTGAGTTTCACGGTCGTAAGCCTTTCAAGATTCCTAGGGACCTTGCTTCAGCACCCGTTTCCGTACCAGAATATTGAGGAGACACAGGAAGCTCTAGTTCTGTTAAGCAACTTCCAGCCCCGTAGGCCTTTTGGAACACCCCAGTGTTGGCTAGAGAAAGGCAACACACTGCACTCTTCCTTGGGAGAGCCATTTTACCTCAGCTCCACACAGGATTCACGACCACACTCCTCGACTGTCCTCCATGGAGTGGATGTATCCTCATTCCCCTAGTTGAACTCTGTTGAGAAAAACACTCTGCTTCTAATCCCTTTGAACTTTTTACACTTCGAGTCACGCATCCTCAAGGGGGTGGTCGGTTTCCATTCCAAGTACAATTTAAACACAGTTCTTGGTTTAACACAGCAGGACCTTTGAAGAGGCACAGGTCTCTAAGTCTCCCTCGCGCATCCTTTGTTTAGGCACTTTGCTGCACGCAGAAAACCGGTCGTAGAAAAAAGTTGATTCAAGGAAAGTCCCAGTGGGGATCGTGAATCTCTTTTGACGTGTTAGCATCAACATGTACTTATGCTGCGTGTCAACCTGGAAATGGGAGACTGATGGCACAAAGCTTGTTTTCCCGTTTTCAAAGCTCCATTCATGCGGCCTCGAAGCTACCTGAAAAGTACTGTTGTTACCGTGCTTTTCCTTACAGCCGGCATGGCACATAGAAGAAAATGAGTTTTCTCGAAAGAAACCTTGTGCTTCCAGTTCCTACTTGGAACCTCACCCAGCTCTGCTCTATACCAAACGTGAAAGTCAATGTGAGCACTAGCCGCGAAGTAAGGCCCTGATTATGCTGGGAAAACGGGAGGCGTGCAGCAGCTCCATGAGGCCTTCATCGTTGTTTTGCTTTAGTTTAACCATAGTAAGCTCTCCAAGACTCCTAGGGACTTTGCTTAAGCAACCGTTTCGGTACCAGAACACTGCGTAGAGCCAGGAAGCTTTGGTCCTGCGTGTATGCTGCGTGTCTACCTAGAAATTAGAGACTGATGGCACAAGGCTTGTTTTCCCATTATGAAAGCTCCGTTCATGCGGCCTCGAAGCTACCGGAAAAGCATTGTTGTTGGCGGGGTTTTAGTCACTGCCGGCATGGTTCTGAGAAGAAAATGAGTTTTTTCGTAGAAACCTTGTGCTTCCAGTTCCTTGTAGGAAGCTCACCCTGCTCTGCTCTATCCCTAAAGTGAAAGTCAACGTGAGACTTGCTTCAAAGTAAGGCCCTGATTATCCTTGCAAAACGGGAGGCGTGCAGCAGCTCCATGAGGCCTTCATCGTTGTTCTGCTTTAGTTTCACGTTAGTAAGCCTTTCAAGACTCCTAGGGACCTTGCTTCAGCATCCGTTTCGGTACCAGAACACTGCGTAGAGCCAGGAAGCTCTGGTCCTGCGTGTATGCTGCGTGTCAACCTAGAAATTAGAGACTGATGGCACAAGGCTTGTTTTCCCATTAGGAAAGCTCCGTTCATGCGGCCTCGAAGCTACCTGAAAAGCATTGTTGTTGCCTGGGTTTTCGTCACTGCCGACATGGTTCTGAGAAGAAAATGAGTTTTCATGGAAGAAACCTTGTGCTTCCAGTTCCTTGTTGGAAGCTCACCCTGCTCTGCTCTATAACAAAAGTGAAAGTCCACGTGAGCCCTAGCCTCGAAGTAAGGCCCTGATTTGCCTTGCCAATGGGGAGGCGTGCAGCAGCTCCATGAGGCCTTCCTCACTGTTCTGCTTGATTTTAACGGTAGTCAGCCTTTCAAGACTCCTAGGGACCTTGCTTCAGCACCCGTTTCCGTACCAGAATATTGAGGAGACACAGGAAGCTCTAGTCCTGTTAAGCAACTTCCAGCCCCGTAGGCCTTTTGGAACACCCCAGTGTTGGCTAGAGAAAGGCAACACTCTGCACTCTTCCTTGGGAGAGCCAGATTACCTCAGGTCTACACAGGATTCACGACCACACATCTCGACTGTCCTCCATGCAGTGGATGTAACCTCATTCCCCTAGCTGAACTCTGTTGAGAAAAACACTCTGCTTCCAATCCCTTTGCACTTTTTACACTTCGAGTCATGCATCCTCAAGGAGGTGGTCGGCTTGCATTCCAAGTACAATTTAAGCACAGTTCTTGGTGTAACACAGCAGGTCTTTTGAAGAGGCACAGGTCTCTAAGTCTCCCTCGCGCATCCTTTGTTTAGGCACTTTGCTGCACGCAGAAAACCGGTCGTAGAAAAAAGTTGATTCAGGGAAAGCCCCAGTGGGGATCGTGAATCTCTTTTGACTTGGTAGCATCAACATGTACTTATGCTGCGTGTCAACCTGGAAATGGGAGACTGATGGCACAAAGCTTGTTTTCCCATTTTGAAAGCTCCGTTCATGCGGCCTCGAAGCTACCTGAAAAGCACTGTTGATACCGTGCTTTTCCTTACAGCCGGCATGGCACATAGAAGAAAATGAGTTTTCTCGAAAGAAACCTTGTGCTTCCAGTTCCTACTTGGAACCTCACACTGCTCTGGTCTATACCAAACGTGAAAGTCAATGTGAGCACTAGCCTCGAAGTAAGGCCCTGATTATGCTGGCAAAACGGGAGGCGTGCAGCAGCTCCATGAGGCCTTCATCGCTGTTCTGCTTTAGTTTGACGGTAGTAAGCTCTCCAAGACTCCTAGGGACTTTGCTTAAGCAACCGTTTCGGTACCAGAACACTGCGTAGAGCCAGGAAGCTTTGGTCCTGCGTGTATGCTGCGTGTCTACCTAGAAATTAGAGACTGATGGCACAAGGCTTGTTTTCCCATTATGAAAGCTCCGTTCATGCGGCCTCGAAGCTACCGGAAAAGCATTGTTGTTGGCGGGGTTTTAGTCACTGCCGGCATGGTTCTGAGAAGAAAATGAGTTTTTTCGTAGAAACCTTGTGCTTCCAGTTCCTTGTAGGAAGCTCACCCTGCTCTGCTCTATCCCTAAAGTGAAAGTCAACGTGAGACTTGCTTCAAAGTAAGGCCCTGATTATCCTTGCAAAACGGGAGGCGTGCAGCAGCTCCATGAGGCCTTCATCGTTGTTCTGCTTTAGTTTCACGTTAGTAAGCCTTTCAAGACTCCTAGGGACCTTGCTTCAGCATCCGTTTCGGTACCAGAACACTGCGTATAGCCAGGAAGCTCTGGTCCTGCGTGTATGCTGCGTGTCAACCTAGAAATTAGAGACTGATGGCACAAGGCTTGTTTTCCCATTAGGAAAGCTCCGTTCATGCGGCCTCGAAGCTACCTGAAAAGCATTGTTGTTGCCTGGGTTTTCGTCACTGCCGACATGGTTCTGAGAAGAAAATGAGTTTTCATGGAAGAAACCTTGTGCTTCCAGTTCCTTGTTGGAAGCTCACCCTGCTCTGCTCTATACCAAAAGTGAAAGTCCACGTGAGCCCTAGCCTCGAAGTAAGGCCCTGATGTGCCTTGCCAATGGGGAGGCGTGCAGCAGCTCCATGAGGCCTTCCTCACTGTTCTGCTTGATTTTCACGGTAGTCAGCCTTTCAAGACTCCTAGGGACCTTGCTTCAGCACCCGTTTCCGTACCAGAATATTGAGGAGACACAGGAAGCTCTAGTCCTGTTAAGCAACTTCCAGCCCCGTAGGCCTTTTGGAACACCCCAGTGTTGGCTAGAGAAAGGCAACACTCTGCACTCTTCCTTGGGAGAGCCAGATTACCTCAGGTCTACACAGGATTCACGACCACACATCTCGACTGTCCTCCATGCAGTGGATGTAACCTCATTCCCCTAGCTGAACTCTGTTGAGAAAAACACTCTGCTTCCAATCCCTTTGCACTTTTTACACTTCGAGTCATGCATCCTCAAGGAGGTGGTCGGCTTGCATTCCAAGTACAATTTAAGCACAGTTCTTGGTGTAACACAGCAGGTCTTTTGAAGAGGCACAGGTCTCTAAGTCTCCCTCGCGCATCCTTTGTTTAGGCACTTTGCTGCACGCAGAAAACCGGTCGTAGAAAAAAGTTGATTCAGGGAAAGCCCCAGTGGGGATCGTGAATCTCTTTTGACTTGGTAGCATCAACATGTACTTATGCTGCGTGTCAACCTGGAAATGGGAGACTGATGGCACAAAGCTTGTTTTCCCGTTTTGAAAGCTCCGTTCATGCGGCCTCGAAGCTACCTGAAAAGCACTGTTGATACCGTGCTTTTCCTTACAGCCGGCATGGCACATAGAAGAAAATGAGTTTTCTCGAAAGAAACCTTGTGCTTCCAGTTCCTACTTGGAACCTCACCCTGCTCTGCTCTATACCAAACGTGAAAGTCAATGTGAGCACTAGCCTCGAAGTAAGGCCCTGATTATGCTGGCAAAACGGGAGGCGTGCAGCAGCTCCATGAGGCCTTCATCGCTGTTCTGCTTTAGTTTAACGGTAGTAAGCTCTCCAAGACTCCTAGGGACTTTGCTTAAGCAAACGTTTCAGTACCAGAACACTGCGAAGAGCTAGGAAGCTTTGGTCCTGCGTGTATGCTGCGTGTCTACCTAGAAATTAGAGACTGATGGCACAAGGCTTGTTTTCCCATTATGAAAGCTCCGTTCATGCGGCCTCGAAGCTACCGGAAAAGCATTGTTGTTAGTGGGGTTGTAGTCACTGCCGGCATGGTTCTGAGAAGAAAATGAGTTTTTTCGTAGAAACCTTGTGCTTCCAGTTCCTTGTAGGAAGCTCACCCTGCTCTGCTCTATCCCTAAAGTGAAAGTCAACGTGAGACTTGCTTCAAAGTAAGGCCCTGATTATCCTTGCAAAACGGGAGGCGTGCAGCAGCTCCATGAGGCCTTCATCGTTGTTCTGCTTTAGTTTCACGGTAGTAAGCCTTTCAAGACTCCTAGGGACCTTGCTTCAGCACCCGTTTCGGTACCAGAACACTGCGTAGAGCCAGGAAGCTCTGGTCCTGCGTGTATGCTGCGTGTCTACCTAGAAATTAGAGACTGATGGCACAAGGCTTGTTTTCCCATTATGAAAGCTCCGTTCATGCGGCCTCGAAGCTACCGGAAAAGCATTGTTGTTAGTGGGGTTGTAGTCACTGCCGGCATGGTTCTGAGAAGAAAATGAGTTTTTTCGTAGAAACCTTGTGCTTCCAGTTCCTTGTAGGAAGCTCACCCTGCTCTGCTCTATCCCTAAAGTGAAAGTCAACGTGAGACTTGCTTCAAAGTAATGCCCTGATTATCCTTGCAAAACGGGAGGCGTGCAGCAGCTCCATGAGGCCTTCATCGTTGTTCTGCTTTAGTTTCACGGTAGTAAGCCTTTCAAGACTCCTAGGGACCTTGCTTCAGCACCCGTTTCCGTACCAGAATATTGAGGAGACACAGGAAGCTCTAGTCCTGTTAAGCAACTTCCAGCCCCGTAGGCCTTTTGGAACACCCCAGTGTTGGCTAGAGAAAGGCAACACACTGCACTCTTCCTTGGGAGAGCCATTTTACCGCAGCTCCACACAGGATTCACGACCACACTTCTCGACTGTCCTCCATGCAGTGGATGTATCCTCATTCCCCTAGCTGAACTCTGTTGAGAAAAATACTCTGCTTCTAATCCCTTTGAACTTTTTACACTTCGAGTCACGCATCCTCAAGGGGGTGGTCGGTTTCCATTCCAAGTACAATTTAAACACAGTTCTTGGTTTAACACAGCAGGTCTTTTGAAGAGGCACAGGCCTCTAAGTCTCCCTCGCGCATCCTTTGTTTAGTCACTTTGCTGCACGCAGAAAACCGGTCGTAGAAAAAAGTTGATTCAGGGAAAGTCCCAGTGGGGATCGTGAATCTCTTTTGACGTGTTAGCATCAACATGTACTTATGCTGCGTCTCAACCTGGAAATGGGAGACTGATGGCACAAAGCTTGTTTTCCCGTTTTCAAAGCTCCATTCATGCGGCCTCGAAGCTACCTGAAAAGTACTGTTGTTACCGTGCTTTTCCTTACAGCCGGCATGGCACATAGAAGAAAATGAGTTTTCTAGAAAGAAACCTTGTGCTTCCAGTTCCTACTTGGAACCTCACCCTGCTCTGCTCTATACCAAACGTGAAAGTCAATGTGAGCACTAGCCTCGAAGTAAGGCCCTGATTATGCTGGGAAAACCGGAGGCGTGCAGCAGCTCCATGAGGCCTTCATCGTTGTTTTGCTTTAGTTTAACCATAGTAAGCTCTCCAAGACTCCTAGGGACTTTGCTTAAGCAACCGTTTCGGTACCAGAACACTGCGTAGAGCCAGGAAGCTTTGGTCCTGCGTGTATGCTGCGTGTCTACCTAGAAATTAGAGACTGATGGCACAAGGCTTGTTTTCCCATTATGAAAGCTCCGTTCATGCGGCCTCGAAGCTACCGGAAAAGCATTGTTGTTGGCGGGGTTTTAGTCACTGCCGGCATGGTTCTGAGAAGAAAATGAGTTTTTTCGTAGAAACCTTGTGCTTCCAGTTCCTTGTAGGAAGCTCACCCTGCTCTGCTCTATCCCTAAAGTGAAAGTCAACGTGAGACTTGCTTCAAAGTAAGGCCCTGATTATCCTTGCAAAACGGGAGGCGTGCAGCAGCTCCATGAGGCCTTCATCGTTGTTCTGCTTTAGTTTCACGTTAGTAAGCCTTTCAAGACTCCTAGGGACCTTGCTTCAGCACCCGTTTCGGTACCAGAACACTGCGTAGAGCCAGGAAGCTCTGGTCCTGCGTGTATGCTGCGTGTCAACCTAGAAATTAGAGACTGATGGCACAAGGCTTGTTTTCCCATTAGGAAAGCTCCGTTCATGCGGCCTCGAAGCTACGTGAAAAGCATTGTTGTTGCCTGGGTTTTCGTCACTGCCGACATGGTTCTGAGAAGAAAATGAGTTTTCGTGGAAGAAACCTTGTGCTTCCAGTTCCTTGTTGGAGCTCACCCTGCTCTGCTCTATACCAAAAGTGAAAGTCCACGTGAGCCCTAGCCTCGAAGTAAGGCCCTGATGTGCCTTGCCAATGGGGAGGCGTGCAGCAGCTCCATGAGGCCTTCCTCACTGTTCTGCTTGATTTTCACGGTAGTCAGCCTTTCAAGACTCCTAGGGACCTTGCTTCAGCACCAGTTTCCGTACCAGAATATTGAGGAGACACAGGAAGCTCTAGTCCTGTTAAGCAACTTCCAGCCCCGTAGGCCTTTTGGAACACCCCAGTGTTGGCTAGAGAAAGGCAACACTCTGCACTCTTCCTTGGGAGAGCCAGATTACCTCAGGTCTACACAGGATTCACGACCACACATCTCGACTGTCCTCCATGCAGTGGATATAACCTCATTCCCCTAGCTGAACTCTGTTGAGAAAAACACTCTGCTTCCAATCCCTTTGCACTTTTTACACTTCGAGTCATGCATCCTCAAGGAGGTGGTCGGCTTGCATTCCAAGTACAATTTAAGCACAGTTCTTGGTGTAACACAGCAGGTCTTTTGAAGAGGCACAGGTCTCTAAGTCTCCCTCGCGCATCCTTTGTTTAGGCACTTTGCTGCACGCAGAAAACCGGTCGTAGAAAAAAGTTGATTCAGGGAAAGCCCCAGTGGGGATCGTGAATCTCTTTTGACTTGGTAGCATCAACATGTACTTATGCTGCGTGTCAACCTGGAAATGGGAGACTGATGGCACAAAGCTTGTTTTCCCGTTTTGAAAGCTCCGTTCATGCGGCCTCGAAGCTACCTGAAAAGCACTGTTGATACCGTGCTTTTCCTTACAGCCGGCATGGCACATAGAAGAAAATGAGTTTTCTCGAAAGAAACCTTGTGCTTCCAGTTCCTACTTGGAACCTCACCCTGCTCTGCTCTATACCAAACGTGAAAGTCAATGTGAGCACTAGCCTCGAAGTAAGGCCCTGATTATGCTGGGAAAACGGGAGGCGTGCAGCAGCTCCATGAGGCCTTCATCGCTGTTCTGCTTTAGTTTAACGGTAGTAAGCTCTCCAAGACTCCTAGGGACTTTGCTTAAGCAACCGTTTCAGTACCAGAACACTGCGAAGAGCTAGGAAGCTTTGGTCCTGCGTGTATGCTGCGTGTCTACCTAGAAATTAGAGACTGATGGCACAAGGCTTGTTTTCCCATTATGAAAGCTCCGTTCAGGCGGCCTCGAAGCTACCGGAAAAGCATTGTTGTTAGTGGGGTTGTAGTCACTGCCGGCATGGTTCTGAGAAGAAAATGAGTTTTTTCGTAGAAACCTTGTGCTTCCAGTTCCTTGTAGGAAGCTCACCCTGCTCTGCTCTATCCCTAAAGTGAAAGTCAACGTGAGACTTGCTTCAAAGTAAGGCCCTGATTATCCTTGCAAAACGGGAGGCGTGCAGCAGCTCCATGAGGCCTTCATCGTTGTTCTGCTTTAGTTTCACGGTAGTAAGCCTTTCAAGACTCCTAGGGACCTTGCTTCAGCACCCGTTTCGATACCAGAACACTGCGTAGAGCCAGGAAGCTCTGGTCCTGCGTGTATGCTGCGTGTCAACCTAGAAATTAGAGACTATGGCACAAGGCTTGTTTTCCCATTAGGAAAGCTCCGTTCATGCGGCCTCGAAGCTACCTGAAAAGCATTGTTGTTGCCTGGGTTTTCATCACTGCCGACATGGTTCTGAGCAGAAAATGAGTTTTCATGGAAGAAACCTTGTGCTTCCAGTTCCTTGTTGGAAGCTCACCCTGCTCTGCTCTATACCAAAAGTGAAAGTCCACGTGTGCCCTAGCCTCGAAGTAAGGCCCTGATTTGCCTTGCCAATGGGGAGGCGTGCAGCAGCTCCATGAGGCCTTCCTCACTGTTCTGCTTGATTTTCACGGTAGTCAGCCTTTCAAGACTCCTAGGGACCTTGCTTCAGCCCCCGTTTCCGTACCAGAATATTGAGGAGACACAGGAAGCTCTAGTCCTGTTAAGCAACTTCCAGCCCCGTAGGCCTTTTGAACACCCCAGTATTGGCTAGAGAAAGGCAACACACTGCACTCTTCCTTGGGAGAGCCAGATTACCTCAGCTCTACACAGGATTCACGACCACACTTCTCGACTGTCCTCCATGCAGTGGATGTAACCTCATTCCCCTAGCTGAACTCTGTTGAGAAAAACACTCTGCTTCTAATCCCTTTTCACTTTGTACACTTCGAGTCACGCATCCTCAAGGAGGTGGTCGGCTTGCATTCCAAGTACAATTTAAGCACAATTCTTGGTCTAACACAGCAGGTCTTTTGAAGAGGCACAGGTCTCTAAGTCTCCCTCGCGCATCCTTTGTTTAGGCACTTTGCTGCACGCAGAAAACCGGTCGTAGAAAAAAGTTGATTCAGGGAAAGCCCCAGTGGGGATCGTGAATCTCTTTTGACTTGGTAGCATCAACATGTACTTATGCTGCGTGTCAACCTGGAAATGGGAGACTGATGGCACAAAGCTTGTTTTCCCGTTTTGAAAGCTCCGTTCATGCGGCCTCGAAGCTACCTGAAAAGCATTGTTGTTGCCTGGGTTTTCGTCACTGCCGACATGGTTCTGAGAAGAAAATGAGTTTTCATGGAAGAAACCTTGTGCTTCCAGTTCCTTGTTGGAAGCTCACCCTGCTCTGCTCTATACCAAAAGTGAAAGTCCACGTGAGCCCTAGCCTCGAAGTAAGGCCCTGATTTGCCTTGCCAATGGGGAGGCGTGCAGCAGCTCCATGAGGCCTTCCTCACTGTTCTGCTTGAGTTTCACGGTAGTAAGCCTTTCAAGACTCCTAGGGACCTTGCTTCAGCACCCGTTTCCGTACCAGAATATTGAGGAGACACAGGAAGCTCTAGTCCTGTTAAGCAACTTCCAGCCCCGTAGGCCTTTTGGAACACCCCAGTGTTGGCTAGAGAAAGGCAACACTCTGCACTCTTCCTTGGGAGAGCCAGATTACCTCAGCTCTACACAGGATTCACGACCACACTTCTCGACTGTCCTCCATGCAGTGGATGTAACCTCATTCCCCTAGCTGAATTCTGTTGAGAAAAACACTCTGCTTCCATCCCTTTTCACTTTTTACACTTCGAGTCACGCATCCTCAAGGAGGTGGTCTGCTTGCATTCCAAGTACAATTTAAGCACAGTTCTTGGTGTAACACAGCAGGTCTTTGGAAGAGGCACAGGTCTCTAAGTCTCCCTCGCGCATCCTTTGTTTAGGCACTTTGCTGCACGCAGAAAACCGGTCGCAGAAAAAAGTTGATTCAGGGAAAGCCCCAGTGGGGATCGTGAATCTCTTTTGACGTGTTAGCATCAACATGTACTTATGCTGCGTCTCAACCTGGAAATGGGAGACTGATGGCACAAAGCTTCTTTTCCCGTTTTGAAAGCTCCGTTCATGCGGCCTCGAAGCTACCTGAAAAGCACTGTTGTTACCGTGCTTTTCCTTACAGCCGGCATGGCACATAGAAGAAAATGAGTTTTCTCGAAAGAAACCTTGTGCTTCCAGTTCCTACTTGGAACCTCACCCTGCTCTGCTCTATACCAAACGTGAAAGTCAATGTGAGCACTAGCCTCGAAGTAAGGCCCTGATTATGCTGGCAAAACGGGAGGCGTGCAGCAGCTCCATCAGGCCTTCGTCGCTGTTCTGCTTTAGTTTAACCATAGTAAGCTCTCCAAGACTCCTAGGGACTTTGCTTAAGCAACCTTTTCGGTACCAGAACACTGCGTAGAGCCAGGAAGCTCTGGTCCTGCGTGTATGCTGCGTGTCAACCTAGAAATTAGAGACTGATGGCACAAGGCTTGTTTTCCCATTAGGAAAGCTCCGTTCATGCGGCCTCGAAGCTACCGGAAAAGCATTGTTGTTGGCGGGGTTTTAGTCACTGCCGGCATGGTTCTGAGAAGAAAATGCGTTTTTTCGTAGAAACCTTGTGCTTCCAGTTCCTTGTAGGAAGCTCACCCTGCTCTGCTCTATACCTAAAGTGAAAGTTAACGTGAGCCCTAGCCTCGAAGTAAGGCCCTGATTATCCTTGCAAAACGGGAGGCGTGCAGTAGCTCCATGAGGCCTTCATCGTTGTTCTGCTTTAGTTTCACGGTAGTAAGCCTTTCAAGACTCCTAGGGACCTTGCTTCAGCACCCGTTTCCGTACCAGAATATTGAGGAGACACAGGAAGCTCTAGTCCTGTTAAGCAACTTCCAGCCCCGTAGGCCTTTTGGAACACCCCAGTGTTGGCTAGAGAAAGGCAACACACTGCACTCTTCCTTGGGAGAGCCAGATTACCTCAGCTCCACACAGGATTCACGACCACACTTCTCGACTGTCCTCCATGCAGTGGATGTAACCTCATTCCCCTAGCTGAACTCTATTGAGAAAAACACTCTGCTTCCATCCCTTTTCACTTTGTACACTTCGAGTCACGCATCCTCAAGGAGGTGGTCGGCTTGCATTCCAAGTACAATTTAAGCACAGTTCTTGGAGTAACACAGCAGGTCTTTTGAAGAGTAACAGGTCTCTAAGTCTCCCTCGCGCATCCTTTGCTTAGGCACTTTGCTGCACGCAGAAAACCGGTCGTAGAAAAAAGTTGATTCAGGGAAAGCCCCAGTGGGGATCGTGAATCTCTTTTGACGTGTTAGCATCAACATGTACTTATGCTGCGTGTCAACCTGGAAATGGGAGACTGATGGCACAAAGCTTCTTTTCCCGTTTTGAAAGCTCCGTTCATGCGGCCTCGAAGCTACCTGAAAAGCACTGTTGTTACCGTGCTTTTCCTTACAGCCGGCATGGCACATAGAAGAAAATGAGTTTTCTCGAAAGAAACCTTGTGCTTCCAGTTCCTACTTGGAACCTCACCCTGCTCTGCTCTATACCAAACGTGAAAGTCAATGTGAGCACTAGCCTCGAAGTAAGGCCCTGATTATGCTGGCAAAACGGGAGGCGTGCAGCAGCTCCATCAGGCCTTCGTCGCTGTTCTGCTTTAGTTTAACCGTAGTAAGCTCTCCAAGACTCCTAGGGACTTTGCTTAAGCAACCTTTTCGGTACCAGAACACTGCGTAGAGCCAGGAAGCTCTGGTCCTGTGTGTATGCTGCGTGTGTACCTAGAAATTAGAGACTGATGGCACAAGGCTTGTTTTCCCATTATGAAAGCTCCGTTCATGCGGCCTCGAAGCTACCGGAAAAGCATTGTTGTTGGCGGGGTTTTAGTCACTGCCGGCATGGTTCTGAGAAGAAAATGAGTTTTTTCGTAGAAACCTTGTGCTTCCAATTCCTTATAGGAAGCTCACCCTGCTCTGCTCTATACCTAAAGTGAAAGTCAACGTGAGACTTGCTTCGAAGTAAGGCCCTGATTATCCTTGCAAAACGGGAGGCGTGCAGCAGCTCCATGAGGCCTTCATCGTTGTTCTGCTTTAGTTTCACGGTAGTAAGCCTTCAAGACTCCTAGGGACCTTGCTTCAGCACCCGTTTCGGTACCAGAACACTGCGTAGAGCCAGGAAGCTCTGGTCCTGCGTGTATGCTGCGTGTCCACCTAGAAATTAGAGACTGATGGCACAAGGCTTGTTTTTCCATTAGGAAAGCTCCGTTCATGCGGCCTCGAAGCTACCTGAAAAGCATTGTTGTTGCCTGGGTTTTCATCACTGCCGACATGGTTCTGAGCAGAAAATGAGTTTTCATGGAAGAAACCTTGTGCTTCCAGTTCCTTGTTGGAAGCTCACCCTGCTCTGCTCTATACCAAAAGTGAAAGTCCACGTGAGCCCTAGCCTCGAAGTAAGGCCCTGATTTGCCTTGCCAATGGGGAGGCGTGCAGCAGCTCCATGAGGCCTTCCTCACTGTTCTGCTTGATTTTCACGGTAGTCAGCCTTTCAAGACTCCTAGGGACCTTGCTTCAGCACCCGTTTCGGTATCAGAACACTGCGTAGGGCCAGGAAGCTCTGGTCCTGCGTGTATGCTGCGTGTCAACCTAGAAATTAGAGACTGATGGCACAAGGCTTGTTTTCCCATTAGGAAAGCTCCGTTCATGCGGCCTCGAAGCTACCTGAAAAGCATTGTTGTTGCCTGGGTTTTCGTCACTGCCGACATGGTTCTGAGAAGAAAATGAGTTTTCATGGAAGAAACCTTGTGCTTCCAGTTCCTTGTTGGAAGCTCACCCTGCTCTGCTCTATACCAAAAGTGAAAGTCCACGTGAGCCCTAGCCTCGAAGTAAGGCCCTGATTTGCCTTGCCAATGGGGAGGCGTGCAGCAGCTCCAGGAGGCCTTCCTCACTGTTCTGCTTGATTTTAACGGTAGTCAGCCTTTCAAGACTCCTAGGGACCTTGCTTTAGCACCCGTTTCCGTACCAGAATATTGAGGAGACACAGGAAGCTCTAGTCCTGTTAAGCAACTTCCAGCCTCGTAGGCCTTTTGGAACACCCCAGTGTTGGCTAGAGAAAGGCAACACTCTGCACTCTTCCTTGGGAGAGCCAGATTACCTCAGGTCTACACAGGATTCACGACCACACATCTCGACTGTCCTCCATGCAGTGGATGTAACCTCATTCCCCTAGCTGAACTCTGTTGAGAAAAACACTCTGCTTCTAATCCCTTTGCACTTTTTACACATCGAGTCACGCATCCTCAAGGAGGTGGTCGGCTTGCATTCCAAGTACAATTTAAGCACAGTTCTTGGTGTAACACAGCAGGTCTTTTGAAGAGGCACAGGTCTCTAAGTCTCCCTCGCGCATCCTTTGTTTAGTCACTTTGCTGCACGCAGAAAACCGGTCGTAGAAAAAAGTTGATTCAGGGAAAGCCCCAGTGGGGATCGTGAATCTCTTTTGACGTGGTAGCATCAACATGTACTTATGCTGCGTGTCAACCTGGAAATGGGAGACTGATGGCACAAAGCTTCTTTTCCCGTTTTGAAAGCTCCGTTCATGCGGCCTCGAAGCTACCTGAAAAGCACTGTTGTTACCGTGCTTTTCCTTACAGCCGGCATGGCACATAGAAGAAAATGAGTTTTCTCGAAAGAAACCTTGTGCTTCCAGTTCCTACTTGGAACCTCACCCTGCTCTGCTCTATACCAAACGTGAAAGTCAATGTGAGCACTATCCTCGAAGTAAGGCCCTGATTATGCTGGCAAAAAGGGAGGCGTGCAGCAGCTCTATCAGGCCTTCGTCGCTGTTCTGCTTTAGTTTAACCGTAGTAAGCTCTCCAAGACTCCTAGGGACTTTGCTTAAGCAACCTTTTCGGTACCAGAACACTGCGTAGAGCCAGGAAGCTCTGGTCCTGCGTGTATGCTGCGTGTCAACCTAGAAATTAGAGACTGATGGCACAAGGCTTGTTTTCCCATTAGGAAAGCTCCGTTCATGCGGCCTCGAAGCTACCTGAAAAGCATTGTTGTTGCCTGGGTTTTCATCACTGCCGACATGGTTCTGAGCAGAAAATGAGTTTTCATGGAAGAAACCTTGTGCTTCCAGTTCCTTGTTGGAAGCTCACCCTGCTCTGCTCTATACCAAAAGTGAAAGTCCACGTGAGCCCTAGCCTCGAAGTAAGGCCCTGATTTGCCTTGCCAATGGGGAGGCGTGCAGCAGCTCCATGAGGCCTTCGTCACTGTTCTGCTTGATTTTCACGGTAGTCAGCCTTTCAAGACTCCTAGGGACCTTGCTTCAGCACCCGTTTCGGTACCAGAACACTGCGTAGAGCCAGGAAGCTCTGGTCCTGCGTGTATGCTGCGTGTCAACCTAGAAATTAGAGACTGATGGCACAAGGCTTGTTTTCCCATTAGGAAAGCTCCGTTCATGCGGCCTCGAAGCTACCTGAAAAGCATTGTTGTTGCCTGGGTTTTCGTCACTGCCGACATGGTTCTGAGAAGAAAATGAGTTTTCATGGAAGAAACCTTGTGCTTCCAGTTCCTTGTTGGAAGCTCACCCTGCTCTGCTCTATACCAAAAGTGAAAGTCCACGTGAGCCCTAGCCTCGAAGTAAGGCCCTGATTTGCCTTGCCAATGGGGAGGCGTGCAGCAGCTCCATGAGGCCTTCCTCACTGTTCTGCTTGAGTTTCACGGTAGTAAGCCTTTCAAGACTCCTAGGGACCTTGCTTCAGCACCCGTTTCCGTACCAGAATATTGAGGAGACACAGGAAGCTCTAGTCCTGTTAAGCAACTTCCAGGCCCGTAGGCCTTTTGGAACACCCCAGTGTTGGCTAGAGAAAGGCAACACTCTGCACTCTTCCTTGGGAGAGCCAGATTACCTCAGGTCTACACAGGATTCACGACCACACATCTCGACTGTCCTCCATGCAGTGGATGTAACCTCATTCCCCTAGCTGAACTCTGTTGAGAAAAACACTCTGCTTCTAATCCCTTTGCACTTTTTACACATCGAGTCACGCATCCTCAAGGAGGTGGTCGGCTTGGATTCCAAGTACAATTTAAGCACAGTTCTTGGTGTAACACAGCAGGTCTTTTGAAGAGGCACAGGTCTCTAAGTCTCCCTCGCGCATCCTTTGTTTAGTCACTTTGCTGCACGCAGAAAACCGGTCGTAGAAAAAAGTTGATTCAGGGAAAGCCCCAGTGGGGATCGTGAATCTCTTTTGACGTGGTAGCATCAACATGTACTTATGCTGCGTGTCAACCTGGAAATGGGAGACTGATGGCACAAAGCTTCTTTTCCCGTTTTGAAAGCTCCGTTCATGCGGCCTCGAAGCTACCTGAAAAGCACTGTTGTTACCGTGCTTTTCCTTACAGCCGGCATGGCACATAGAAGAAAATGAGTTTTCTCGAAAGAAACCTTGTGCTTCCAGTTCCTACTTGGAACCTCACCCTGCTCTGCTCTATACCAAACGTGAAAGTCAATGTGAGCACTATCCTCGAAGTAAGGCCCTGATTATGCTGGCAAAAAGGGAGGCGTGCAGCAGCTCTATCAGGCCTTCGTCGCTGTTCTGCTTTAGTTTAACCGTAGTAAGCTCTCCAAGACTCCTAGGGACTTTGCTTAAGCAACCTTTTCGGTACCAGAACACTGCGTAGAGCCAGGAAGCTCTGGTCCTGCGTGTATGCTGCGTGTCAACCTAGAAATTAGAGACTGATGGCACAAGGCTTGTTTTCCCATTAGGAAAGCTCCGTTCATGCGGCCTCGAAGCTACCTGAAAAGCATTGTTGTTGCCTGGGTTTTCATCACTGCCGACATGGTTCTGAGCAGAAAATGAGTTTTCATGGAAGAAACCTTGTGC
This sequence comes from Eubalaena glacialis, assembly GCF_028564815.1. Lineage (NCBI taxonomy): Eukaryota > Metazoa > Chordata > Mammalia > Artiodactyla > Balaenidae > Eubalaena > Eubalaena glacialis. The sequence continues at coordinate 51,489,735 of NC_083731.1, forward strand.
TTCCAGTTCCTTGTTGGAAGCTCACCCTGCTCTGCTCTATACCAAAAGTGAAAGTCCACGTGAGCCCTAGCCTCGAAGTAAGGCCCTGATTTGCCTTGCCAATGGGGAGGCGTGCAGCAGCTCCATGAGGCCTTCGTCACTGTTCTGCTTGATTTTCACGGTAGTCAGCCTTTCAAGACTCCTAGGGACCTTGCTTCAGCACCCGTTTCGGTACCAGAACACTGCGTAGAGCCAGGAAGCTCTGGTCCTGCGTGTATGCTGCGTGTCAACCTAGAAATTAGAGACTGATGGCACAAGGCTTGTTTTCCCATTAGGAAAGCTCCGTTCATGCGGCCTCGAAGCTACCTGAAAAGCATTGTTGTTGCCTGGGTTTTCGTCACTGCCGACATGGTTCTGAGAAGAAAATGAGTTTTCATGGAAGAAACCTTGTGCTTCCAGTTCCTTGTTGGAAGCTCACCCTGCTCTGCTCTATACCAAAAGTGAAAGTCCACGTGATCCCTAGCCTCGAAGTAAGGCCCTGATTTGCCTTGCCAATGGGGAGGCGTGCAGCAGCTCCATGAGGCCTTCCTCACTGTTCTGCTTGAGTTTCACGGTAGTAAGCCTTTCAAGACTCCTAGGGACCTTGCTTCAGCACCCGTTTCCGTACCAGAATATTGAGGAGACACAGGAAGCTCTAGTCCTGTTAAGCAACTTCCAGGCCCGTAGGCCTTTTGGAACACCCCAGTGTTGGCTAGAGAAAGGCAACACTCTGCACTCTTCCTTGGGAGAGCCAGATTACCTCAGGTCTACACAGGATTCACGACCACACATCTCGACTGTCCTCCATGCAGTGGATGTAACCTCATTCCCCTAGCTGAACTCTGTTGAGAAAAACACTCTGCTTCTAATCCCTTTGCACTTTTTACACATCGAGTCACGCATCCTCAAGGAGGTGGTCGGCTTGGATTCCAAGTACAATTTAAGCACAGTTCTTGGTGTAACACAGCAGGTCTTTTGAAGAGGCACAGGTCTCTAAGTCTCCCTCGCGCATCCTTTGTTTAGTCACTTTGCTGCACGCAGAAAACCGGTCGTAGAAAAAAGTTGATTCAGGGAAAGCCCCAGTGGGGATCGTGAATCTCTTTTGACGTGTTAGCATCAACATGTACTTATGCTGCGTGTCAACCTGGAAATGGGAGACTGATGGCACAAAGCTTCTTTTCCCGTTTTGAAAGCTCCGTTCATGCGGCCTCGAAGCTACCTGAAAAGCACTGTTGTTACCGTGCTTTTCCTTACAGCCGGCATGGCACATAGAAGAAAATGAGTTTTCTCGAAAGAAACCTTGTGCTTCCAGTTCCTACTTGGAACCTCACCCTGCTCTGCTCTATACCAAACGTGAAAGTCAATGTGAGCACTATCCTCGAAGTAAGGCCCTGATTATGCTGGCAAAACGGGAGGCGTGCAGCAGCTCCATCAGGCCTTCGTCGCTGTTCTGCTTTAGTTTAACCGTAGTAAGCTCTCCAAGACTCCTAGGGACTTTGCTTAAGCAACCTTTTCGGTACCAGAACACTGCGTAGAGCCAGGAAGCTCTGGTCCTGCGTGTATGCTGCGTGTCCACCTAGAAATTAGAGACTGATGGCACAAGGCTTGTTTTTCCATTAGGAAAGCTCCGTTCATGCGGCCTCGAAGCTACCTGAAAAGCATTGTTGTTGCCTGGGTTTTCATCACTGCCGACATGGTTCTGAGCAGAAAATGAGTTTTCATGGAAGAAACCTTGTGCTTCCAGTTCCTTGTTGGAAGCTCACACTGCTCTGCTCTATACCAAAAGTGAAAGTCCACGTGAGCCCTAGCCTCGAAGTAAGGCCCTGATTTGCCTTGCCAATGGGGAGGCGTGCAGCAGCTCCATGAGGCCTTCGTCACTGTTCTGCTTGATTTTCACGGTAGTCAGCCTTTCAAGACTCCTAGGGACCTTGCTTCAGCACCCGTTTCGGTACCAGAACACTGCGTAGAGCCAGGAAGCTCTGGTCCTGCGTGTATGCTGCGTGTCAACCTAGAAATTAGAGACTGATGGCACAAGGCTTGTTTTCCCATTAGGAAAGCTCCGTTCATGCGGCCTCGAAGCTACCTGAAAAGCATTGTTGTTGCCTGGGTTTTCGTCACTGCCGACATGGTTCTGAGAAGAAAATGAGTTTTCATGGAAGAAACCTTGTGCTTCCAGTTCCTTGTTGGAAGCTCACCCTGCTCTGCTCTATACCAAAAGTGAAAGTCCACGTGAGCCCTAGCCTCGAAGTAAGGCCCTGATTTGCCTTGCCAATGGGGAGGCGTGCAGCAGCTCCAGGAGGCCTTCCTCACTGTTCTGCTTGATTTTAACGGTAGTCAGCCTTTCAAGACTCCTAGGGACCTTGCTTTAGCACCCGTTTCCGTACCAGAATATTGAGGAGACACAGGAAGCTCTAGTCCTGTTAAGCAACTTCCAGCCCCGTAGGCCTTTTGGAACACCCCAGTGTTGGCTGGAGAAAGGCAACACTCTGCACTCTTCCTTGGGAGAGCCAGATTACCTCAGGTCTACACAGGATTCACGACCACACATCTCGACTGTCCTCCATGCAGTGGATGTAACCTCATTCCCCTAGCTGAACTCTGTTGAGAAAAACACTCTGCTTCTAATCCCTTTGCACTTTTTACACATCGAGTCACGCATCCTCAAGGAGGTGGTCGGCTTGCATTCCAAGTACAATTTAAGCACAGTTCTTGGTGTAACACAGCAGGTCTTTTGAAGAGGCACAGGTCTCTAAGTCTCCCTCGCGCATCCTTTGTTTAGTCACTTTGCTGCACGCAGAAAACCGGTCGTAGAAAAAAGTTGATTCAGGGAAACCCCAGTGGGGATCGTGAATCTCTTTTGACGTGTTAGCATCAACATGTACTTATGCTGCGTCTCAACCTGGAAATGGGAGACTGATGGCACAAAGCTTCTTTTCCCGTTTTGAAAGCTCCGTTCATGCGGCCTCGAAGCTACCTGAAAAGCACTGTTGTTACCGTGCTTTTCCTTACAGCCGGCATGGCACATAGAAGAAAATGAGTTTTCTCGAAAGAAACCTTGTGCTTCCAGTTCCTACTTGGAACCTCACCCTGCTCTGCTCTATACCAAACGTGAAAGTCAATGTGAGCACTATCCTCGAAGTAAGGCCCTGATTATGCTGGCAAAACGGGAGGCGTGCAGCAGCTCCATCAGGCCTTCGTCGCTGTTCTGCTTTAGTTTAACCTTAGTAAGCTCTCCAAGACTCCTAGGGACTTTGCTTAAGCAACCTTTTCGGTACCAGAACACTGCGTAGAGCCAGGAAGCTCTGGTCCTGCGTGTATGCTGCGTGTCAACCTAGAAATTAGAGACTGATGGCACAAGGCTTGTTTTCCCATTAGGAAAGCTCCGTTCATGCGGCCTCGAAGCTACCTGAAAAGCATTGTTGTTGCCTGGGTTTTCGTCACTGCCGACATGGTTCTGAGAAGAAAATGAGTTTTCATGGAAGAAACCTTGTGCTTCCAGTTCCTTGTTGGAAGCTCACCCTGCTCTGCTCTATACCAAAAGTGAAAGTCCACGTGAGCCCTAGCCTCGAAGTAAGGCCCTGATTTGCCTTGCCAATGGGGAGGCGTGCAGCAGCTCCATGAGGCCTTCCTCACTGTTCTGCTTGATTTTCACGGTAGTCAGCCTTTCAAGACTCCTAGGGACCTTGCTTCAGCACCCGTTTCCGTACCAGAATATTGAGGAGACACAGGAAGCTCTAGTCCTGTTAAGCAACTTCCAGCCCCGTAGGCCTTTTGGAACACCCCAGTGTTGGCTAGAGAAAGGCAACACTCTGCACTCTTCCTTGGGAGAGCCAGATTACCTCAGCTCTACACAGGATTCACGACCACACTTCTGGACTGTCCTCCATGCAGTGGATGTAACCTCATTCCCCTAGCTGAATTCTGTTGAGAAAAACACTCTGCTTCCAATCCCTTTCCACTTTTTACACATCGAGTCACGCATCCTCAAGGAGGTGGTCGGCTTGCATTCCAAGTACAATTTAAGCACAGTTCTTGGTGTAACACAGCAGGTCTTTTGAAGAGGCACAGGTCTCTAAGTCTCCTTCGCGCATCCTTTGTTTAGGCACTTTGCTGCACGCAGAAAACCGGTCGTAGAAAAAAGTTGATTCAGCGAAAACCCCAGTGGGGATCGTGAATCTCTTTTGACTTGGTAGCATCAACATGTACTTATGCTGCGTGTCAACCTGGAAATGGGAGACTGATGGCACAAAGCTTGTTTTCCCGTTTTGAAAGCTCCATTCATGCAGCCTCGAATCTACCTGAAAAGCACTGTTGATACCGTGCTTTTCCTTACAGCCGGCATGGCACATAGAAGAAAATGAGTTTTCTCGAAAGAAACCTTGTGCTTCCAGTTCCTACTTGGAACCTCACCCTGCTCTGCTCTATACCAAACGTGAAAGTCAATGTGAGCACTAGCCTCGAAGTAAGGCCCTGATTATGCTGGCAAAACGGGAGGCGTGCAGCAGCTCCATGAGGCCTTCATCGCTGTTCTGCTTTAGTTTAACGGTAGTAAGCTCTCCAAGACTCCTAGGGACTTTGCTTAAGCAACCGTTTCGGTACCAGAACACTGCGAAGAGCCAGGAAGCTTTGGTCCTGCGTGTATGCTGCGTGTCTACCTAGAAATTAGAGACTGATGGCACAAGGCTTGTTTTCCCATTATGAAAGCTCCATTCATGCGGCCTCGAAGCTACCGGAAAAGCATTGTTGTTGGCGGGGTTTTAGTCACTGCCGGCATGGTTCTGAGAAGAAAATGCGTTTTTTCGTAGAAACCTTGTGCTTCCAGTTCCTTGTAGGAAGCTCACCCTGCTCTGCTCTATACCTAAAGTGAAAGTTAACGTGAGCCCTAGCCTCGAAGTAAGGCCCTGATTATCCTTGCAAAACGGGAGGCGTGCAGTAGCTCCATGAGGCCTTCATCGTTGTTCTGCTTTAGTTTCACGGTAGTAAGCCTTTCAAGACTCCTAGGGACCTTGCTTCAGCACCCGTTTCCGTACCAGAATATTGAGGAGACACAGGAAGCTCTAGTCCTGTTAAGCAACTTCCAGCCCCGTAGGCCTTTTGGAACACCCCAGTGTTGGCTAGAGAAAGGCAACACACTGCACTCTTCCTTGGGAGAGCCAGATTACCTCAGCTCCACACAGGATTCACGACCACACTTCTCGACTGTCCTCCATGCAGTGGATGTAACCTCATTCCCCTAGCTGAACTCTATTGAGAAAAACACTCTGCTTCCATCCCTTTTCACTTTGTACACTTCGAGTCACGCATCCTCAAGGAGGTGGTCGGCTTGCATTCCAAGTACAATTTAAGCACAGTTCTTGGAGTAATACAGCAGGTCTTTTGAAGAGTAACAGGTCTCTAAGTCTCCCTCGCGCATCCTTTGCTTAGGCACTTTGCTGCACGCAGAAAACCGGTCGTAGAACAAAGTTGATTCAGGGAAAGCCCCAGTGGGGATCGTGAATCTCTTTTCACTTGGTAGCATCAACATGTACTTATGCTGCGTGTCAACCTGGAAATGGGAGACTGATGGCACAAAGCTTGTTTTCCCGTTTTGAAAGCTCCGTTCATGCGGCCTCGAAGCTACCTGAAAAGCACTGTTGTTACCGTGCTTTTCCTTACAGCCGGCATGGCACATAGAAGAAAATGAGTTTTCTCGAAAGAAACCTTGTGCTTCCAGTTCCTACTTGGAACCTCACCCTGCTCTGCTCTATACCAAACGTGAAAGTCAATGTGAGCACTAGCCTCGAAGTAAGGCCCTGATTATGCTGGCAAAACGGGAGCCGTGCAGCAGCTCCATCAGGCCTTCGTCGCTGTTCTGCTTTAGTTTAACCGTAGTAAGCTCTCCAAGACTCCTAGGGACTTTGCTTAAGCAACCTTTTCGGTACCAGAACACTGCGTGGAGCCAGGAAGCTCTGGTCCTGCGTGTATGCTGCGTGTGTACCTAGAAATTAGAGACTGATGGCACAAGGCTTGTTTTCCCATTATGAAAGCTCCGTTCATGCGGCCTCGAAGCTACCGGAAAAGCATTGTTGTTGGCGGGGTTTTAGTCACTGCCGGCATGGTTCTGAGAAGAAAATGAGTTTTTTCGTAGAAACCTTGTGCTTCCAATTCCTTATAGGAAGCTCACCCTGCTCTGCTCTATACCTAAAGTGAAAGTCAACGTGAGACTTGCTTCGAAGTAAGGCCCTGATTATCCTTGCAAAACGGGAGGCGTGCAGCAGCTCCATGAGGCCTTCATCGTTGTTCTGCTTTAGTTTCACGGTAGTAAGCCTTAAAGACTCCTAGGGACCTTGCTTCAGCACCCGTTTCGGTACCAGAACACTGCGTAGAGCCAGGAAGCTCTGGTCCTGCGTGTATGCTGCGTGTCCACCTAGAAATTAGAGACTGATGGCACAAGGCTTGTTTTTCCATTAGGAAAGCTCCGTTCATGCGGCCTCGAAGCTACCTGAAAAGCATTGTTGTTGCCTGGGTTTTCATCACTGCCGACATGGTTCTGAGCAGAAAATGAGTTTTCATGGAAGAAACCTTGTGCTTCCAGTTCCTTGTTGGAAGCTCACCCTGCTCTGCTCTATACCAAAAGTGAAAGTCCACGTGAGCCCTAGCCTCGAAGTAAGGCCCTGATTTGCCTTGCCAATGGGGAGGCGTGCAGCAGCTCCATGAGGCCTTCGTCACTGTTCTGCTTGATTTTCACGGTAGTCAGCCTTTCAAGACTCCTAGGGACCTTGCTTCAGCACCCGTTTCGGTACCAGAACACTGCGTAGAGCCAGGAAGCTCTGGTCCTGCGTGTATGCTGCGTGTCAACCTAGAAATTAGAGACTGATGGCACAAGGCTTGTTTTCCCATTAGGAAAGCTCCGTTCATGCGGCCTCGAAGCTACCTGAAAAGCATTGTTGTTGCCTGGGTTTTCGTCACTGCCGACATGGTTCTGAGAAGAAAATGAGTTTTCATGGAAGAAACCTTGTGCTTCCAGTTCCTTGTTGGAAGCTCACCCTGCTCTGCTCTATACCAAAAGTGAAAGTCCACGTGAGCCCTAGCCTCGAAGTAAGGCCCTGATTTGCCTTGCCAATGGGGAGGCGTGCAGCAGCTCCAGGAGGCCTTCCTCACTGTTCTGCTTGATTTTAACGGTAGTCAGCCTTTCAAGACTCCTAGGGACCTTGCTTTAGCACCCGTTTCCGTACCAGAATATTGAGGAGACACAGGAAGCTCTAGTCCTGTTAAGCAACTTCCAGCCCCGTAGGCCTTTTGGAACACCCCAGTGTTGGCTAGAGAAAGGCAACACTCTGCACTCTTCCTTGGGAGAGCCAGATTACCTCAGGTCTACACAGGATTCACGACCACACATCTCGACTGTCCTCCATGCAGTGGATGTAACCTCATTCCCCTAGCTGAACTCTGTTGAGAAAAACACTCTGCTTCTAATCCCTTTGCACTTTTTACACATCGAGTCACGCATCCTCAAGGAGGTGGTCGGCTTGCATTCCAAGTACAATTTAAGCACAGTTCTTGGTGTAACACAGCAGGTCTTTTGAAGAGGCACAGGTCTCTAAGTCTCCCTCGCGCATCCTTTGTTTAGTCACTTTGCTGCACGCAGAAAACCGGTCGTAGAAAAAAGTTGATTCAGGGAAAGCCCCAGTGGGGATCGTGAATCTCTTTTGACTTGTTAGCATCAACATGTACTCATGCTGCGTGTCAACCTGGAAATGGGAGACTGATGGCACAAAGCTTCTTTTCCCGTTTTGAAAGCTCCGTTCATGCGGCCTCGAAGCTACCTGAAAAGCACTGTTGTTACCGTGCTTTTCCTTACAGCCGGCATGGCACATAGAAGAAAATGAGTTTTCTCGAAAGAAACCTTGTGCTTCCAGTTCCTACTTGGAACCTCACCCTGCTCTGCTCTATACCAAACGTGAAAGTCAATGTGAGCACTATCCTCGAAGTAAGGCCCTGATTATGCTGGCAAAACGGGAGGCGTGCAGCAGCTCCATCAGGCCTTCGTCGCTGTTCTGCTTTAGTTTAACCGTAGTAAGCTCTCCAAGACTCCTAGGGACTTTGCTTAAGCAACCTTTTCGGTACCAGAACACTGCGTAGAGCCAGGAAGCTCTGGTCCTGCGTGTATGCTGCGTGTCAACCTAGAAATTAGAGACTGATGGCACAAGGCTTGTTTTCCCATTAGGAAAGCTCCGTTCATGCGGCCTCGAAGCTACCTGAAAAGCATTGTTGTTGCCTGGGTTTTCGTCACTGCCGACATGGTTCTGAGAAGAAAATGAGTTTTCATGGAAGAAACCTTGTGCTTCCAGTTCCTTGTTGGAAGCTCACCCTGCTCTGCTCTATACCAAAAGTGAAAGTCCACGTGAGCCCTAGCCTTGAAGTAAGGCCCTGATTTGCCTTGCCAATGGGGAGGCGTGCAGCAGCTCCATGAGGCCTTCCTCACTGTTCTGCTTGATTTTCACGGTAGTCAGCCTTTCAAGACTCCTAGGGACCTTGCTTCAGCACCCGTTTCCGTACCAGAATATTGAGGAGACACAGGAAGCTCTAGTCCTGTTAAGCAACTTCCAGCCCCGTAGGCCTTTTGGAACACCCCAGTGTTGGCTAGAGAAAGGCAACACACTGCACTCTTCCTTAGGAGAGCCAGATTACCTCAGCTCCACACAGGATTCACGACCACACTTCTCGACTGTCCTCCATGCAGTGGATGTAACATCATTCCCCTAGCTGAACTCTATTGAGAAAAACACTCTGCTTCCATCCCTTTTCACTTTGTACACTTCGAGTCACGCATCCTCAAGGAGGTGGTCGGCTTGCATTCCAAGTACAATTTAAGCACAGTTCTTGGTGTAACACAGCAGGTGTTTTGAAGAGGCACAGGTCTCTAAGTCTCCTTCGCGCATCCTTTGTTTAGGCACTTTGCTGCACGCAGAAAACCGGTCGTAGAAAAAAGTTGATTCAGCGAAAGCCCCAGTGGGGATCGTGAATCTCTTTTGACTTGGTAGCATCAACATGTACTTATGCTGCGTGTCAACCTGGAAATGGGAGACTGATGGCACAAAGCTTGTTTTCTCGTTTTGAAAGCTCCGTTCATGCGGCCTCGAAGTTACCTGAAAAGCACTGTTGTTACCGTGCTTTTCCTTACAGCCGGCATGGCACATAGAAGAAAATAAGTTTTCTCGAAAGAAACCTTGTGCTTCCAGTTCCTACTTGGAACCTCACCCTGCTCTGCTCTATACCAAACGTGAAAGTCAATGTGAGCACTAGCCTCGAAGTAAGGCCCTGATTATGCTGGCAAAACGGGAGGCGTGCAGCAGCTCCATCAGGCCTTCGTCGCTGTTCTACTTTAGTTTAACGGTAGTAAGCTCTCCAAGACTCCTAGGGACTTTGCTTAAGCAACCGTTTCGGTACCAGAACACTGCGAAGAGCTAGGAAGCTTTGGTCCTGCGTGTATGCTGCGTGTCTACCTAGAAATTAGAGACTGATGGCACAAGGCTTGTTTTCCCATTATGAAAGCTCCATTCATGCGGCCTCGAAGCTACCGGAAAAGCATTGTTGTTAGTGGGGTTGTAGTCACTGCCGGCATGGTTCTGAGAAGAAAATGAGTTTTTTCGTAGAAACCTTGTGCTTCCAGTTCCTTGTAGGAAGCTCACCCTGCTCTGCTCTATACCTAAAGTGAAAGTCAACGTGAGACTTGCTTCAAAGTAAGGCCCTGATTATCCTTGCAAAACGGGAGGCGTGCAGCAGCTCCATGAGGCCTTCATCGTTGTTCTGCTTTAGTTTCACGGTAGTAAGCCTTTCAAGACTCCTAGGGACCTTGCTTCAGCACCCGTTTCGATACCAGAACACTGCGTAGAGCCAGGAAGCTCTGGTCCTGCGTGTATGCTGCGTGTCAACCTAGAAATTAGAGACTATGGCACAAGGCTTGTTTTCCCATTAGGAAAGCTCCGTTCATGCGGCCTCGAAGCTACCTGAAAAGCATTGTTGTTGCCTGGGTTTTCATCACTGCCGACATGGTTCTGAGCAGAAAATGAGTTTTCATGGAAGAAACCTTGTGCTTCCAGTTCCTTGTTGGAAGCTCACCCTGCTCTGCTCTATACCAAAAGTGAAAGTCCACGTGAGCCCTAGCCTCGAAGTAAGGCCCTGATTTGCCTTGCCAATGGGGAGGCGTTCAGCAGCTCCATGAGGCCTTCCTCACTGTTCTGCTTGATTTTCACGGTAGTCAGCCTGTCAAGACTCCTAGGGACCTTGCTTCAGCACCCGTTTCCGTACCAGAATATTGAGGAGACACAGGAAGCTCTAGTCCTGTTAAGCAACTTCCAGCCCCGTAGGCCTTTTGGAACACCCCAGTGTTGGCTAGAGAAAGGCAACACACTGCACTCTTCCTTGGGAGAGCCAGATTACCTCAGCTCTACACAGGATTCACGACCACACTTCTCGACTGTCCTCCATGCAGTGGATGTAACCTCATTCCCCTAGCTGAACTCTGTTGAGAAAAACACTCTGCTTCTAATCCCTTTGCACTTTTTACACTTCGAGTCACGCATCCTCAAGGAGGTGGTCGGCTTGCATTCCAAGTACAATTTAAGCACAGTTCTTGGTGTAACACAGCAGTTCTATTGAAGAGGCACAGGTCTCTAAGTCTCCCTCGCGCATCCTTTGTTTAGTCACTTTGCTGCACGCAGAAAACCGGTCGTAGAAAAAAGTTGATTCAGGGAAAGCCCCAGTGGGGATCGTGAATCTCTTTTGACGTGTTAGCATCAACATGTACTTATGCTGCGTCTCAACCTGGAAATGGGAGACTGATGGCACAAAGCTTCTTTTCCCGTTTTGAAAGCTCCGTTCATGCGGCCTCGAAGCTACCTGAAAAGCACTGTTGTTACCGTGCTTTTCCTTACAGCCGGCATGGCACATAGAAGAAAATGAGTTTTCTCGAAAGAAACCTTGTGCTTCCAGTTCCTACTTGGAACCTCACCCTGCTCTGCTCTATACCAAACGTGAAAGTCAATGTGAGCACTAGCCTCGAAGTAAGGCCCTGATTATGCTGGCAAAACGGGAGGCGTGCAGCAGCTCCATCAGGCCTTCGTCGCTGTTCTGCTTTAGTTTAACCGTAGTAAGCTCTCCAAGACTCCTAGGGACTTTGCTTAAGCAACCTTTTCGGTACCAGAACACTGCGTAGAGCCAGGAAGCTCTGGTCCTGCGTGTATGCTGCGTGTGTACCTAGAAATTAGAGACTGATGGCACAAGGCTTGTTTTCCCATTATGAAAGCTCCGTTCATGCGGCCTCGAAGCTACCTGAAAAGCATTGTTGTTGCCTGGGTTTTCATCACTGCCGACATGGTTCTGAGCAGAAAATGAGTTTTCATGGAAGAAACCATTGTGCTTCCAGTTCCTTGTTGGAAGCTCACCCTGCTCTGCTCTATACCAAAAGTGAAAGTCCACGTGAGCCCTAGCCTCGAAGTAAGGCCCTGATTTGCCTTGCCAATGGGGAGGCGTGCAGCAGCTCCATGAGGCCTTCCTCACTGTTCTGCTTGATTTTCACGGTAGTCAGCCTTTCAAGACTCCTAGGGACCTTGCTTCAGCACCCGTTTCCGTACCAGAATATTGAGGAGACACAGGAAGCTCTAGTCCTGTTAAGCAACTTCCAGCCCCGTAGGCCGTTTGGAACACCCCAGTGTTGGCTAGAGAAAGGCAACACTCTGCACTCTTCCTTGGGAGAGCCAGATTACCTCAGCTCTACACAGGATTCACGACCACACTTCTCGACTGTCCTCCATGCAGTGGATGTAACCTCATTCCCCTAGCTGAATTCTGTTGAGAAAAACACTCTGCTTACAATCCCTTTGCACTTTTTACACATCGAGTCACGCATCCTCAAGGAGGTGGTCGGCTTGCATTCCAAGTACAATTTAAGCACAGTTCTTGGTTTAACACAGCAGGTCTTTTGAAGAGGCACAGGTCTCTAAGTCTCCCTCGCACATCCTTTGTTTAGGCACTTTGCTGCACGCAGAAAATCGGTCGTAGAAAAAAGTTGATTCAGCGAAAGCCCCAGTGGGGATCGTGAATCTCTTTTGACTTGGTAGCATCAACATGTACTTATGCTGCGTGTCAACCTGGAAATGGGAGACTGATGGCACAAAGCTTGTTTTCCCGTTTTGAAAGCTCCATTCATGCAGCCTCGAAGCTACCTGAAAAGCACTGTTGATACCGTGCTTTTCCTTACAGCCGGCATGGCACATAGAAGAAAATGAGTTTTCTCGAAAGAAACCTTGTGCTTCCAGTTCCTACTTGGAACCTCACCCTGCTCTGCTCTATACCAAACGTGAAAGTCAATGTGAGCACTAGCCTCGAAGTAAGGCCCTGATTATGCTGGCAAAACGGGAGGCGTGCAGCAGCTCCATGAGGCCTTCATCGCTGTTCTGCTTTAGTTTAACGGTAGTAAGCTCTCCAAGACTCCTAGGGACTTTGCTTAAGCAACCGTTTCGGTACCAGAACACTGCGAAGAGCCAGGAAGCTTTGGTCCTGCGTGTATGCTGCGTGTCTACCTAGAAATTAGAGACTGATGGCACAAGGCTTGTTTTCCCATTATGAAAGCTCCGTTCATGCGGCCTCGAAGCTACCTGAAAAGCATTGTTGTTGCCTGGGTTTTCGTCACTGCCGACATGGTTCTGAGAAGAAAATGAGTTTTCATGGAAGAAACCTTGTGCTTCCAGTTCCTTGTTGGAAGCTCACCCTGCTCTGCTCTATACCAAAAGTGAAAGTCCACGTGAGCCCTAGCCTCGAAGTAAGGCCCTGATTTGCCTTGCCAATGGGGAGGCGTGCAGCAGCTCCATGAGGCCTTCATCGCTGTTCTGCTTTAGTATAACGGTAGTAAGCTCTCCAAGACTCCTAAGGACTTTGCTTAAGCAACCGTTTCGGTACCAGAACACTGCGAAGAGCCAGGAAGCTTTGGTCCTGCGTGTATGCTGCGTGTCTACCTAGAAATTAGAGACTGATGGCACAAGGCTTGTTTTCCCATTATGAAAGCTCCGTTCATGCGGCCTCGAAGCTACCGGAAAAGCATTGTTGTTGGCGGGGTTTTAGTCACTGCCGGCATGGTTCTGAGAAGAAAATGCGTTTTTTCGTAGAAACCTTGTGCTTCCAATTCCTTGTAGGAAGCTCACCCTGCTCTGCTCTATACCTAAAGTGAAAGTCAACGTGAGACTTGCTTCGAAGTAAGGCCCTGATTATCCTTGCAAAACGGGAGGCGTGCAGCAGCTCCATGAGGCCTTCATCGTTGTTCTGCTTTAGTTTCACGGAAGTAAGCCTTCAAGACTCCTAGGGACCTTGCTTCAGCACCCGTTTCGGTACCAGAACACTGCGTAGAGCCAGGAAGCTCTGGTCCTGCGTGTATGCTGCGTGTCAACCTAGAAATTAGAGACCATGGCACAAGGCTTGTTTTCCCATTAGGAAAGCTCCGTTCATGCGGCCTCGAAGCTACCTGAAAAGCATTGTTGTTGCCTGGGTTTTCATCACTGCCGACATGGTTCTGAGCAGAAAATGAGTTTTCATGGAAGAAACCTTGTGCTTCCAGTTCCTTGTTGGAAGCTCACCCTGCTCTGCTCTATACCAAAAGTGAAAGTCCACGTGAGCCCTAGCCTCGAAGTAAGGCCCTGATTTGCCTTGCCAATGGGGCGGCGTTCAGCAGCTCCATGAGGCCTTCCTCACTGTTCTGCTTGATTTTCACGGTAGTCAGCCTTTCAAGACTCCTAGGGACCTTGCTTCAGCACCCGTTTCCGTACCAGAATATTGAGGAGACATAGGAAGCTCTAGTCCTGTTAAGCAACTTCCAGCCCCGTAGGCATTTTGGAACACCCCAGTGTTGGCTAGAGAAAGGCAACACTCTGCACTCTTCCTTGGGAGAGCCAGATTACCTCAGCTCTACACAGGATTCACGACCACACTTCTGGACTGTCCTCCATGCAGTGGATGTAACCTCATTCCCCTAGCTGAATTCTGTTGAGAAAAACACTCTGCTTCCAATCCCTTTCCACTTTTTACACATCGAGTCACGCATCCTCAAGGAGGTGGTCGGCTTGCATTCCAAGTACAATTTAAGCACAGTTCTTGGTGTAACACAGCAGGTCTTTTGAAGAGGCACAGGTCTCTAAGTCTCCCTCACGCATCCTTTGTTTAGGCACTTTGCTGCACGCAGAAAACCGGTCGTAGAAAAAAGTTGATTCAGCGAAAGCCCCAGTGGGGATCGTGAATCTCTTTTGACTTGGTAGCATCAACATGTACTTATGCTGCGTGTCAACCTGGAAATGGGAGACTGATGGCACAAAGCTTGTTTTCCCGTTTTGAAAGCTCCATTCATGCAGCCTCGAATCTACCTGAAAAGCACTGTTGATACCGTGCTTTTCCTTACAGCCGGCATGGCACATAGAAGAAAATGAGTTTTCTCGAAAGAAACCTTGTGCTTCCAGTTCCTACTTGGAACCTCACCCTGCTCTGCTCTATACCAAACGTGAAAGTCAATGTGAGCACTAGCCTCGAAGTAAGGCCCTGATTATGCTGGCAAAACGGGAGGCGTGCAGCAGCTCCATGAGGCCTTCATCGCTGTTCTGCTTTAGTTTAACGGTAGTAAGCTCTCCAAGACTCCTAGGGACTTTGCTTAAGCAACCGTTTCGGTACCAGAACACTGCGAAGAGCCAGGAAGCTTTGGTCCTGCGTGTATGCTGCGTGTCTACCTAGAAATTAGAGACTGATGGCACAAGGCTTGTTTTCCCATTATGAAAGCTCCATTCATGCGGCCTCGAAGCTACCGGAAAAGCATTGTTGTTGGCGGGGTTTTAGTCACTGCCGGCATGGTTCTGAGAAGAAAATGCGTTTTTTCGTAGAAACCTTGTGCTTCCAGTTCCTTGTAGGAAGCTCACCCTGCTCTGCTCTATACCTAAAGTGAAAGTTAACGTGAGCCCTAGCCTCGAAGTAAGGCCCTGATTATCCTTGCAAAACGGGAGGCGTGCAGTAGCTCCATGAGTCCTTCATCGTTGTTCTGCTTTAGTTTCACGGTAGTAAGCCTTTCAAGACTCCTAGGGACCTTGCTTCAGCACCCGTTTCCGTACCAGAATATTGAGGAGACACAGGAAGCTCTAGTCCTGTTAAGCAACTTCCAGCCCCGTAGGCCTTTTGGAACACCCCAGTGTTGGCTAGAGAAAGGCAACACACTGCACTCTTCCTTGGGAGAGCCAGATTACCTCAGCTCCACACAGGATTCACGACCACACTTCTCGACTGTCCTCCATGCAGTGGATGTAACATCATTCCCCTAGCTGAACTCTATTGAGAAAAACACTCTGCTTCCATCCCTTTTCACTTTGTACACTTCGAGTCACGCATCCTCAAGGAGGTGGTCGGCTTGCATTCCAAGTACAATTTAAGCACAGTTCTTGGTGTAACACAGCAGGTCTTTTGAAGAGGCACAGGTCTCTAAGTCTCCTTCGCGCATCCTTTGTTTAGGCACTTTGCTGCACGCAGAAAACCGGTCGTAGAAAAAAGTTGATTCAGCGAAAGCCCCAGTGGGGATCGTGAATCTCTTTTGACTTGGTAGCATCAACATGTACTTATGCTGCGTGTCAACCTGGAAATGGGAGACTGATGGCACAAAGCTTGTTTTCCCGTTTTGAAAGCTCCATTCATGCAGCCTCGAATCTACCTGAAAAGCACTGTTGATACCGTGCTTTTCCTTACAGCCGGCATGGCACATAGAAGAAAATGAGTTTTCTCGAAAGAAACCTTGTGCTTCCAGTTCCTACTTGGAACCTCACCCTGCTCTGCTCTATACCAAACGTGAAAGTCAATGTGAGCACTAGCCTCGAAGTAAGGCCCTGATTATGCTGGCAAAACGGGAGGCGTGCAGCAGCTCCATGAGGCCTTCATCGCTGTTCTGCTTTAGTTTAACGGTAGTAAGCTCTCCAAGACTCCTAGGGACTTTGCTTAAGCAACCGTTTCGGTACCAGAACACTGCGAAGAGCCAGGAAGCTTTGGTCCTGCGTGTATGCTGCGTGTCTACCTAGAAATTAGAGACTGATGGCACAAGGCTTGTTTTCCCATTATGAAAGCTCCGTTCATGCGGCCTCGAAGCTACCTGAAAAGCATTGTTGTTGCCTGGGTTTTCGTCACTGCCGACATGGTTCTGAGAAGAAAATGAGTTTTCATGGAAGAAACCTTGTGCTTCCAGTTCCTTGTTGGAAGCTCACCCTGCTCTGCTCTATACCAAAAGTGAAAGTCCACGTGAGCCCTAGCCTCGAAGTAAGGCCCTGATTTGCCTTGCCAATGGGGAGGCGTGCAGCAGCTCCATGAGGCCTTCATCGCTGTTCTGCTTTAGTATAACGGTAGTAAGCTCTCCAAGACTCCTAGGGACTTTGCTTAAGCAACCGTTTCGGTACCAGAACACTGCGAAGAGCCAGGAAGCTTTGGTCCTGCGTGTATGCTGCGTGTCTACCTAGAAATTAGAGACTGATGGCACAAGGCTTGTTTTCCCATTATGAAAGCTCCGTTCATGCGGCCTCGAAGCTACCGGAAAAGCATTGTTGTTGGCGGGGTTTTAGTCACTGCCGGCATGGTTCTGAGAAGAAAATGCGTTTTTTCGTAGAAACCTTGTGCTTCCAATTCCTTGTAGGAAGCTCACCCTGCTCTGCTCTATACCTAAAGTGAAAGTCAACGTGAGACTTGCTTCGAAGTAAGGCCCTGATTATCCTTGCAAAACGGGAGGCGTGCAGCAGCTCCATGAGGCCTTCATCGTTGTTCTGCTTTAGTTTCACGGAAGTAAGCCTTCAAGACTCCTAGGGACCTTGCTTCAGCACCCGTTTCGGTACCAGAACACTGCGTAGAGCCAGGAAGCTCTGGTCCTGCGTGTATGCTGCGTGTCAACCTAGAAATTAGAGACCATGGCACAAGGCTTGTTTTCCCATTAGGAAAGCTCCGTTCATGCGGCCTCGAAGCTACCTGAAAAGCATTGTTGTTGCCTGGGTTTTCATCACTGCCGACATGGTTCTGAGCAGAAAATGAGTTTTCATGGAAGAAACCTTGTGCTTCCAGTTCCTTGTTGGAAGCTCACCCTGCTCTGCTCTATACCAAAAGTGAAAGTCCACGTGAGCCCTAGCCTCGAAGTAAGGCCCTGATTTGCCTTGCCAATGGGGCGGCGTTCAGCAGCTCCATGAGGCCGTCCTCACTGTTCTGCTTGATTTTCACGGTAGTCAGCCTTTCAAGACTCCTAGGGACCTTGCTTCAGCACCCGTTTCCGTACCAGAATATTGAGGAGACATAGGAAGCTCTAGTCCTGTTAAGCAACTTCCAGCCCCGTAGGCATTTTGGAACACCCCAGTGTTGGCTAGAGAAAGGCAACACTCTGCACTCTTCCTTGGGAGAGCCAGATTACCTCAGCTCTACACAGGATTCACGACCACACTTCTGGACTGTCCTCCATGCAGTGGATGTAACCTCATTCCCCTAGCTGAATTCTGTTGAGAAAAACACTCTGCTTCCAATCCCTTTCCACTTTTTACACATCGAGTCACGCATCCTCAAGGAGGTGGTCGGCTTGCATTCCAAGTACAATTTAAGCACAGTTCTTGGTGTAACACAGCAGGTCTTTTGAAGAGGCACAGGTCTCTAAGTCTCCCTCACGCATCCTTTGTTTAGGCACTTTGCTGCACGCAGAAAACCGGTCGTAGAAAAAAGTTGATTCAGCGAAAGCCCCAGTGGGGATCGTGAATCTCTTTTGACTTGGTAGCATCAACATGTACTTATGCTGCGTGTCAACCTGGAAATGGGAGACTGATGGCACAAAGCTTGTTTTCCCGTTTTGAAAGCTCCATTCATGCAGCCTCGAATCTACCTGAAAAGCACTGTTGATACCGTGCTTTTCCTTACAGCCGGCATGGCACATAGAAGAAAATGAGTTTTCTCGAAAGAAACCTTGTGCTTCCAGTTCCTACTTGGAACCTCACCCTGCTCTGCTCTATACCAAACGTGAAAGTCAATGTGAGCACTAGCCTCGAAGTAAGGCCCTGATTATGCTGGCAAAACGGGAGGCGTGCAGCAGCTCCATGAGGCCTTCATCGCTGTTCTGCTTTAGTTTAACGGTAGTAAGCTCTCCAAGACTCCTAGGGACTTTGCTTAAGCAACCGTTTCGGTACCAGAACACTGCGAAGAGCCAGGAAGCTTTGGTCCTGCGTGTATGCTGCGTGTCTACCTAGAAATTAGAGACTGATGGCACAAGGCTTGTTTTCCCATTATGAAAGCTCCATTCATGCGGCCTCGAAGCTACCGGAAAAGCATTGTTGTTGGCGGGGTTTTAGTCACTGCCGGCATGGTTCTGAGAAGAAAATGCGTTTTTTCGTAGAAACCTTGTGCTTCCAGTTCCTTGTAGGAAGCTCACCCTGCTCTGCTCTATACCTAAAGTGAAAGTTAACGTGAGCCCTAGCCTCGAAGTAAGGCCCTGATTATCCTTGCAAAACGGGAGGCGTGCAGTAGCTCCATGAGTCCTTCATCGTTGTTCTGCTTTAGTTTCACGGTAGTAAGCCTTTCAAGACTCCTAGGGACCTTGCTTCAGCACCCGTTTCCGTACCAGAATATTGAGGAGACACAGGAAGCTCTAGTCCTGTTAAGCAACTTCCAGCCCCGTAGGCCTTTTGGAACACCCCAGTGTTGGCTAGAGAAAGGCAACACACTGCACTCTTCCTTGGGAGAGCCAGATTACCTCAGCTCCACACAGGATTCACGACCACACTTCTCGACTGTCCTCCATGCAGTGGATGTAACATCATTCCCCTAGCTGAACTCTATTGAGAAAAACACTCTGCTTCCATCCCTTTTCACTTTGTACACTTCGAGTCACGCATCCTCAAGGAGGTGGTCGGCTTGCATTCCAAGTACAATTTAAGCACAGTTCTTGGTGTAACACAGCAGGTCTTTTGAAGAGGCACAGGTCTCTAAGTCTCCTTCGCGCATCCTTTGTTTAGGCACTTTGCTGCACGCAGAAAACCGGTCGTAGAAAAAAGTTGATTCAGCGAAAGCCCCAGTGGGGATCGTGAATCTCTTTTGACTTGGTAGCATCAACATGTACTTATGCTGCGTGTCAACCTGGAAATGGGAGACTGATGGCACAAAGCTTGTTTTCCCGTTTTGAAAGCTCCATTCATGCAGCCTCGAATCTACCTGAAAAGCACTGTTGATACCGTGCTTTTCCTTACAGCCGGCATGGCACATAGAAGAAAATGAGTTTTCTCGAAAGAAACCTTGTGCTTCCAGTTCCTACTTGGAACCTCACCCTGCTCTGCTCTATACCAAACGTGAAAGTCAATGTGAGCACTAGCCTCGAAGTAAGGCCCTGATTATGCTGGCAAAACGGGAGGCGTGCAGCAGCTCCATGAGGCCTTCATCGCTGTTCTGCTTTAGTTTAACGGTAGTAAGCTCTCCAAGACTCCTAGGGACTTTGCTTAAGCAACCGTTTCGGTACCAGAACACTGCGAAGAGCCAGGAAGCTTTGGTCCTGCGTGTATGCTGCGTGTCTACCTAGAAATTAGAGACTGATGGCACAAGGCTTGTTTTCCCATTATGAAAGCTCCATTCATGCGGCCTCGAAGCTACCGGAAAAGCATTGTTGTTGGCGGGGTTTTAGTCACTGCCGGCATGGTTCTGAGAAGAAAATGCGTTTTTTCGTAGAAACCTTGTGCTTCCAGTTCCTTGTAGGAAGCTCACCCTGCTCTGCTCTATACCTAAAGTGAAAGTTAACGTGAGCCCTAGCCTCGAAGTAAGGCCCTGATTATCCTTGCAAAACGGGAGGCGTGCAGTAGCTCCATGAGTCCTTCATCGTTGTTCTGCTTTAGTTTCACGGTAGTAAGCCTTTCAAGACTCCTAGGGACCTTGCTTCAGCACCCGTTTCCGTACCAGAATATTGAGGAGACACAGGAAGCTCTAGTCCTGTTAAGCAACTTCCAGCCCCGTAGGCCTTTTGGAACACCCCAGTGTTGGCTAGAGAAAGGCAACACACTGCACTCTTCCTTGGGAGAGCCAGATTACCTCAGCTCCACACAGAATTCACGACCACACTTCTCGACTGTCCTCCATGCAGTGGATGTAACATCATTCCCCTAGCTGAACTCTATTGAGAAAAACACTCTGCTTCCATCCCTTTTCACTTTGTACACTTCGAGTCACGCATCCTCAAGGAGGTGGTCGGCTTGCATTCCAAGTACAATTTAAGCACAGTTCTTGGTGTAACACAGCAGGTCTTTTGAAGAGGCACAGGTCTCTAAGTCTCCTTCGCGCATCCTTTGTTTAGGCACTTTGCTGCACGCAGAAAACCGGTCGTAGAAAAAAGTTGATTCAGCGAAAGCCCCAGTGGGGATCGTGAATCTCTTTTGACTTGGTAGCATCAACATGTACTTATGCTGCGTGTCAACCTGGAAATGGGAGACTGATGGCACAAAGCTTGTTTTCTCGTTTTGAAAGCTCCGTTCATGCGGCCTCGAAGTTACCTGAAAAGCACTGTTGTTACCGTGCTTTTCCTTACAGCCGGCATGGCACATAGAAGAAAATGAGTTTTCTCGAAAGAAACCTTGTGCTTCCAGTTCCTACTTGGAACCTCACCCTGCTCTGCTCTATACCAAACGTGAAAGTCAATGTGAGCACTAGCCTCGAAGTAAGGCCCTGATTATGCTGGCAAAACGGGAGGCGTGCAGCAGCTCCATCAGGCCTTCGTCGCTGTTCTGCTTTAGTTTAACGGTAGTAAGCTCTCCAAGACTCCTAGGGACTTTGCTTAAGCAACCGTTTCGGTACCAGAACACTGCGAAGAGCTAGGAAGCTTTGGTCCTGCGTGTATGCTGCGTGTCTACCTAGAAATTAGAGACTGATGGCACAAGGCTTGTTTTCCCATTATGAAAGCTCCGTTCATGCGGCCTCGAAGCTACCGGAAAAGCATTGTTGTTGGCGGGGTTTTAGTCACTGCCGGCATGGTTCTGAGAAGAAAATGCGTTTTTTCGTAGAAACCTTGTGCTTCCAATTCCTTGTAGGAAGCTCACCCTGCTCTGCTCTATACCTAAAGTGAAAGTCAACGTGAGACTTGCTTCGAAGTAAGGCCCTGATTATCCTTGCAAAACGGGAGGCGTGCAGCAGCTCCATGAGGCCTTCATCGTTGTTCTGCTTTAGTTTCACGGAAGTAAGCCTTCAAGACTCCTAGGGACCTTGCTTCAGCACCCGTTTCGGTACCAGAACACTGCGTAGAGCCAGGAAGCTCTGGTCCTGCGTGTATGCTGCGTGTCAACCTAGAAATTAGAGACCATGGCACAAGGCTTGTTTTCCCATTAGGAAAGCTCCGTTCATGCGGCCTCGAAGCTACCTGAAAAGCATTGTTGTTGCCTGGGTTTTCATCACTGCCGACATGGTTCTGAGCAGAAAATGAGTTTTCATGGAAGAAACTTTGTGCTTCCAGTTCCTTGTTGGAAGCTCACCCTGCTCTGCTCTATACCAAAAGTGAAAGTCCACGTGAGCCCTAGCCTCGAAGTAAGGCCCTGATTTGCCTTGCCAATGGGGCGGCGTTCAGCAGCTCCATGAGGCCTTCCTCACTGTTCTGCTTGATTTTCACGGTAGTCAGCCTTTCAAGACTCCTAGGGACCTTGCTTCAGCACCCGTTTCCGTACCAGAATATTGAGGAGACACAGGAAGCTCTAGTCCTGTTAAGCAACTTCCAGCCCCGTAGGCCTTTTGGAACACCCCAGTGTTGGCTAGAGAAAGGCAACACACTGCACTCTTCCTTGGGAGAGCCAGATTACCTCAGCTCTACACAGGATTAACGACCACACTTCTCGACTGTCCTCCATGCAGTGGATGTAACCTCATTCCCCTAGCTGAACTCTGTTGAGAAAAACACTCTGCTTCTAATCCCTTTGCACTTTTTACACTTCGAGTCACGCATCCTCAAGGAGGTGGTCGGCTTGCATTCCAACTACAATTTAAGCACAGTTCTTGGTGTAACACAGCAGGTCTTTTGAAGAGGCACAGGTCTCTAAGTCTCCCTCGCGCATCCTTTGTTTAGTCACTTTGCTGCACGCAGAAAACCGGTCGTAGAAAAAAGTTGATTCAGGGAAAGCCCCAGTGGGGATCGTGAATCTCTTTTGACGTGTTAGCATCAACATGTACTTATGCTGCGTCTCAACCTGGAAATGGGAGACTGATGGCACAAAGCTTCTTTTCCCGTTTTGAAAGCTCCGTTCATGCGGCCTCGAAGCTACCTGAAAAGCACTGTTGTTACCGTGCTTTTCCTTACAGCCGGCATGGCACATAGAAGAAAATGAGTTTTCTCGAAAGAAACCTTGTGCTTCCAGTTCCTACTTGGAACCTCACCCTGCTCTGCTCTATACCAAACGTGAAAGTCAATGTGAGCACTAGCCTCGAAGTAAGGCCCTGATTATGCTGGCAAAACGGGAGGCGTGCAGCAGCTCCATCAGGCCTTCGTCGCTGTTCTGCTTTAGTTTAACCGTAGTAAGCTCTCCAAGACTCCTAGGGACTTTGCTTAAGCAACCGTTTCGGTACCAGAACACTGCGAAGAGCTAGGAAGCTTTGGTCCTGCGTGTATGCTGCGTGTCTACCTAGAAATTAGAGACTGATGGCACAAGGCTTGTTTTCCCATTATGAAAGCTCCGTTCATGCGGCCTCGAAGCTACCGGAAAAGCATTGTTGTTGGCGGGGTTTTAGTCACTGCCGGCATGGTTCTGAGAAGAAAATGCGTTTTTTCGTAGAAACCTTGTGCTTCCAATTCCTTGTAGGAAGCTCACCCTGCTCTGCTCTATACCTAAAGTGAAAGTCAACGTGAGACTTGCTTCGAAGTAAGGCCCTGATTATCCTTGCAAAACGGGAGGCGTGCAGCAGCTCCATGAGGCCTTCATCGTTGTTCTGCTTTAGTTTCACGGAAGTAAGCCTTCAAGACTCCTAGGGACCTTGCTTCAGCACCCGTTTCGGTACCAGAACACTGCGTAGAGCCAGGAAGCTCTGGTCCTGCGTGTATGCTGCGTGTCAACCTAGAAATTAGAGACCATGGCACAAGGCTTGTTTTCCCATTAGGAAAGCTCCGTTCATGCGGCCTCGAAGCTACCTGAAAAGCATTGTTGTTGCCTGGGTTTTCATCACTGCCGACATGGTTCTGAGCAGAAAATGAGTTTTCATGGAAGAAACTTTGTGCTTCCAGTTCCTTGTTGGAAGCTCACCCTGCTCTGCTCTATACCAAAAGTGAAAGTCCACGTGAGCCCTAGCCTCGAAGTAAGGCCCTGATTTGCCTTGCCAATGGGGCGGCGTTCAGCAGCTCCATGAGGCCTTCCTCACTGTTCTGCTTGATTTTCACGGTAGTCAGCCTTTCAAGACTCCTAGGGACCTTGCTTCAGCACCCGTTTCCGTACCAGAATATTGAGGAGACACAGGAAGCTCTAGTCCTGTTAAGCAACTTCCAGCCCCGTAGGCCTTTTGGAACACCCCAGTGTTGGCTAGAGAAAGGCAACACACTGCACTCTTCCTTGGGAGAGCCAGATTACCTCAGCTCTACACAGGATTCACGACCACACTTCTCGACTGTCCTCCATGCAGTGGATGTAACCTCATTCCCCTAGCTGAACTCTGTTGAGAAAAACACTCTGCTTCTAATCCCTTTGCACTTTTTACACTTCGAGTCACGCATCCTCAAGGAGGTGGTCGGCTTGCATTCCAACTACAATTTAAGCACAGTTCTTGGTGTAACACAGCAGGTCTTTTGAAGAGGCACAGGTCTCTAAGTCTCCCTCGCGCATCCTTTGTTTAGTCACTTTGCTGCACGCAGAAAACCGGTCGTAGAAAAAAGTTGATTCAGGGAAAGCCCCAGTGGGGATCGTGAATCTCTTTTGACGTGTTAGCATCAACATGTACTTATGCTGCGTCTCAACCTGGAAATGGGAGACTGATGGCACAAAGCTTCTTTTCCCGTTTTGAAAGCTCCGTTCATGCGGCCTCGAAGCTACCTGAAAAGCACTGTTGTTACCGTGCTTTTCCTTACAGCCGGCATGGCACATAGAAGAAAATGAGTTTTCTCGAAAGAAACCTTGTGCTTCCAGTTCCTACTTGGAACCTCACCCTGCTCTGCTCTATACCAAACGTGAAAGTCAATGTGAGCACTAGCCTCGAAGTAAGGCCCTGATTATGCTGGCAAAACGGGAGGCGTGCAGCAGCTCCATCAGGCCTTCGTCGCTGTTCTGCTTTAGTTTAACCGTAGTAAGCTCTCCAAGACTCCTAGGGACTTTGCTTAAGCAACCTTTTCGGTACCAGAACACTGCGTAGAGCCAGGAAGCTCTGGTCCTGCGTGTATGCTGCGTGTGTACCTAGAAATTAGAGACTGATGGCACAAGGCTTGTTTTCCCATTATGAAAGCTCCGTTCATGTGGCCTCGAAGCTACCGGAAAAGCATTGTTGTTGGCGGGGTTTTAGTCACTGCCGGCATGGTTCTGAGAAGAAAATGAGTTTTTTCGTAGAAACCTTGTGCTTCCAATTCCTTATAGGAAGCTCACCCTGCTCTGCTCTATACCTAAAGTGAAAGTCAACGTGAGACTTGCTTCGAAGTAAGGCCCTGATTATCCTTGCAAAACGGGAGGCGTGCAGCAGCTCCATGAGGCCTTCATCGTTGTTCTGCTTTAGTTTCACGGAAGTAAGCCTTCAAGACTCCTAGGGACCTTGCTTCAGCACCCGTTTCGGTACCAGAACACTGCGTAGAGCCAGGAAGCTCTGGTCCTGCGTGTATGCTGCGTGTCAACCTAGAAATTAGAGACCATGGCACAAGGCTTGTTTTCCCATTAGGAAAGCTCCGTTCATGCGGCCTCGAAGCTACCTGAAAAGCATTGTTGTTGCCTGGGTTTTCATCACTGCCGACATGGTTCTGAGCAGAAAATGAGTTTTCATGGAAGAAACCTTGTGCTTCCAGTTCCTTGTTGGAAGCTCACCCTGCTCTGCTCTATACCAAAAGTGAAAGTCCACGTGAGCCCTAGCCTCGAAGTAAGGCCCTGATTTGCCTTGCCAATGGGGCGGCGTTCAGCAGCTCCATGAGGCCGTCCTCACTGTTCTGCTTGATTTTCACGGTAGTCAGCCTTTCAAGACTCCTAGGGACCTTGCTTCAGCACCCGTTTCCGTACCAGAATATTGAGGAGACACAGGAAGCTCTAGTCCTGTTAAGCAACTTCCAGCCCCGTAGGCCTTTTGGAACACCCCAGTGTTGGCTAGAGAAAGGCAACACTCTGCACTCTTCCTTGGGAGAGCCAGATTACCTCAGCTCTACACAGGATTCACGACCACACTTCTGGACTGTCCTCCATGCAGTGGATGTAACCTCATTCCCCTAGCTGAATTCTGTTGAGAAAAACACTCTGCTTCCAATCCCTTTCCACTTTTTACACATCGAGTCACGCATCCTCAAGGAGGTGGTCGGCTTGCATTCCAAGTACAATTTAAGCACAGTTCTTGGTGTAACACAGCAGGTCTTTTGAAGAGGCACAGGTCTCTAAGTCTCCCTCACGCATCCTTTGTTTAGGCACTTTGCTGCACGCAGAAAACCGGTCGTAGAAAAAAGTTGATTCAGCGAAAGCCCCAGTGGGGATCGTGAATCTCTTTTGACTTGGTAGCATCAACATGTACTTATGCTGCGTGTCAACCTGGAAATGGGAGACTGATGGCACAAAGCTTGTTTTCCCGTTTTGAAAGCTCCATTCATGCAGCCTCGAATCTACCTGAAAAGCACTGTTGATACCGTGCTTTTCCTTACAGCCGGCATGGCACATAGAAGAAAATGAGTTTTCTCGAAAGAAACCTTGTGCTTCCAGTTCCTACTTGGAACCTCACCCTGCTCTGCTCTATACCAAACGTGAAAGTCAATGTGAGCACTAGCCTCGAAGTAAGGCCCTGATTATGCTGGCAAAACGGGAGGCGTGCAGCAGCTCCATGAGGCCTTCATCGCTGTTCTGCTTTAGTTTAACGGTAGTAAGCTCTCCAAGACTCCTAGGGACTTTGCTTAAGCAACCGTTTCGGTACCAGAACACTGCGAAGAGCCAGGAAGCTTTGGTCCTGCGTGTATGCTGCGTGTCTACCTAGAAATTAGAGACTGATGGCACAAGGCTTGTTTTCCCATTATGAAAGCTCCATTCATGCGGCCTCGAAGCTACCGGAAAAGCATTGTTTTTGTCGGGGTTTTAGTCACTGCCGGCATGGTTCTGAGAAGAAAATGCGTTTTTTCATAGAAACCTTGTGCTTCCAGTTCCTTGTAGGAAGCTCACCCTGCTCTGCTCTATACCTAAAGTGAAAGTTAACGTGAGCCCTAGCCTCGAAGTAAGGCCCTGATTATCCTTGCAAAACGGGAGGCGTGCAGTAGCTCCATGAGTCCTTCATCGTTGTTCTGCTTTAGTTTCACGGTAGTAAGCCTTTCAAGACTCCTAGGGACCTTGCTTCAGCACCCGTTTCCGTACCAGAATATTGAGGAGACACAGGAAGCTCTAGTCCTGTTAAGCAACTTCCAGCCCCGTAGGCCTTTTGGAACACCCCAGTGTTGGCTAGAGAAAGGCAACACACTGCACTCTTCCTTGGCAGAGCCAGATTACCTCAGCTCCACACAGGATTCACGAACACACTTCTAGACTGTCCTCCATGCAATGGGTGTAACCTCATTCCCCTAGCTGAACTCTATTGAGAAAAACACTCTGCTTCTAATCCCTTTTCACATTTCACACTTGGAGTCACGCATCCTCAAGGAGGTGGTCGGCTTGCATTCCAAGTACAATTTAAGCACAGTTCTTGGTGTAACACAGCAGGTCTTTTGAAGAGGCACAGGTCTCTAAGTCTCCTTCGCGCATCCTTTGTTTAGGCACTTTGCTGCACGCAGAAAACCGGTCGTAGAAAAAAGTTGATTCAGCGAAAGCCCCAGTGGGGATCGTGAATCTCTTTTGACTTGGTAGCATCAACATGTACTTATGCTGCGTGTCAACCTGGAAATGGGAGACTGATGGCACAAAGCTTGTTTTCTCGTTTTGAAAGCTCCGTTCATGCGGCCTCGAAGTTACCTGAAAAGCACTGTTGTTACCGTGCTTTTCCTTACAGCCGGCATGGCACATAGAAGAAAATGAGTTTTCTCGAAAGAAACCTTGTGCTTCCAGTTCCTACTTGGAACCTCACCCTGCTCTGCTCTATACCAAACGTGAAAGTCAATGTGAGCACTAGCCTCGAAGTAAGGCCCTGATTATGCTGGCAAAACGGGAGGCGTGCAGCAGCTCCATCAGGCCTTCGTCGCTGTTCTGCTTTAGTTTAACGGTAGTAAGCTCTCCAAGACTCCTAGGGACTTTGCTTAAGCAACCGTTTCGGTACCAGAACACTGCGAAGAGCTAGGAAGCTTTGGTCCTGCGTGTATGCTGCGTGTCTACCTAGAAATTAGAGACTGATGGCACAAGGCTTGTTTTCCCATTATGAAAGCTCCGTTCATGCGGCCTCGAAGCTACCGGAAAAGCATTGTTGTTGGCGGGGTTTTAGTCACTGCCGGCATGGTTCTGAGAAGAAAATGCGTTTTTTCGTAGAAACCTTGTGCTTCCAATTCCTTGTAGGAAGCTCACCCTGCTCTGCTCTATACCTAAAGTGAAAGTCAACGTGAGACTTGCTTCGAAGTAAGGCCCTGATTATCCTTGCAAAACGGGAGGCGTGCAGCAGCTCCATGAGGCCTTCATCGTTGTTCTGCTTTAGTTTCACGGAAGTAAGCCTTCAAGACTCCTAGGGACCTTGCTTCAGCACCCGTTTCGGTACCAGAACACTGCGTAGAGCCAGGAAGCTCTGGTCCTGCGTGTATGCTGCGTGTCAACCTAGAAATTAGAGACCATGGCACAAGGCTTGTTTTCCCATTAGGAAAGCTCCGTTCATGCGGCCTCGAAGCTACCTGAAAAGCATTGTTGTTGCCTGGGTTTTCATCACTGCCGACATGGTTCTGAGCAGAAAATGAGTTTTCATGGAAGAAACCTTGTGCTTCCAGTTCCTTGTTGGAAGCTCACCCTGCTCTGCTCTATACCAAAAGTGAAAGTCCACGTGAGCCCTAGCCTCGAAGTAAGGCCCTGATTTGCCTTGCCAATGGGGCGGCGTTCAGCAGCTCCATGAGGCCTTCCTCACTGTTCTGCTTGATTTTCACGGTAGTCAGCCTTTCAAGACTCCTAGGGACCTTGCTTCAGCACCCGTTTCCGTACCAGAATATTGAGGAGACACAGGAAGCTCTAGTCCTGTTAAGCAACTTCCAGCCCCGTAGGCCTTTTGGAACACCCCAGTGTTGGCTAGAGAAAGGCAACACACTGCACTCTTCCTTGGGAGAGCCAGATTACCTCAGCTCTACACAGGATTAACGACCACACTTCTCGACTGTCCTCCATGCAGTGGATGTAACCTCATTCCCCTAGCTGAACTCTGTTGAGAAAAACACTCTGCTTCTAATCCCTTTGCACGTTTTACACTTCGAGTCACGCATCCTCAAGGAGGTGGTCGGCTTGCATTCCAACTACAATTTAAGCACAGTTCTTGGTGTAACACAGCAGGTCTTTTGAAGAGGCACAGGTCTCTAAGTCTCCCTCGCGCATCCTTTGTTTAGTCACTTTGCTGCACGCAGAAAACCGGTCGTAGAAAAAAGTTGATTCAGGGAAAGCCCCAGTGGGGATCGTGAATCTCTTTTGACGTGTTAGCATCAACATGTACTTATGCTGCGTCTCAACCTGGAAATGGGAGACTGATGGCACAAAGCTTCTTTTCCCGTTTTGAAAGCTCCGTTCATGCGGCCTCGAAGCTACCTGAAAAGCACTGTTGTTACCGTGCTTTTCCTTACAGCCGGCATGGCACATAGAAGAAAATGAGTTTTCTCGAAAGAAACCTTGTGCTTCCAGTTCCTACTTGGAACCTCACCCTGCTCTGCTCTATACCAAACGTGAAAGTCAATGTGAGCACTAGCCTCGAAGTAAGGCCCTGATTATGCTGGCAAAACGGGAGGCGTGCAGCAGCTCCATCAGGCCTTCGTCGCTGTTCTGCTTTAGTTTAACCGTAGTAAGCTCTCCAAGACTCCTAGGGACTTTGCTTAAGCAACCTTTTCGGTACCAGAACACTGCGTAGAGCCAGGAAGCTCTGGTCCTGCGTGTATGCTGCGTGTGTACCTAGAAATTAGAGACTGATGGCACAAGGCTTGTTTTCCCATTATGAAAGCTCCGTTCATGTGGCCTCGAAGCTACCGGAAAAGCATTGTTGTTGGCGGGGTTTTAGTCACTGCCGGCATGGTTCTGAGAAGAAAATGAGTTTTTTCGTAGAAACCTTGTGCTTCCAATTCCTTATAGGAAGCTCACCCTGCTCTGCTCTATACCTAAAGTGAAAGTCAACGTGAGACTTGCTTCGAAGTAAGGCCCTGATTATCCTTGCAAAACGGGAGGCGTGCAGCAGCTCCATGAGGCCTTCATCGTTGTTCTGCTTTAGTTTCACGGTAGTAAGCCTTCAAGACTCCTAGGGACCTTGCTTCAGCACCCGTTTCGGTACCAGAACACTGCGTAGAGCCAGGAAGCTCTGGTCCTGCGTGTATGCTGCGTGTCAACCTAGAAATTAGAGACTGATGGCACAAGGCTTGTTTTTCCATTAGGAAAGCTCCGTTCATGCGGCCTCGAAGCTACCTGAAAAGCATTGTTGTTGCCTGGGTTTTCATCACTGCCGACATGGTTCTGAGCAGAAAATGAGTTTTCATGGAAGAAACCATTGTGCTTCCAGTTCCTTGTTGGAAGCTCACCCTGCTCTGCTCTATACCAAAAGTGAAAGTCCACGTGAGCCCTAGCCTCGAAGTAAGGCCCTGATTTGCCTTGCCAATGGGGAGGCGTGCAGCAGCTCCATGAGGCCTTCCTCACTGTTCTGCTTGATTTTCACGGTAGTCAGCCTTTCAAGACTCCTAGGGACCTTGCTTCAGCACCCGTTTCCGTACCAGAATATTGAGGAGACACAGGAAGCTCTAGTCCTGTTAAGCAACTTCCAGCCCCGTAGGCCGTTTGGAACACCCCAGTGTTGGCTAGAGAAAGGCAACACTCTGCACTCTTCCTTGGGAGAGACAGATTACCTCAGCTCTACACAGGATTCACGACCACACTTCTCGACTGTCCTCCATGCAGTGGATGTAACCTCATTCCCCTAGCTGAATTCTGTTGAGCAAAACACTCTGCTTACAATCCCTTTGCACTTTTTACACATCGAGTCACGCATCCTCAAGGAGGTGGTCGGCTTGCATTCCAAGTACAATTTAAGCACAGTTCTTGGTTTAACACAGCAGGTCTTTTGAAGAGGCACAGGTCTCTAAGTCTCCCTCGCACATCCTTTGTTTAGGCACTTTGCTGCACGCAGAAAACCGGTCGTAGAAAAAAGTTGATTCAGCGAAAGCCCCAGTGGGGATCGTGAATCTCTTTTGACTTGGTAGCATCAACATGTACTTATGCTGCGTGTCAACCTGGAAATGGGAGACTGATGGCACAAAGCTTGTTTTCCCGTTTTGAAAGCTCCATTCATGCAGCCTCGAAGCTACCTGAAAAGCACTGTTGATACCGTGCTTTTCCTTACAGCCGGCATGGCACATAGAAGAAAATGAGTTTTCTCGAAAGAAACCTTGTGCTTCCAGTTCCTACTTGGAACCTCACCCTGCTCTGCTCTATACCAAACGTGAAAGTCAATGTGAGCACTAGCCTCGAAGTAAGGCCCTGATTATGCTGGCAAAACGGGAGGCGTGCAGCAGCTCCATGAGGCCTTCATCGCTGTTCTGCTTTAGTTTAACGGTAGTAAGCTCTCCAAGACTCCTAGGGACTTTGCTTAAGCAACCGTTTCGGTACCAGAACACTGCGAAGAGCCAGGAAGCTTTGGTCCTGCGTGTATGCTGCGTGTCTACCTAGAAATTAGAGACTGATGGCACAAGGCTTGTTTTCCCATTATGAAAGCTCCATTCATGAGGCCTCGAAGCTACCGGAAAAGCATTGTTGTTGGCGGGGTTTTAGTCACTGCCGGCATGGTTCTGAGAAGAAAATGCGTTTTTTCGTAGAAACCTTGTGCTTCCAGTTCCTTGTAGGAAGCTCACCCTGCTCTGCTCTATACCTAAAGTGAAAGTTAACGTGAGCCCTAGCCTCGAAGTAAGGCCCTGATTATCCTTGCAAAACGGGAGGCGTGCAGTAGCTCCATGAGTCCTTCATCGTTGTTCTGCTTTAGTTTCACGGTAGTAAGCCTTTCAAGACTCCTAGGGACCTTGCTTCAGCACCCGTTTCCGTACCAGAATATTGAGGAGACACAGGAAGCTCTAGTCCTGTTAAGCAACTTCCAGCCCCGTAGGCCTTTTGGAACACCCCAGTGTTGGCTAGAGAAAGGCAACACACTGCACTCTTCCTTGGGAGAGCCAGATTACCTCAGCTCCACACAGAATTCACGACCACACTTCTCGACTGTCCTCCATGCAGTGGATGTAACATCATTCCCCTAGCTGAACTCTATTGAGAAAAACACTCTGCTTCCATCCCTTTTCACTTTGTACACTTCGAGTCACGCATCCTCAAGGAGGTGGTCGGCTTGCATTCCAAGTACAATTTAAGCACAGTTCTTGGTGTAACACAGCAGGTCGTTTGAAGAGGCACAGGTCTCTAAGTCTCCTTCGCGCATCCTTTGTTTAGGCACTTTGCTGCACGCAGAAAACCGGTCGTAGAAAAAAGTTGATTCAGCGAAAGCCCCAGTGGGGATCGTGAATCTCTTTTGACTTGGTAGCATCAACATGTACTTATGCTGCGTGTCAACCTGGAAATGGGAGACTGATGGCACAAAGCTTGTTTTCTCGTTTTGAAAGCTCCGTTCATGCGGCCTCGAAGTTACCTGAAAAGCACTGTTGTTACCGTGCTTTTCCTTACAGCCGGCATGGCACATAGAAGAAAATGAGTTTTCTCGAAAGAAACCTTGTGCTTCCAGTTCCTACTTGGAACCTCACCCTGCTCTGCTCTATACCAAACGTGAAAGTCAATGTGAGCACTAGCCTCGAAGTAAGGCCCTGATTATGCTGGCAAAACGGGAGGCGTGCAGCAGCTCCATCAGGCCTTCGTCGCTGTTCTGCTTTAGTTTAACGGTAGTAAGCTCTCCAAGACTCCTAGGGACTTTGCTTAAGCAACCGTTTCGGTACCAGAACACTGCGAAGAGCTAGGAAGCTTTGGTCCTGCGTGTATGCTGCGTGTCTACCTAGAAATTAGAGACTGATGGCACAAGGCTTGTTTTCCCATTATGAAAGCTCCGTTCATGCGGCCTCGAAGCTACCGGAAAAGCATTGTTGTTGGCGGGGTTTTAGTCACTGCCGGCATGGTTCTGAGAAGAAAATGCGTTTTTTCGTAGAAACCTTGTGCTTCCAATTCCTTGTAGGAAGCTCACCCTGCTCTGCTCTATACCTAAAGTGAAAGTCAACGTGAGACTTGCTTCGAAGTAAGGCCCTGATTATCCTTGCAAAACGGGAGGCGTGCAGCAGCTCCATGAGGCCTTCATCGTTGTTCTGCTTTAGTTTCACGGAAGTAAGCCTTCAAGACTCCTAGGGACCTTGCTTCAGCACCCGTTTCGGTACCAGAACACTGCGTAGAGCCAGGAAGCTCTGGTCCTGCGTGTATGCTGCGTGTCAACCTAGAAATTAGAGACCATGGCACAAGGCTTGTTTTCCCATTAGGAAAGCTCCGTTCATGCGGCCTCGAAGCTACCTGAAAAGCATTGTTGTTGCCTGGGTTTTCATCACTGCCGACATGGTTCTGAGCAGAAAATGAGTTTTCATGGAAGAAACCTTGTGCTTCCAGTTCCTTGTTGGAAGCTCACCCTGCTCTGCTCTATACCAAAAGTGAAAGTCCACGTGAGCCCTAGCCTCGAAGTAAGGCCCTGATTTGCCTTGCCAATGGGGCGGCGTTCAGCAGCTCCATGAGGCCTTCCTCACTGTTCTGCTTGATTTTCACGGTAGTCAGCCTTTCAAGACTCCTAGGGACCTTGCTTCAGCACCCGTTTCCGTACCAGAATATTGAGGAGACACAGGAAGCTCTAGTCCTGTTAAGCAACTTCCAGCCCCGTAGGCCTTTTGGAACACCCCAGTGTTGGCTAGAGAAAGGCAACACACTGCACTCTTCCTTGGGAGAGCCAGATTACCTCAGCTCTACACAGGATTAACGACCACACTTCTCGACTGTCCTCCATGCAGTGGATGTAACCTCATTCCCCTAGCTGAACTCTGTTGAGAAAAACACTCTGCTTCTAATCCCTTTGCACTTTTTACACTTCGAGTCACGCATCCTCAAGGAGGTGGTCGGCTTGCATTCCAACTACAATTTAAGCACAGTTCTTGGTGTAACACAGCAGGTCTTTTGAAGAGGCACAGGTCTCTAAGTCTCCCTCGCGCATCCTTTGTTTAGTCACTTTGCTGCACGCAGAAAACCGGTCGTAGAAAAAAGTTGATTCAGGGAAAGCCCCAGTGGGGATCGTGAATCTCTTTTGACGTGTTAGCATCAACATGTACTTATGCTGCGTCTCAACCTGGAAATGGGAGACTGATGGCACAAAGCTTCTTTTCCCGTTTTGAAAGCTCCGTTCATGCGGCCTCGAAGCTACCTGAAAAGCACTGTTGTTACCGTGCTTTTCCTTACAGCCGGCATGGCACATAGAAGAAAATGAGTTTTCTCGAAAGAAACCTTGTGCTTCCAGTTCCTACTTGGAACCTCACCCTGCTCTGCTCTATACCAAACGTGAAAGTCAATGTGAGCACTAGCCTCGAAGTAAGGCCCTGATTATGCTGGCAAAACGGGAGGCGTGCAGCAGCTCCATGAGGCCTTCATCGCTGTTCTGCTTTAGTTTAACGGTAGTAAGCTCTCCAAGACTCCTAGGGACTTTGCTTAAGCAACCGTTTCGGTACCAGAACACTGCGAAGAGCCAGGAAGCTTTGGTCCTGCGTGTATGCTGCGTGTCTACCTAGAAATTAGAGACTGATGGCACAAGGCTTGTTTTCCCATTATGAAAGCTCCGTTCATGCGGCCTCGAAGCTACCTGAAAAACATTGTTGTTGCCTGGGTTTTCGTCACTGCCGACATGGTTCTGAGAAGAAAATGAGTTTTCATGGAAGAAACCTTGTGCTTCCAGTTCCTTGTTGGAAGCTCACCCTGCTCTGCTCTATACCAAAAGTGAAAGTCCACGTGAGCCCTAGCCTCGAAGTAAGGCCCTGATTTGCCTTGCCAATGGGGAGGCGTGCAGCAGCTCCATGAGGCCTTCATCGCTGTTCTGCTTTAGTATAACGGTAGTAAGCTCTCCAAGACTCCTAGGGACTTTGCTTAAGCAACTGTTTCGGTACCAGAACCCTGCGTAGAGCCAGGAAGCTTTGGTCCTGCGTGTATGCTGCGTGTCTACCTAGAAATTAGAGACTGATGGCACAAGGCTTGTTTTCCCATTATGAAAGCTCCGTTCATGCGGCCTCGAAGCTACCGGAAAAGCATTGTTGTTGGCGGGGTTTTAGTCACTGCCGGCATGGTTCTGAGAAGAAAATGCGTTTTTTCGTAGAAACCTTGTGCTTCCAATTCCTTGTAGGAAGCTCACCCTGCTCTGCTCTATACCTAAAGTGAAAGTCAACGTGAGACTTGCTTCGAAGTAAGGCCCTGATTATCCTTGCAAAACGGGAGGCGTGCAGCAGCTCCATGAGGCCTTCATCGTTGTTCTGCTTTAGTTTCACGGTAGTAAGCCTTCAAGACTCCTAGGGACCTTGCTTCAGCACCCGTTTCGGTACCAGAACACTGCGTAGAGCCAGGAAGCTCTGGTCCTGCGTGTATGCTGCCTGTCAACCTAGAAATTAGAGACTGATGGCACAAGGCTTGTTTTTCCATTAGGAAAGCTCCGTTCATGCGGCCTCGAAGCTACCGGAAAAGCATTGTTGTTGCCTGGGTTTTCGTCACTGCCGACATGGTTCTGAGAAGAAAATGAGTTTTCATGGAAGAAACCTTGTGCTTCCAGTTCCTTGTTGGAAGCTCACCCTGCTCTGCTCTATACCAAAAGTGAAAGTCCACGTGAACCCTAGCCTCGAAGTAAGGCCCTGATTTGCCTTGCCAATGGGGAGGCGTGCAGCAGCTCCATGAGGCCTTCCTCACTGTTCTGCTTGATTTTAACGGTAGTCAGCCTTTCAAGACTCCTAGGGACCTTGCTTCAGCACCCGTTTCCGTACCAGAATATTGAGGAGACAAAGGAAGCTCTAGTCCTGTTAAGCAACTTCCAGCCCCGTAGGCCTTTTGGAACACCCCAGTGTTGGCTAGAGAAAGGCAACACACTGCACTCTTCCTTGGGAGAGCCAGATTACCTCAGCTCTACACAGGATTCACGACCACACTTCTCGACTGTCCTCCATGCAGTGGATGTAACCTCATTCCCCTAGCTGAACTCTGTTGAGAAAAACACTCTGCTTATAATCCCTTTGCACTTTTTACACTTCGAGTCACGCATCCTCAAGGAGGTGGTCGGCTTGCATTCCAACTACAATTTAAGCACAGTTCTTGGTGTAACACAGCAGGTCTTTGGAAGAGGCACAGGTCTCTAAGTCTCCCTCGCGCATCCTTTGTTTAGGCACTTTGCTGCACGCAGAAAACCGGTCGTAGAAAAAAGTTGATTCAGGGAAAGCCCCAGTGGGGATCGTGAATCTCTTTTGACGTGTTAGCATCAACATGTACTTATGCTGCGTGTCAACCTGGAAATGGGAGACCGATGGCACAAAGCTTGTTTTCCCGTTTTGAAAGTTCCGTTCATGCGGCCTCGAAGCTACCTGAAAAGCACTGTTGTTACCGTGCTTTTCCTTACAGCCGGCATGGCACATAGAAGAAAATGAGTTTTCTCGAAAGAAACCTTGTGCTTTCAGTTCCTACTTGGAACCTCACCCTGCTCTGCTCTATACCAAACGTGAAAGTCAATGTGAGCACTAGCCTCGAAGTAAGGCCCTGATTATGCTGGCAAAACGGGAGGCGTGCAGCAGCTCCATGAGGCCTTCATCGCTGTTCTGCTTTAGTTTAACGGTAGTAAGCTCTCCAAGACTCCTAGGGACTTTGCTTAAGCAACCGTTTCGGTACCAGAACACTGCGTAGAGCCAGGAAGCTTTGGTCCTGCGTGTATGCTGCGTGTCTACCTAGAAATTAGAGATTGATGGCACAAGGCTTGTTTTCCCATTATGAAAGCTCCGTTCATGCGGCCTCGAAGCTACCGGAAAAGCATTGTTGTTGGCGGGGTTTTAGTCACTGCCGGCATGGTTCTGAGAAGAAAATGAGTTTTTTCGTAGAAACCTTGTGCTTCCAGTTCCTTGTAGGAAGCTCACCCTGCTCTGCTCTATACCTAAAGTGAAAGTCAACGTGAGACTTGCTTCGAAGTAAGGCCCTGATTATCCTTGCAAAACGGGAGGCGTGCAGCAGCTCCATGAGGCCTTCATCGTTGTTCTGCTTTAGTTTCACGGTAGTAAGCCTTCAAGACTCCTAGGGACCTTGCTTCAGCACCCGTTTCGGTACCAGAACACTGCGTAGAGCCAGGAAGCTCTGGTCCTGCGTGTATGCTGCGTGTCAACCTAGAAATTAGAGACTGATGGCACAAGGCTTGTTTGTCCATTAGGAAAGCTCCGTTCATGCGGCCTCGAAGCTACCTGAAAAGCATTGTTGTTGCCTGGGTTTTCCTCACTGCCGACATGGTTCTGAGAAGAAAATGAGTTTTCATGGAAGAAACCTTGTGCTTCCAGTTCCTTGTTGGAAGCTCACCCTGCTCTGCTCTATACCAAAAGTGAAAGTCCACGTGAGCCCTAGCCTCGAAGTAAGGCCCTGATTTGCCTTGCCAATGGGGAGGCGTGCAGCAGCTCGATGAGGCCTTCCTCACTGTTCTGCTTGATTTTCACGGTAGTCAGCCTTTCAAGACTCCTAGGGACCTTTCTTCAGCACCCGTTTCCGTACCAGAATATTGAGTAGACACAGGAAGCTCTAGTCCTGTTAAGCAACTTCCAGCCCCGTAGGCCTTTTGGAACTCCACAGTGTTGGCTAGAGAAAGGCAACACACTGCACTCTTCCTTCGGAGAGCCAGATTACCTCAGCTCCACACAGGGTTCACGACCACACTTCTCGACTGTCCTCCATGCAGTGGATGTAACCTCATTCCCCTAGCTGAACTCTATTGAGAAAAACACTCTGCTTCCAATCCCTTTTCACTTTGTACACTTCGAGTCACGCATCCTCAAGGAGGTGGTCGGCTTGCATTCCAAGTAAAATTTAAGCACAGTTCTTGGAGTAACACAGCAGGTATTTTGAAGAGGAACAGGTCTCTAAGTCTCCCTCGCGCATCCTTTGTTTAGGCACTTTGCTGCACGCAGAAAACCAGTCGTAGAAAAAAGTTAATTCAGGGAAAGCCCCAGTGGGGATCGTGAATCTCTTTTGACTTGGTAGCATCAACATGTACTTATGCTGCGTGTCAACCTGGAAATGGGAGACTGATGGCACAAAGCTTGTTTTCCCGTTTTGAAAGCTCCGTGCATGCGGCCTCGAAGTTACCTGAAAAGCACTGTTGTTACCGTGCTTTTCCTTACAGCCGGCATGGCACATAGAAGAAAATGAGTTTTCTCGAAAGAAACCTTGTGCTTCCAGTTCCTACTTGGAACCTCACCCTGCTCTGCTCTATACCAAACGTGAAAGTCAATGTGAGCACTCGCCTCGAAGTATAGCCCTGATTATGCTGGCAAAACGGGAGGCGTGCAGCAGCTCCATGAGGCCTTCATCGCTGTTCTGCTTTAGTTTAACGGTAGTAAGCTCTCCAAGACTCCTAGGGACTTTGCTTAAGCAACAGTTTCGGTACCAAAACAATGCGTAGACCCAGGAAGCTTTACTCCTGCGTGTATGCTGCGTGTGTACCTAGAAATTAGAGACTGATGGCACAAGGCTTGTTTTCCCATTATGAAAGCTCCGTTCATGCGGCCTCGAAGCTACCGGAAAAGCATTTTTGTTGGCGGGGTTTTAGTTACTGCCGGCATGGTTCTGAGAAGAAAATGAGTTTTTTCGTAGAAATCTTGTGCTTCCAGTTCCTTGTAGGAAGCTCACCCTGCTCTGCTCTATACCAAAAGTGAAAGTCCACGTGAGCCCTAGCCTCGAAGTAAGGCCCTGATTTGCCTTGCCAATGGGGAGGCGTGCAGCAGCTCCATGAGGCCTTCCTCACTGTTCTGCTTGATTTTCACGGTAGTCAGCCTTCCAAGACTCCTAGGGACCTTGCTTCAGCACCCGTTTCCGTACCAGAATATTGAGGAGACACAGGAAGCTCTAGTCCTGTTAAGCAACTTCCAGCCCCGTAGGCCTTTTGGAACACCCCAGTGTTGGCTAGAGAAAGGCAACACACTGCACTCTTCCTTGGGAGAGCCAGATTACCTCAGCTCTACACAGGATTCACGACCACACTTCTCGACTGTCCTCCATGCAGTGGATGTAACCTCATTCCCCTAGCTGAACTCTGTTGAGAAAAACACTCTGCTTCTAATCCCTTTGCACTTTTTACACTTCGAGTCACGCATTCTCAAGGAGGTGGTCGGCTTGCATTCCAACTACAATTTAAGCACAGTTCTTGGTGTAACACAGCAGGTCTTTGGAAGAGGCACAGGTCTCTAAGTCTCCCTCGCGCATCCTTTGTTTAGGCACTTTGCTGCACGCAGAAAACCGGTCGTAGAAAAAAGTTGATTCAGGGAAAGCCCCAGTGGGGATCGTGAATCTCTTTTGACGTGTTAGCATCAACATGTACTTATGCTGCGTGTCAACCTGGAAATGGGAGACTGATGGCACAAAGCTTGTTTTCCCGTTTTGAAAGCTCCATTCATGCAGCCTCGAAGCTACCTGAAAAGCACTGTTGATACCGTGCTTTTCCTTACAGCCGGCATGGCACATAGAAGAAAATGAGTTTTCTCGAAAGAAACCTTGTGCTTTCAGTTCCTACTTGGAACCTCACCCTGCTCTGCTCTATACCAAACGTGAAAGTCAATGTGAGCACTAGCCTCGAAGTAAGGCCCTGATTATGCTGGCAAAACGGGAGGCGTGCAGCAGCTTCATGATGCCTTCATCGTTGTTCTGCTTTAGTTTCACGGTAGTAAGCCTTCAAGACTCCTAGGGACCTTGCTTCAGCACCCGTTTCGGTACCAGAACACTGCGTAGAGCCAGGAAGCTCTGGTCCTGCGTGTATGCTGCGTGTCAACCTAGAAATTAGAGACTATGGCACAAGGCTTGTTTTCCCATTAGGAAAGCTCCGTTCATGCGGCCTCGAAGCTACCTGAAAAGCATTGTTGTTGCCTGGGTTTTCGTCACTGCCGACATGGTTCTGAGCAGAAAATGAGTTTTCATGGAAGAAACCTTGTGCTTCCAGTTCCTTGTTGGAAGCTCACCCTGCTCTGCTCTATACCAAAAGTGAAAGTCCACGTGAGTCCTGGCCTCGAAGTAAGGCCCTGATTTGCCTTGCCAATGGGGAGGCGTGCAGCAGCTCCATGAGGCCTTCCTCACTGTTCTGCTTGATTTTCACGGTAGTCAGCCTTTCAAGACTCCTAGGGACCTTGCTTCAGCACCCGTTTCCGTACCAGAATATTGAGGAGACACAGGAAGCTCTAGTCCTGTTAAGCAACTTCCAGCCCCGTAGGCCTTTTGGAACACCCCAGTGTTGGCTAGAGAAAGGCAACACACTGCACTCTTCCTTGGGAGAGCCAGATTACCTCAGCTCTACACAGGATTCACGACCACACTTCTCGACTGTCCTCCATGCAGTGGATGTAACCTCATTCCCCTAGCTGAACTCTGTTGAGAAAAACACTCTGCTTTTAATCCCTTTGCACTTTTTACACTTCGAGTCACGCATCCTCAAGGAGGTGGTCGGCTTGCATTCCAACTACAATTTAAGCACAGTTCTTGGTGTAACACAGCAGGTCTTTGGAAGAGGCACAGGTCTCTAAGTCTCCCTCGCGCATCCTTTGTTTAGGCACTTTGCTGCACGCAGAAAACCGGTCGTAGAAAAAAGTTGATTCAGGGAAAGCCCCAGTGGGGATCGTGAATCTCTTTTGACGAGTTAGCATCAACATGTACTTATGCTGCGTGTCAACCTGGAAATGGGAGACTGATGGCACAAAGCTTGGTTTCCCGTTTTGAAAGCTCCATTCATGCAGCCTCGAAGCTACCTGAAAAGCACTGTTGATACCGTGCTTTTCCTTACAGCCGGCATGGCACATAGAAGAAAATGAGTTTTCTCGAAAGAAACCTTGTGCTTTCAATTCCTACTTGGAACCTCACCCTGCTCTGCTCTATACCAAACGTGAAAGTCAATGTGAGCACTAGCCTCGAAGTAAGGCCCTGATTATGCTGGCAAAACGGGAGGCATGCAGCAGCTCCATGAGGCCTTCATCGCTGTTCTGCTTTAGTTTAACGGTAGTAAGCTCTCCAAGACTCCTAGGGACTTTGCTTAAGCAACAGTTTCGGTACCAGAACACTGCGTAGAGCCAGGAAGCTTTGGTCCTGCGTGTATGCTGCGTGTGTACCTAGAAATTAGAGACTAATGGCACAAGGCTTGTTTTCCCATTATGAAAGCTCCGTTCATGCGGCCTCGAAGCTACCGGAAAAGCATTGTTGTTGGCGGGGTTTTAGTTACTGCCGGCATGGTTCTGAGAAGAAAATGAGTTTTTTCGTAGAAACCTTGTGCTTCCAGTTCCTTGTAGGAAGCTCACCCTGCTCTGCTCTATACCAAAAGTGAAAGTCCACGTGATCCCTAGCCTCGAAGTAAGGCCCTGATTTGCCTTGCCAATGGGGAGGCGTGCAGCAGCTCCATGAGGCCTTCCTCACTGTTCTGCTTGAGTTTCACGGTAGTCAGCCTTTCAAGACTCCTAGGGACCTTGCTTCAGCACCCGTTTCCGTACCAGAATATTGAGGAGACACAGGAAGCTCTAGTCCTGTTAAGCAACTTCCAGCCCCGTAGGCCTTTTGGAACACCCCAGTGTTGGCTAGAGAAAGGCAACACACTGCACTCTTCCTTGGGAGAGCCAGATTACCTCAGCTCTACACAGGATTCACGACCACACTTCTCGACTGTCCTCCATGCAGTGGATGTAACCTCATTCCCCTAGCTGAACTCTGTTGAGAAAAACACTCTGCTTCTAATCCCTTTGCACTTTTTACACTTCGAGTCACGCATCCTCAAGGAGGTGGTCGGCTTGCATTCCAAGTACAATTTAAGCACAGTTCTTGGTGTAACACAGCACGTCTTTGGAAGAGGCACTGGTCTCTAAGTCTCCCTCGCGCATCCTTTGTTTAGGCACTTTGCTGCACGCAGAAAACCGGTCGTAGAAAAAAGTTGATTCAGGGAAAGCCCCAGTGGGGATCGTGAATCTCTTTTGACGTGTTAGCATCAACATGTACTTATGCTGCGTGTCAACCTGGAAATGGGAGACTGATGGCACAAAGCTTGTTTTCCCGTTTTGAAAGCTCCATTCATGCGGCCTCGAAGCTACCTGAAAAGCACTGTTGATACCGTGCTTTTCCTTACAGCCGGCATGGCACATAGAAGAAAATGAGTTTTATCGAAAGAAACCTTGTGGTTCCAGTTCCTACTTGGAACCTCACCCTGCTCTGCTCTATACCAAACGTGAAAGTCAATGTGAGCACTAGCCTTGAAGTAAGGCCCTTATTATGCTGGCAAAACGGGAGGCGTGCAGCAGCTCCATGAGGCCTTCATCGCTGTTCTGCTTTAGTTTAACGGTAGTAAGCTCTCCAAGTCTCCTAGGGACTTTGCTTAAGCAACCGTTTCGGTACCAGAACACTGCGTACAGCCAGGAAGCTTTGGTTCTGCGTGTATGCTGCGTGTGTACCTAGAAATTAGAGACTTATGGCACAAGGCTTGTTTTCCCATTATGAAAGCTCCGTTCATGCGGCCTCGAAGCTACCGGAAAAGCATTGTTGTTGGCGGGGATTTAGTCACTGCCGGCATGGTTCTGAGAAGAAAATGAGTTTCTTCGTAGAAACCTTGTGCTTCCAATTCCTTGTAGGAAGCTCACCCTGCTCTGCTCTATACCTAAAGTGAAAGTCAACGTGAGACTTACTTCGAAGTAAGGCCCTGATTATCCTTGCAAAACGGGAGGCGTGCAGCAGCTTCATGAGGCCTTCATCGTTGTTCTGCTTTAGTTTCACGGTAGTAAGCCTTCAAGACTCCTAGGGACCTTGCTTCAGCACCCGTTTCGGTACCAGAACACTGCGTAGAGCCAGGAAGCTCTGGTCCTGC
This sequence comes from Eubalaena glacialis, assembly GCF_028564815.1. Lineage (NCBI taxonomy): Eukaryota > Metazoa > Chordata > Mammalia > Artiodactyla > Balaenidae > Eubalaena > Eubalaena glacialis. The sequence goes on from NC_083731.1 coordinate 51,532,125, forward strand.
GTGTATGCTGCGTGTCAACCTAGAAATTAGAGACTATGGCACAAGGCTTGTTTTCCCATTAGGAAAGCTCCGTTCATGCGGCCTCGAAGCTACCTGAAAAGCATTATTGTTGCCTGGGTTTTCATCACTGCCGACATGGTTCTGAGCAGAAAATGAGTTTTCATGGAAGAAACCTTGTGCTTCCAGTTCCTTGTTGGAAGCTCACCCTGCTCTGCTCTATACCAAAAGTGAAAGTCCACGTGAGTCCTGGCCTCGAAGTAAGGCCCTGATTTGCCTTGCCAATGGGGAGGCGTGCAGCAGCTCCATGAGGCCTTCCTCACTGTTCTGCTTGATTTTCACGGTAGTCAGCCTTTCAAGACTCCTAGGGACCTTGCTTCAGCACCCGTTTCCGTACCAGAATATTGAGGAGACACAGGAAGCTCTAGTCCTGTTAAGCAACTTCCAGCCCCGTAGGCCTTTTGGAACACCCCAGTGTTGGCTAGAGAAAGGCAACACACTGCACTCTTCCTTGGGAGAGCCAGATTACCTCAGCTCTACACAGGATTCACGACCACACTTCTCGACTGTCCTCCATGCAGTGGATGTAACCTCATTCCCCTAGCTGAACTCTGTTGAGAAAAACACTCTGCTTTTAATCCCTTTGCACTTTTTACACTTCGAGTCACGCATCCTCAAGGAGGTGGTCGGCTTGCATTCCAAGTACAATTTAAGCACAGTTCTTGGTGTAACACAGCAGGTCTTTGGAAGAGGCACAGGTCTCTAAGTCTCCCTCGCGCATCCTTTGTTTAGGCACTTTGCTGCACGCAGAAAACCGGTCGTAGAAAAAAGTTGATTCAGGGAAAGCCCCAGTGGGGATCGTGAATCTCTTTTGACGAGTTAGCATCAACATGTACTTATGCTGCGTGTCAACCTGGAAATGGGAGACTGATGGCACAAAGCTTGTTTTCCCGTTTTGAAAGCTCCATTCATGCAGCCTCGAAGCTACCTGAAAAGCACTGTTGATACCGTGCTTTTCCTTACAGCCGGCATGGCACATAGAAGAAAATGAGTTTTCTCGAAAGAAACCTTGTGCTTTCAGTTCCTACTTGGAACCTCACCCTGCTCTGCTCTATACCAAACGTGAAAGTCAATGTGAGCACTAGCCTCGAAGTAAGGCCCTGATTATGCTGGCAAAACGGGAGGCGTGCAGCAGCTCCATGAGGCCTTCATCGCTGTTCTGCTTTAGTTTAACGGTAGTAAGCTCTCCAAGACTCCTAGGGACTTTGCTTAAGCAACCGTTTCGGTACCAGAACACTGCGTAGAGCCAGGAAGCTTTGGTTCTGCGTGTATGCTGCGTGTGTACCTAGAAGTTAGAGACTGATGGCACAAGGCTTGTTTTCCCATTATGAAAGCTCCGTTCATGCGGCCTCGAAGCTACCTGAAAAGCATTGTTGTTGCCTGGGTTTTCGTCACTGCCGACATGGTTCTGAGAAGAAAATGAGTTTTCATGGAAGAAACCTTGTGCTTCCAGTTCCTTGTTGGAAGCTCACCCTGCTCTGCTCTATACCAAAAGTGAAAGTCCACGTGAGCCCTAGCCTCGAAGTAAGGCCCTGATTTGCCTTGCCAATGGGGAGGCGTGCAGCAGCTCCATGAGGCCTTCATCGCTGTTCTGCTTTAGTTTAACGGTAGTAAGCTCTCCAAGACTCCTAGGGACTTTGCTTAAGCAACCGTTTCGGTACCAGAACCCTGCGTAGAGCCAGGAAGCTTTGGTCCTCCGTGTATGCTGCGTGTCTACCTAGAAATTAGAGACTGATGGCACAAGGCTTGTTTTCCCATTATGAAAGCTCCGTTCATGCGGCCTCGAAGCTACCGGAAAAGCATTGTTGTTGGCGGGGTTTTAGTCACTGCCGGCATGGTTCTGAGAAGAAAATGAGTTTTTTCGTAGAAACCTTGTGCTTCCAGTTCCTTGTAGGAAGCTCACCCTGCTCTGCTCTATACCTAAAGTGAAAGTCAACGTGAGACTTGCTTCGAAGTATGGCCCTGATTATCCTTGCAAAACGGGAGGCGTGCAGCAGCTCCATGAGGCCTTCATCGTTGTTCTGCTTTAGTTTCACGGTAGTAAGCCTTCAAGACTCCTAGGGACCTTGCTTCAGCACCCGTTTCGGTACCAGAACACTGCGTAGAGCCAGGAAGCTCTGGTCCTTCGTGTATGCTGCGTGTCAACCTAGAAATTAGAGACTGATGGCACAAGGCTTGTTTTTCCATTAGGAAAGCTCCGTTCATGCGGCCTCGAAGCTACCTCAAAAGCATTGTTGTTGCCTGGGTTTTCATCACTGCCGACATGGTTCTGAGAAGAAAATGAGTTTTCATGGAAGAAACCTTGTGCTTCCAGTTCCTTGTTGGAAGCTCACCCTGCTCTGCTCTATACCAAAAGTGAAAGTCCACGTGAGCCCTAGCCTCGAAGTAAGGCCCTGATTTGCCTTGCCAATGGGGAGGCGTTCAGCAGCTCCATGAGGCCTTCCTCACTGTTCTGCTTGATTTTCACGGTAGTCAGCCTTTCAAGACTCCTAGGGACCTTTTTTCAGCACCCGTTTCCGTACCAGAATATTGAGTAGACACAGGAAGCTCTAGTCCTGTTAAGCAACTTCCAGCCCCGTAGGCCTTTTGGAACTCCCCAGTGTTGGCTAGAGAAAGGCAACACACTGCACTCTTCCTTCGGAGAGCCAGATTACCTCAGCTCCACACAGGATTCACGACCACACTTCTCGACTGTCCTCCATGCAGTGGATGTAACCTCATTCCCCTAGCTGAACTCTGTTGAGAAAAACACTCTGCTTCCAATCCCTTTTCACTTTGTACACTTCGAGTCACGCATCCTCAAGGAGGTGGTCGGCTTGCATTCCAAGTACAATTTAAGCACAGTTCTTGGAGTAACACAGCAGGTATTTTGAAGAGGAACAGGTCTCTAAGTCTCCCTCGGGCATCCTTTGTTTAGGCACTTTGTTGCACGCAGAAAACCGGTCGTAGAAAAAAGTTAATTCAGGGAAAGCCCCAGTGGGGATCGTGAATCTCTTTTGACTTGGTAGCATCAACATGTACTTATGCTGCGTGTCAACCTGGAAATGGGAGACTGATGGCACAAAGCTTGTTTTCCCGTTTTGAAAGCTCCGTTCTTGCGGCCTCGAAGTTACCTGAAAAGCACTGTTGTTACCGTGCTTTTCCATACAGCCGGCATGGCACATAGAAGAAAATGAGTTTTCTCGAAAGAAACCTTGTGCTTCCAGTTCCTACTTGGAACCTCACCCTGCTCTGCTCTATACCAAACGTGAAAGTCAATGTGAGCACTCGCCTCGAAGTATAGCCCTGATTATGCTGGCAAACGGGAGGCGTGCAGCAGCTCCATGAGGCCTTCATCGCTGTTCTGCTTTAGTTTAACGGTAGTAAGCTCTCCAAGACTCCTAGGGACTTTGCTTAAGCAACAGTTTCGGTACCAGAACAATGCGTAGACCCAGGAAGCTTTACTCCTGCGTGTATGCTGCGTCTGTACCTAGAAATTAGAGACTGATGGCACAAGGCTTGTTTTCCCCTTATGAAAGCTCTGTTCATGCGGCCTCGAAGCTACCGGAAAAGCATTGTTGTTGGCGGGGTTTTAGTTACTGCCGGCATGGTTCTGAGAAGAAAATGAGTTTTTTCGTAGAAACCTTGTGCTTCCAGTTCCTTGTAGGAAGCTCACCCTGCTCTGCTCTATACCAAAAGTGAAAGTCCACGTGAGCCCTAGCTTCGAAGTAAGGCCCTGATTTGCCTTGCCAATGGGGAGGCGTGCAGCAGCTCCATGAGGCCTTCCTCACTGTTCTGCTTGAGTTTCACGGTAGTAAGCCTTTCAAGACTACTAGGGACCTTGCTTCAGCACCCGTTTCCGTACCAGAATATTGAGGAGACACAGGAAGCTCTAGTCCTGTTAAGCAACTTCCAGCCCCGTAGGCCTTTTGGAACACCCCAGTGTTGGCTAGAGAAAGGCAACACACTGCACTCTTCCTTGGGAGAGCCAGATTACCTCAGCTCTACACAGGATTCACGACCACACTTCTCGACTGTCCTCCATGCAGTGGATGTAACCTCATTCCCCTAGCTGAACTCTGTTGAGAAAAACACTCTGCTTTTAATCCCTTTGCACTTTTTACACTTCGAGTCACGCATCCTCAAGGAGGTGGTCGGCTTGCATTCCAACTACAATTTAAGCACAGTTCTTGGTGTAACACAGCAGGTCTTTGGAAGAGGCACAGGTCTCTAAGTCTCCCTCGCGCATCCTTTGTTTAGGCACTTTGCTGCACGCAGAAAACCGGTCGTAGAAAAAAGTTGATTCAGGGAAAGCCCCAGTGGGGATCGTGAATCTCTTTTGACGTGTTAGCATCAACATGTACTTATGCTGCGTGTCAACCTGGAAATGGGAGACTGATGGCACAAAGCTTGTTTTCCCGTTTTGAAAGCTCCATTCATGCGGCCTCGAAGCTACCTGAAAAGCACTGTTGATACCGTGCTTTTCCTTACAGCCGGCATGGCACATAGAAGAAAATGAGTTTTCTCGAAAGAAACCTTGTGCTTCCAGTTCCTACTTGGAACCTCACCCTGCTCTGGTCTATACCAAACGTGAAAGTCAATGTGAGCACTAGCCTTGAAGTAAGGCCCTTATTATGCTGGCAAAACGGGAGGCGTGCAGCAGCTCCATGAGGCCTTCATCGCTGTTCTGTTTAGTTTAACGGTAGTAAGCTCTCCAAGACTCCTAGGGACTTTGCTTAAGCAACCGTTTCGGTACCAGAACACTGCGTAGAGCCAGGAAGCTTTGGTCCTGCGTGTATGCTGCGTGTGTACCTAGAAATTAGAGACTGATGGCACAAGGCTTGTTTTCCCATTATGAAAGCTCCGTTCATGCGGCCTCGAAGCTACCTGAAAAGCATTGTTGTTGCCTGGGTTTTCGTCACTGCCGACATGGTTCTGAGAAGAAAATGAGTTTTCATGGAAGAAACCTTGTGCTTCCAGTTCCTTGTAGGAAGCTCACCCTGCTCTGCTCTATACCTAAAGTGAAAGTCAACGTGAGACTTGCTTCGAAGTAAGGCCCTGATTATCCTTGCAAAACGGGAGGCGTGCAGCAGCTCCATGAGGCCTTCATCGTTGTTCTGCTTTAGTTTCACGGTAGTAAGCCTTTCAAGACTCCTAGGGACCTTGCTTCAGCACCCATTTCGATACCAGAACACTGCGTAGAGCCAGGAAGCTCTGGTCCTGCGTGTATGCTGCGTGTCAACCTAGAAATTAGAGACTATGGCACAAGGCTTGTTTTCCCATTAGGAAAGCTCCGTTCTTGCGGCCTCGAAGCTACCTGAAAAGCATTATTGTTGCCTGGGTTTTCATCACTGCCGACATGGTTCTGAGCAGAAAATGAGTTTTCATGGAAGAAACCTTGTGCTTCCAGTTCCTTGTTGGAAGCTCACCCTGCTCTGCTCTATACCAAAAGTGAAAGTCCACGTGAGCCCTAGCCTCGAAGTAAGGCCCTGATTTGCCTTGCCAATAGGGAGGCGTGCAGCAGCTCCATGAGGCCTTCCTCACTGTTCTGCTTGATTTTCACGGTAGTCAGCCTTTCAAGACTCCTAGGGACCTTGCTTCAGCACCCGTTTCCGTACCAGAATATTGAGGAGACACAGGAAGCTCTAGTCCTGTCAAGCAACTTTCAGCCACGTAGGCCTTTTGGAACACCCCAGTGTTGGCTAGAGAAAGGCAACACACTGCACTCTTCCTTGGGAGAGCCAGATTACCTCAGCTCTACACAGGATTCACGACCACACTTCTCGACTGTCCTCCATGCAGTGGATGTAACCTCATTCCCCTAGCTGAACTCTGTTGAGAAAAACACTCTGCTTCTAATCCCTTTGCACTTTTTACACTTCGAGTCACGCATCCTCAAGGAGGTGGTCGGCTTGCATTCCAACTACAATTTAAGCACAGTTCTTGGTGTAACACAGCAGGTCTTTTGAAGAGGCACAGGTCTCTAAGTCTCCCTCGCGCATCCTTTGTTTAGGCACTTTGCTGCACGCAGAAAACCGGTCGTAGAAAAAAGTTGATTCAGGGAAAGCCCCAGTGGGGATCGTGAATCTCTTTTGACGTGTTAGCATCAACATGTACTTATGCTGCGTGTCAACCTGGAAATGGGAGACTGATGGCACAAAGCTTGTTTTCCCGTTTTGAAAGCTCCATTCATGCGGCCTCGAAGCTACCTGAAAAGCACTGTTGATACCGTGCTTTTCCTTACAGCCGGCATGGCACATAGAAGAAAATGAGTTTTCTCGAAAGAAACCTTGTGCTTTCAGTTCCTACTTGGAACCTCACCCTGCTCTGCTCTATACCAAACGTGAAAGTCAATGTGAGCACTAGCCTCGAAGTAAGGCCCTGATTATGCTGGCAAAACGGGAGGCGTGCAGCAGCTCCATGAGGCCTTCATCGCTGTTCTGCTTTAGTTTAACGGTAGTAAGCTCTCCAAGACTCCTAGGGACTTTGCTTAAGCAACCGTTTCGGTACCAGAACACTGCGTAGAGCCAGGAAGCTTTGGTCCTGCGTGTATGCTGCGTGTGTACCTAGAAGTTAGAGACTGATGGCACAAGGCTTGTTTTGCCATTATGAAAGCTCCGTTCATGCGGCCTCGAAGCTACCGGAAAAGCATTGTTGTTGGCGGGGTTTTAGTCACTGCCGGCATGGTTCTGAGAAGAAAATGAGTTTTTTCGTAGAAACCTTGTGCTTCCAGTTCCTTGTAGGAAGCTCACCCTGCTCTGCTCTATACCTAAAGTGAAAGTCAACGTGAGACTTGCTTCGAAGTAAGGCCCTGATTATCCTTGCAAAACGGGAGGCGTGCAGCAGCTCCATGAGGCCTTCATCGTTGTTCTGCTTTAGTTTCACGGTAGTAAGCCTTTCAAGACTCCTAGGGACCTTGCTTCAGCACCCGTTTCGATACCAGAACACTGCGTAGAGCCAGGAAGCTCTGGTCCTGCGTGTATGCTGCGTGTCAACCTAGAAATTAGAGACTATGGCACAAGGCTTGTTTTCCCATTAGGAAAGCTCCGTACATGCGGCCTCGAAGCTACCTGAAAAGCATTATTGTTGCCTGGGTTTTCATCACTGCCGACATGGTTCTGAGCAGAAAATGAGTTTTCATGGAAGAAACCTTGTGCTTCCAGTTCCTTGTTGGAAGCTCACCCTGCTCTGCTCTATACCAAAAGTGAAAGTCCACGTGAGCCCTAGCCTCGAAGTAAGGCCCTGATTTGCCTTGCCAATGGGGAGGCGTGCAGCAGCTCCATGAGGCCTTCCTCACTGTTCTGCTTGATTTTCACGGTAGTCAGCCTTTCAAGACTCCTAGGGACCTTGCTTCAGCACCCGTTTCCGTACCAGAATATTGAGGAGACACAGGAAGCTCTAGTCCTGTTAAGCAACTTCCAGCCCCGTAGGCCTTTTGGAACACCCCAGTGTTGGCTAGAGAAAGGCAACACACTGCACTCTTCCTTGGGAGAGCCAGATTACCTCAGCTCTACACAGGATTCACAACCACACTTCTCGAATGTCCTCCATGCAGTGGATGTAACCTCATTCCCCTAGCTGAACTCTATTGAGAAAAACACTCTGCTTCCAATCCCTTTTCACTTTGTACACTTGGAGTCACGCATCCTCAAGGAGGTGGTCGGCTTGCATTCCAAGTAAAATTTAAGCACAGTTCTTGGAGTAACACAGCAGGTATTTTGAAGAGGAACAGGTCTCTAAGTCTCCCTCGCGCATCCTTTGTTTAGGCACTTTGCTGCATGCAGAAAACCGGTCGTAGAAAAAAGTTAATTCAGGGAAAGCCCCAGTGGGGATCGTGAATCTCTTTTGACTTGGTAGCATCAACATGTACTTATGCTGCGTGTCAACCTGGAAATGGGAGACTGATGGCACAGAGCTTGTTTTCCCGTTTTGAAAGCTCCGTTCATGCGGCCTCGAAGTTACCTGAAAAGCACTGTTGTTACCGTGCTTTTCCTTACAGCCGGCATGGCACATAGAAGAAAATGAGTTTTCTCGAAAGAAACCTTGTGCTTCCAGTTCCTACTTGGAACCTCACCCTGCTCTGCTCTATACCAAACGTGAAAGTCAATGTGAGCACTAGCCTCGAAGTATAGCCCTGATTATGCTGGCAAAACGGGAGGCGTGCAGCAGCTCCATGAGGCCTTCATCGCTGTTCTGCCTTAGTTTAACGGTAGTAAGCTCTCCAAGACTCCTAGGGACTTTGCTTAAGCAACAGTTTCGGTACCAGAACAATGCGTAGACCCAGGAAGCTTTACTCCTGCGTGTATGCTGCGTCTGTACCTAGAAATTAGAGACTGATGGCACAAGGCTTGTTTTCCCATTATGAAAGCTCCGTTCATGCGGCCTCGAAGCTACCTGAAAAGCATTGTTGTTGGCGGGGTTTTAGTTACTGCCGGCATGGTTCTGAGAAGAAAATGAGTTTTTTCGTAGAAACCTTGTGCTTCCAGTTCCTTGTAGGAAGCTCACCCTGCTCTGCTCTATACCAAAAGTGAAAGTCCACGTGAGCCCTAGCCTCGAAGTAAGGCCCTGATTTGCCTTGCCAATGGGGAGGCGTGCAGCAGCTCCATGAGGCCTTCCTCACTGTTCTGCTTGAGTTTCACGGTAGTCAGCCTTTCAAGACTCCTAGGGACCTTGCTTCAGCACCCGTTTCCGTACCAGAATATTGAGGAGACACAGGAAGCTCTAGTCCTGTTAAGCAACTTCCAGCCCCGTAGGCGTTTTGGAACACCCCAGTGTTGGCTAGAGAAAGGCAACACACTGCACTCTTCATTGGGAGAGCCAGATTACCTCAGCTCTACACAGGATTCACGACCACACTTCTCGACTGTCCTCCATGCAGTGGATGTAACCTCATTCCCCTAGCTGAACTCGAGAAAAACACTCTGCTTCTAATCCCTTTGCACTTTTTACACTTCGAGTCACGCATCCTCAAGGAGGTGGTCGGCTTGCATTCCAAGTACAATTTAAGCACACTTGTTGGTGTAACACAGCAGGTCTTTGGAAGAGGCACAGGTCTCTAAGTCTCCCTCGCGCATCCTTTGTTTAGGCACTTTGCTGCACGCAGAAAACCGGTCGTAGAAAAAAGTTGATTCATGGAAAGCCCCAGTGGGCATCGTGAATCTCTTTTGACGTGTTAGCATCAACATGTACTTATGCTGCGTGTCAACCTGGAAATGGGCGACTGATGGCACAAAGCTTGTTTTCCCGTTTTGAAAGCTCCATTCATGCGGCCTCGAAGCTACCTGAAAAGCACTGTTGATACCGTGCTTTTCCTTACAGCCGGCATGGCACATAGAAGAAAATGAGTTTTCTCGAAAGAAACCTTGTGCTTTCAGTTCCTACTTGGAACCTCACCCTGCTCTGCTCTATACCAAACGTGAAAGACAATGTGAGCACTAGCCTTGAAGTAAGGCCCTTATTATGCTGGCAAAACGGGAGGCGTGCAGCAGCTCCATGAGGCCTTCATCGCTGTTCTGCTTTAGTTTAACGGTAGTAAGCTCTCCAAGACTCCTAGGGACTTTGCTTAAGTAACCGTTTCGGTACCAGAACACTGCGTAGAGCCAGGAAGCTTTGGTCCTGCGTGTATGCTGCGTGTGTACCTAGAAATTAGAGACTGATGGCACAAGGCTTGTTTTCCCATTATGAAATCTCCGTTCATGCGGCCTCGAAGCTACCGGAAAAGCATTGTTGTTGGCGGGGTTTTAGTCACTGCCGGCATGGTTCTGAGAAGAAAATGAGTTTCTTCGTAGAAACCTTGTGCTTCCAATTCCTTGTAGGAAGCTCACCCTGCTCTGCTCTATACCTAAAGTGAAAGTCAACGTGAGACTTGCTTCGAAGTAAGGCCCTGATTATCCTTGCAAAACGGGAGGCGTGCAGCAGCTCCATGAGGCCTTCATCGTTGTTCTGCTTTAGTTTCACGGTAGTAAGCCTTCAAGACTCCTAGGGACCTTGCTTCAGCACCCGTTTCGGTACCAGAACACTGCGTAGAGCCAGGAAGCTCTGGTCCTGCGTGTATGCTGCGTGTCAACCTAGAAATTAGAGACTGATGGCACAAGGCTTGTTTTCCCATTAGGAAAGCTCCGTTCATGCGGCCTCGAAGCTACCTCAAAAGCATTGTTGTTGCCTGGGTTTTCATCACTGCCGACATGGTTCTGAGAAGAAAATGAGTTTTCATGGAAGAAACCTTGTGCTTCCAGTTCCTTGTTGGAAGCTCACCCTGCTCTGCTCTATACCAAAAGTGAAAGTCCACGTGAGCCCTAGCCTCGAAGTAAGGCCCTGATTTGCCTTGCCAATGGGGAGGCGTGCAGCAGCTCCATGAGGCCTTCCTCACTGTTCTGCTTGATTTTCACGGTAGTCAGCCTTTCAAGACTCCTAGGGACCTTGCTTCAGCACCCGTTTCCGTACCAGAATATTGAGTAGACACAGGAAGCTCTAGTCCTGTTAAGCAAGTTCCAGCCCCGTAGGCCTTTTGGAACACCCCAGTGTTGGCTAGAGAAAGGCAACACACTGCACTCTTCCTTGGGAGAGCCAGATTACCTCAGCTCCACACAGGATTCACGACCAAACTTCTGGACTGTCCTCCATGCAGTGGATGTAACCTCATTCCCCTAGCTGAACTCTATTGAGAAAAACACTCTGCTTCCATCCCTTTTCACTTTGTACACTACGAGTCACGCATCCTCAAGGAGGTGGTCGGCTTGCATTCCAAGTACAATTTAAGCACAGTTCTTGGAGTAACACAGCAGGTCTTTTGAAGAGGAACAGGTCTCTAAGTCTCCCTCGCGCATCCTTTGTTTAGGCACTTTGCTGCACGCAGAAAACCGGTCGTAGAAAAAAGTTGATTCAGGGAAAGCCCCAGTGGGGATCGTGAATCTCTTTTGACTTGGTAGCATCAACATGTACTTATGCTGCGTGTCAACCTGGAAATGGGAGACTGATGGCACAAAGCTTGTTTTCCCGTTTTGAAAGCTCCGTTCATGCGGCCTCGAAGTTACCTGAAAAGCACTGTTGTTACCGTGCTTTTCCTTACAGCCGGCATGGCACATAGAAGAAAATGAGTTTTCTCGAAAGAAACCTTGTGCTTCCAGTTCCTACTTGGAACCTCACCCTGCTCTGCTCTATACCAAACGTGAAAGTCAATGTGAGCACTAGCCTCCAAGTATAGCCCTGATTATGCTGGCAAAACGGGAGGCGTGCAGCAGCTCCATGAGGCCTTCCTCACTGTTCTGCTTGATTTTCACGGTAGTCAGCCTTTCAAAACTCCTAGGGACCTTGCTTGAGCCCCCGTTTCCGTACCAGAATACTGAGTAGAGCAAGGAAGCTCTGGTCCTGTTAAGCAACTTCCATCCCTGTAGGCCTTTTTGGAACATCCCAGTGTTGCCTAGAGAGAACCAACACACTGCACTCTTCCTTGGGAGAGCCAGATTACCTCAGCTCCACACAGGATTCATGAACACACTTCTAGACTGTCCTCCATGCAATGGGTGTAACCTCATTCCCCAAGCTGAACTCTAATGATAAAAACACTCTGCTTCTAATCCCTTTTCACATTTCACACTTGGAGTCACGCATCCTCAAGGAGGTGGTCGGCTTGCATTCCAAGTACAATTTAAGCACAGTTCTTGGTGTAACACTGCAGGTCCTTTGAAGATGCAAAGGCCCCTCAGTCTCGCTCGCGCATCCTTTGTTTAGGAACTTCGCTGCACGCGGAAACACGGATGTAAAAAAAGTTGATTCAGGGAAAGCCCCAGGGGGTATCGTGAATCTCTTTTGACATGTTAGCATCTACATGTACTTATACTTCGTGTCAACCTGGAAATGGGAGACTGATGGCACAAAGCTTGTTTTCCCGTTTTGAAAGCTCCGTTCATGCGGCCTCGAAGCTACCTGAAAAGCACTGTTGTTACTGTGCATTTACTTCCAGCGGGCATGCTTCATAGAAGAAAATGAGTTTTCTCGAAAGAAACCTCGTGCTTCCAGTTCCTAGTTGGAACCTCACCCTGCTCTGCTCTATACCAAACGTAAAAGTCAACGTGAGCACTAGCCTCGAAGTAAGGCCCTGATTATGCTGGCAAAACGGGAGGCGTGCAGCGACTCCATGAGGCCTTCATCGCTGTTCTGCTTTAGTTTAACGGTAGTAAGCTCTCCAAGACTCTTAGGGACCATGCTTCAGGACCCGTTTCGGTACCAGAACACGGCGTAGAGCCAGGAAGCTCTGTTCCTGCGTTTATGCTGCTTGTCAGCCTAGAAATTGGAGACTGATGGCATAAGGCTTGTTTTCCCATTAGGAAAGCTCCGTTCATGCGGCCTCGAAGCTACCTGAAAAGCATTGTTGTTGCCGGGGTTTTCCTCACTACCGGCATGGTTCTGAGAAGAAAATGAGTTTTCTCATAAGAAACCTTGTGCTTCCAGTTCCTGGTAGGAAGCTCACCCTGCTCTGCTCAATACCTAAAGTGAAAGTCAACGTGAGCCCTAACTTCGAAGTAAGGCCCTGATTATGCTGGCAAAACGGGAGGCGTGCAGAAGCTCCATGAGGCCTTCATCGTTGTTCTGCTTTAGTTTCACGGTAGTAAGCCTTTCAAGACTCCTAGGGACCTTGCTTCAGCACCCGTTTCAGTACCAGAACACTGCGAAGAGCCAGGAAGCTCTGGTCCGTCGTGTATGCTGCGTGTCAACCTAGAAATTAGAGACTGATGGCACAAGGCTTGTTTTCCCATTAGGAAAGCTCCGTTCATGAGGCCTCGAAGCTACCGGAAAAGCATGGTTGTTGCCTGCGTTTTCGTCACTGCCGACATGGTTTTGAGAAGAAAATGAGTTTTCATGGAAGAAACCTTGTGCTTCCAGTTCCTTGTTGGAAGCTCACCCTGCTCTGCTCTATACCAAAAGTGAAAGTCCACGTGAGCCCTAGCCTCGAAGTAAGGCCCTGATTTGCCTTGCCAATGGGGAGGCGTGCAGCTGCTCCATGAGGCCTTCCTCACGGTTCTGCTTGAGTTTCACGTTAGTAAGCCTTTCAAGACTCCTAGGGACCTTGCTTCAGCACCCGTTTCTGTACCAGAATATTGAGTAGACACAGGAAGCTCTAGTCCTGTCAAGCAACTTCCAGCCCCGTAGGCCTTTTGGAACACCCCAGTGTTGGCTAGAGAAAGGCAACACACTGCACTCTTCCTTGGGAGAGCCAGATTACCTCAGCTCCACACAGGATTCACGACCACACTTCTAGACTGTTCTCCATGCAATGGGTGTAACCTCATTCCCCTAGCTGAACTCTGTTGAGAAAAACACTCTGCTTTTAATCCCTTTGCACTTTTTACACTTCGAGTCACGCATCCTCAAGGAGGTGGTCGGCTTGCATTCCAACTACAATTTAAGCACAGTTCTTGGTGTAACACAGCAGGTCTTTGGAAGAGGCACAGGTCTCTAAGTCTCCCTCGCGCATCCTTTGTTTAGGCACTTTGCTGCACGCAGAAAACCGGTCGTAGAAAAAAGTTGATTCAGGGAAAGCCCCAGTGGGGATCGTGAATCTCTTTTGACTTGGTAGCATCAACATGTACTTATGCTGCGTGTCAACCTGGAAATGGGAGACTGATGGCACAAAGCTTCTTTTCCCGTTTTGAAAGCTCCGTTCATGCGGCCTCGAAGCTACCTGAAAAGCACTGTTGTTACCGTGCTTTTCCTTACAGCCGGCATGGCACATAGAAGAAAATGAGTTTTCTCGAAAGAAACCTTGTGCTTCCAGTTCCTAGTTGGAAGCTCACCCTGCTCTGCTCTATACCAAACGTGAAAGTCAATGTGAGCACTAGCCTCGAAGTAAGGCCCTGATTATGCTGGCAAAACGGGAGGCGTGCAGCAGCTCCATGAGGCCTTCATCGCTGTTCTGCTTTAGTTTAACGGTAGTAAGCTCTCCAAGACTCCTAGGGACTTTGCTTAAGCAGCCGTTTCGGTACCAGAACACTGCGTAGAGCCAGGAAGCTTTGGTGCTGCGTGTATGCTGCGTGTCTACCTAGAAATTAGAGACTGATGGCACAAGGCTTGTTTTCCCATTATGAAAGCTCCGTTCATGCAGCCTCGAAGCTACCTGAAAAGCATTGTTGTTGGCAGGGTTTTAGTCACTGCCGGCATGGTTCTGAGAAGAAAATGAGTTTTTTCGTAAGAAACCTTGTGCTTCCAGTTCCTGGTAGGAAGCTCACCCTGCTCTGCTCTATACCTAAAGTGAAAGTCAACGTGAGCCCTAGCTTCGAAGTAAGGCCCTGATTATCCTTGCAAAACAGGAGGCGTTCAGCAGCTCCATGAGGCCTTCATCATTGTTCTGCTTGAGTTTCACGTTAGTAAGCCTTTCAAGACTCCTAGGGACCTTGCTTCAGCACCCGTTTCAGTACCAGAATATTGAGTAGACACAGGAAGCTCTAGTCCTGTCAAGCAACTTCCAGCCCCGTAGGCCTTTTGGAACACCCCAGGGTTGGCTAGAGAAACGCAACACACTGCACTCTTCCTTGGGAGAGCCAGATTACCTCAGCTCTACACAGGATTCAGGAACACACTTCTAGACTGTTCTCCATGCAATGGGTGTAACCTCATTCCCCTAGGTGAACTCTATTGAGAAAAACACTCTTCTTCTAATCTCTTTTCACTTTTTACACTTGGAGTCACGCATCCTCAAGGAGGTGGTCGGCTTGCATTCCAAGTACAATTTAAGCACAGTTGTTGGTGTAACACAGCAGGTCTTTTGAAGAGGCACAGGTCTCTAAGTCTCCCTCGTGCATCCTTTGTTTAGGCACTTTGCTGCACGCAGAAAACCGGTCGTAGAAAAAAAGTTGATTCAGAGGAAGCCCCAGTGGGTATCGTGAATCTCTTTTGACTTGGTAGCATCAACATGTACTTATGCTGCGTGTCAACCTGGAAATGGGAGACTGAAGGCACAAAGCTTGTTTCCCGGTTTGAAAGCTCCATTCATGCGGCCTCGAAGCTACCTGAAAAGCACTGTTGTTACCGTGCATTTACTTCCAGCGGGCATGCCTCATAGAAGAAAATGAGTTTTCTCGAAAGAAACCTCGTGCTTCCAGTTCCTAGTTGGAACCTCACCCTGCTCTGCTCTATACCAAACGTGAAAGTCAACGTGAGCACTAGCCTCGAAGTAAGGCCCTGATTATGCTGGCAAAACGGGAGGCGTGCAGCGACTCCATGAGGCCTTCATCGCTGTTCTGCTTTAGTTTAACGGTAGTAAGCTCTCCAAGACTCTCAGGGACCATGCTTCAGGACCCGTTTCGGTACCAGAACACGGCGTAGAGCCAGGAAGCTCTGTTCCTGCGTTTATGCTGCTTGTCAGCCTAGAAATTGGAGACTGATGGCATAAGGCTTGTTTTCCCATTAGGAAAGCTCCGTTCATGCGGCCTCGAAGCTACCTGAAAAGCATTGTTGTTGCCGGGGTTTTCCTCATTGCCGGCATGGTTCTGAGAAGAAAATGAGTTTTCTCATAAGAAACCTTGTGCTTCCAGTTCCTAGTTGGAACCTCACCCTGCTCTGCTCTATACCCAACGTGAAAGTCAACGTGAGCACTAGAATCGAAGTAAGGCCCTGATTATGCTGGCAAAACGGGAGGCGTGCAGCAGCTCCATGAGGCCTTCATCGCTGTTCTGCTTTAGTTTAACGGTAGTAAGCTCTCCAAGACTCCTAGGGACTTTGCTTAAGCAGCCGTTTCGGTACCAGAACACTGCGTAGAGCCAGGAAGCTTTGGTGCTGCGTGAATGCTGCGTGTCTACCTAGAAATTAGAGACTGATGGCACAAGGCTTGTTTTCCCATTATGAAAGCTCCGTTCATGCGGCCTCGAAGCTACCTGAAAAGCATTGTTGTTGGCAGGGTTTTAGTCACTGCCGGCATGGTTCTGAGAAGAAAATGAGTTTTTTCGTAAGAAACCTTGTGCTTCCAGTTCCTGGTAGGAAGCTCACCCTGCTCTGCTCTATACCTAAAGTGAAAGTCAACGTGAGCCCTAGCTTCGAAGTAAGGCCCTGATTATCCTTGCAAAACAGGAGGCGTTCAGCAGCTCCATGAGGCCTTCATCATTGTTCTGCTTGAGTTTCACGTTAGTAAGCCTTTCAAGACTCCTAGGGACCTTGCTTCAGCACCCGTTTCAGTACCAGAATATTGAGTAGACACAGGAAGCTCTAGTCCTGTTAAGCAACTTCCAGCCCCGTAGGCCTTTTGGAACACCCCAAGGTTGGCTAGAGAAACGCAACACACTGCACTCTTCCTTGGGAGAGCCAGATTACCTCAGCTCTACACAGGATTCAGGAACACACTTCTAGACTGTTCTCCATGCAATGGGTGTAACCTCATTCCCCTAGGTGAACTCTATTGAGAAAAACACTCTGCTTCTAATCTCTTTTCACTTTTTACACTTGGAGTCACGCATCCTCAAGGAGGTGGTCGGCTTGCATTCCAAGTACAATTTAAGCACAGTTGTTGGTGTAACACAGCAGGTCTTTTGAAGAGGCACAGGTCTCTAAGTCTCCCTCGTGCATCCTTTGTTTAGGCACTTTGCTGCACGCAGAAAACCGGTCGTAGAAAAAAAGTTGATTCAGAGGAAGCCCCAGTGGGTATCGTGAATCTCTTTTGACTTGGTAGCATCAACATGTACTTATGCTGCGTGTCAACCTGGAAATGGGAGACTGAAGGCACAAAGCTTGTTTCCCGTTTTGAAAGCTCCATTCATGCGGCCTCGAAGCTACCTGAAAAGCACTGTTGTTACCGTGCTTTTCCTTACAGCCGGCATGCCTCATAGAAGAAAATGAGTTTTCTCGAAAGAAACCTCGTGCTTCCAGTTCCTAGTTGGAACCTCACCCTGCTCTGCTCTATACCAAACGTGAAAGTCAACGTGAGCACTAGCCTCGAAGTAAGGCCCTGATTATGCTGGCAAAACGGGAGGCGTGCAGCGACTCCATGAGGCCTTCATCGCTGTTCTGCTTTAGTTTAACGGTAGTAAGCTCTCCAAGACTCTTAGGGACCATGCTTCAGGACCCGTTTCGGTACCAGAACACGGCGTAGAGCCAGGAAGCTGTGTTCCTGCGTTTATGCTGCTTGTCAGCCTAGAAATTGGAGACTGATGGCATAAGGCTTGTTTTCCCATTAGGAAAGCTCCGTTCATGCGGCCTCGAAGCTACCTGAAAAGCATTGTTGTTGCCGGGGTTTTCCTCACTACCGGCATGGTTCTGAGAAGAAAATGAGTTTTCTCATAAGAAACCTTGTGCTTCCAGTTCCTGGTAGGAAGCTCACCCTGCTCTGCTCTATACCTAAAGTGAAAATGAACGTGAGCCCTAGCTTCGAAGTAAGGCCCTGATTATCCTCGCAAAACGGGAGGTGTGCAGCAGCTCCATGAGGCCTTCATCGTTGTTCTGCTTTAGTTTCACGGTAGTAAGCCTTTCAAGACTCTTAGGGACCTTGCTTCAGCACCCGTTTCAGTACCAGAACACTGCGTAGAGCCAGGAAACTCTGGTCCTTCGTGTATGCTGCGTGTCAACCTAGAAATTAGAGACTGATGGCACAAGGCTTGTTTTCCCATTAGGAAAGCTCCGTTCATGCGGCCTCGAAGCTACCTGAAAAGCATTGTTGTTGCCTGGGTTTTCATCACTGCCGACATGGTTCTGAGAAGAAAATGAGTTTTCATGGAAGAAACCTTCTGCTTCCAGTTCCTTGTTGGAAGCTCACCCTGCTCTGCTCTATACCAAAAGTGAAAGTCCACGTGAGCCCTAGCCTCGAAGTAAGGCCCTGATTTGCCTTGCCAATGGGGAGTCGTGCAGCAGCTCCATGAGGCCTTCCTCACGGTTCTGCTTGAGTTTCACGTTAGTAAGCCTTTCAAGACTCCTAGGGACCTTGCTTCAGCACCCGTTTCAATACCAGAATATTGAGTAGACACAGAAAGCTCTAGTCCTGTCAAGCAACTTCCAGCCCCGTAGGCCTTTTGGAACACCCCAGGGTTGGCTAGAGAAACGCAACACACTGCACTCTTCCTTGGGAGAGCCAGATTACCTCAGCTCTACACAGGATTCAGGAACACACTTCTAGACTGTCCTCCATGCAGTGGATGTAACCTCATTCCCCTAGCTGAACTCTGTTGAGAAAAACACTCTGCTTGTAATCCCTTTTCACTTTTTACACTTGGAGTCACGCATCCTCAAGGAGGTGGTCGGCTTGCATTCCAAGTACAATTTAAGCACAGTTCTTGGTGTAACACAGCAGGTCTTTTGAAGAGGCACAGGTCTCTAAGTCTCCCTCGCGCATCCTTTGTTTAGGCACTTTGCTGCACGCAGAAAACCGGTCGTAGAAAAAAAGTTGATTCAGGGGAAGCCCCAGTGGGTATCGTGAATCTCTTTTGACTTGGTAGCATCAACATGTACTTATGCTGCGTGTCAACCTGGAAATGG
Source organism: Eubalaena glacialis (assembly GCF_028564815.1). Taxonomy (NCBI): domain Eukaryota; kingdom Metazoa; phylum Chordata; class Mammalia; order Artiodactyla; family Balaenidae; genus Eubalaena; species Eubalaena glacialis. The sequence goes on from NC_083731.1 coordinate 51,550,614, forward strand.
GAGACTGAAGGCACAAAGCTTGTTTCCCGTTTTGAAAGCTCCATTCATGCGGCCTCGAAGCTACCTGAAAAGCACTGTTGTTACCGTGCATTTACTTCCAGCCGGCATGCCTCATAGAAGAAAATGAGTTTTCTCGAAAGAAACCTCGTGCTTCCAGTTCCTAGTTGGAACCTCACCCTGCTCTGCTCTATACCAAACGTGAAAGTCAACGTGAGCACTAGCCTCGAAGTAAGGCCCTGATTATGCTGGCAAAACGGGAGGCGTGCAGCGACTCCATGAGGCCTTCATCGCTGTTCTGCTTTAGTTTAACGGTAGTAAGCTCTTCAAGACTCTTAGGGACCATGCTTCAGGACCCGTTTCGGTACCAGAACACGGCGTAGAGCCAGGAAGCTCTGTTTCTGCGTTTATGCTGCTTGTCAGCCTAGAAATTAGAGACTGATGGCATAAGACTTGTTTTCCCATTAGGAAAGCTCAGATCATGCGGCCTCGAAGCTACCTGAAAAGCATTGTTGTTGCCGGGGTTTTCCTCACTGCCGGCATGGTTCTGAGAAGAAAATGAGTTTTCTCATAAGAAACCTTGTGCTTCCAGTTCCTGGTAGGAACCTCACCCTGCTCTGCTCTATACCCAACGTGAAAGTCAACGTGAGCACTAGCCTCGAAGTAAGGCCCTGATTATGCTGGCAAAACGGGAGGCGTGCAGCAGCTCCATGAGGCCTTCATCGCTGTTCTGCTTTAGTTTAACGGTAGTAAGCTCTCCAAGACTCCTAGGGACTTTGCTTAAGCAGCCGTTTCGGTACCAGAACACTGCGTAGAGCCAGGAAGCTTTGGTGCTGCGTGTATGCTGCGTGTGTACCTAGAAATTAGAGACTGATGGCACAAGGCTTGTTTTCCCATTATGAAAGCTCCGTTCATGCGGCCTCGAAGCTACCTGAAAAGCATTGTTGTTGGCGTGGTTTTAGTCACTGCCGGCATGGTTCTGAGAAGAAAATGAGTTTTTTCGTAAGAAACCTTGTGCTTCCAGTTCCTAGTTGGAACCTCACCCTGCTCTGCTCTATACCCAACGTGAAAGTCAACGTGAGCACTAGCCTCGAAGTAAGGCCCTGATTATGCTGGCAAAACGGGAGGCGTGCAGCGACTCCATGAGGCCTTCATCGCTGTTCTGCTTTAGTTTAACGGTAGTAAGCTCTCCAAGACTCTTAGGGACCATGCTTCAGGACCCGTTTCGGTACCAGAACACGGCGTAGAGCCAGGAAGCTCTGTTCCTGCGTTTATGCTGCTTGTCAGCCTAGAAATTGGAGACTGATGGCATAAGGCTTGTTTTCCCATTAGGAAAGCTCCGTTCATGCGGCCTCGAAGCTACCTGAAAAGCATTGTTGTTGCCGGGGTTTTCCTCACTGCCGGTATGGTTCTGAGAAGAAAATGAGTTTTCTCATAAGAAACCCTGGGTTTCCAGTTCCTTGTTGGAAGCTCACCCTGCTCTGCTCTATACCTAAAGTAAAAGTCAACGTGAACCCTAGCCTCGAAGTAAGGCCCTGATTTGCCTTGCCAATGGGGAGGTGTGCAGCAGCTCCATGAGGCCTTCATCACTGTTCTGCTTTCGTTTCACGGTAGTAAGCCTTTCAAAACTCCTAGGGACCTTGCTTCAGCCCCCGTTTCCGTACCAGAATACTGAGTAGAGCAAGGAAGCTCTGGTCCTGTTAAGCAACTTCCAGCCCTGTAGGCCTTTTTGGAACACCCCAGTGTTGGCTAGAGAGAACCAACACACTGCACTCTTCCTTGGGAGAGCCAGATTACCTCAGCTCCACACAGGATTCACGAACACACTTCTAGACTGTCCTCCATGCAATGGGTGTAACCTCATTCCCCTAGCTGAACTCTATTGAGAAAAACACTCTGCTTCTAATCCCTTTTCACATTTCACACTTGGAGTCACGCATCCTCAAGGAGGTGGTCGGCTTGCATTCCAAGTACAATTTAAGCACAGTTGTTGGTGTAACACAGCAGGTCTTTTGAAGAGGCACAGGTCTCTAAGTCTCCCTCGTGCATCCTTTGTTTAGGCACTTTGCTGCACGCAGAAAACCGGTCGTAGAAAAAAAGTTGATTCAGGGGAAGCCCCAGTGGGTATCGTGAATCTCTTTTGACTTGGTAGCATCAACATGTACTTATGCTGCGTGTCAACCTGGAAATGGGAGACTGAAGGCACAAAGCTTGTTTCCCGTTTTGAAAGCTCCATTCATGCGGCCTCGAAGCTACCTGAAAAGCACTGTTGTTACCGTGCATTTACTTCCAGCGGGCATGCCTCATAGAAGAAAATGAGTTTTCTCGAAAGAAACCTCGTGCTTCCAGTTCCTAGTTGGAACCTCACCCTGCTCTGCTCTATACCAAACGTAAAAGTCAACGTGAGCACTAGCCTCGAAGTAAGGCCCTGATTATGCTGGCAAAACGGGAGGCGTGCAGCGACTCCATGAGGCCTTCATCGCTGTTCTGCTTTAGTTTAACGTTAGTAAGCTCTCCAAGACTCTTAGGGACCATGCTTCAGGACCCGTTTCGGTACCAGAACACGGCGTAGAGCCAGGAAGCTCTGTTCCTGCGTTTATGCTGCTTGTCAGCCTAGAAATTGGAGACTGATGGCATAAGGCTTGTTTTCCCATTAGGAAAACTCCGTTCATGCGGCCTCGAAGCTACCTGAAAAGCATTGTTGTTGCCGGGGTTTTCCTCACTACCGGCATGGTTCTGAGAAGAAAATGAGTTTTCTCATAAGAAACCTTGTGCTTCCAGTTCCTGGTAGGAAGCTCACCCTGCTCTGCTCTATACCTAAAGTGAAAGTCAACGTGAGCCCTAGCTTCGAAGTAAGGCCCTGATTATCCTCGCAAAACGGCAGGTGTGCAGCAGCTCCATGAGGCCTTCATCGTTGTTCTGCTTTAGTTTCACGGTAGTAAGCCTTTCAAGACTCTTAGGGACCTTGCTTCAGCACCCGTTTCAGTACCAGAACACTGCTTAGAGCCAGGAAGCTCTGGTCCTTCGTGTATGCTGCGTGTCAACCTAGAAATTAGAGACTGATGGCACAAGGCTTGTTTTCCCATTAGGAAAGCTCCGTTCATGCGGCCTCGAAGCTACCTGAAAAGCATTGTTGTTGCCTGCGTTTTCGTCACTGCCGACATGGTTCTGAGAAGAAAATGAGTTTTCATGGAAGAAACCTTGTGCTTCCAGTTCCTTGTTGGAAGCTCACCCTGCTCTGCTCTATACCAAAAGTGAAAGTCCACGTGAGCCCTAGCCTCGAAGTAAGGCCCTGATTTGCCTTGCCAATGGGGAGTCGTGCAGCAGCTCCATGAGGCCTTCCTCACGGTTCTGCTTGAGTTTCACGTTAGTAAGCCTTTCAAGACTCCTAGGGACCTTGCTTCAGCACCCGTTTCAATACCAGAATATTGAGTAGACACAGGAAGCTCTAGTCCTGTCAAGCAACTTCCAGCCCCGTAGGCCTTTTGGAACACCCCAGGGTTGGCTAGAGAAAGGCAACACACTGCACTCTTCCTTGGGAGAGCCAGATTACCTCAGCTCCACACAGGATTCAGGAACACACTTCTAGACTGTCCTCCATGCAGTGGATGTAACCTCATTCCCCTAGCTGAACTCTATTGAGAAAAACACTCTGCTTCTAATCCCTTTTCACTTTTTACACTTGGAGTCACACATCCTCAAGGAGGTGGTTGGCTTGCATTCCAAGTACAATTTAAGCACAGTTCTTGGTGTAACACAGCAGGTCTTTTGAAGAGGCACAGGTCTCTAAATCTCCCTCGCGCATCCTTTGTTTAGGCACTTTGCTGCACGCAGAAAACCGGTCGTAGAAAAAAAGTTGATTCAGGGGAAGCCCCAGTGGGTATCGTGAATCTCTTTTGACTTGGTAGCATCAACATGTACTTATGCTGCGTGTCAACCTGGAAATGGGAGACTGAAGGCACAAAGCTTGTTTCCCGTTTTGAAAGCTCCATTCATGCGGCCTCGAAGCTACCTGAAAAGCACTGTTGTTACCGTGCATTTACTTCCAGCCGGCATGCCTCATAGAAGAAAATGAGTTTTCTCGAAAGAAACCTTGTGCTTCCAGTTCCTAGTTGGAACCTCACCCTGCTCTGCTCTATACCAAACGTGAAAGTCAACGTGAGCACTAGCCTCGAAGTAAGGCCCTGATTATGCTGGCAAAACGGGAGGCGTGCAGCGACTCCATGAGGCCTTCATCGCTGTTCTGCTTTAGTTTAACGGTAGTAAGCTCTCCAAGACTCTTAGGGACCATGCTTCAGGACCCGTTTCGGTACCAGAACACGGCGTAGAGCCAGGAAGCTCTGTTCCTGCGTTTATGCTGCTTGTCAGCCTAGAAATTAGAGACTGATGGCATAAGGCTTGTTTTCCCATTAGGAAAGCTCAGTTCATGCGGCCTCGAAGCTACCTGAAAAGCATTGTTGTTGCCGGGGTTTTCCTCACTGCCGGCATGTTTCTGAGAAGAAAATGAGTTTTCTCATAAGAAACCTTGTGCTTCCAGTTCCTGGTAGGAACCTCACCCTGCTCTGCTCTATACCCAACGTGAAAGTCAACGTGAGCACTAGCCTCGAAGTAAGGCCCTGATTATGCTGGCAAAACGGGAGGCGTGCAGCAGCTCCATGAGGCCTTCATCGCTGTTCTGCTTTAGTTTAACGGTAGTAAGCTCTCCAAGACTCCTAGGGACTTTGCTTAAGCAGCCGTTTCGGTACCAGAACACTGCGTAGAGCCAGGAAGCTTTGGTGCTGCGTGTATGCTGCGTGTGTACCTAGAAATTAGAGACTGATGGCACAAGGCTTGTTTTCCCATTAGGAAAGCTCCGTTCATGCGGCCTCGAAGCTACCTGAAAAGCATTGTTGTTGGCGGGGTTTTAGTCACTGCCGGCATGGTTCTGAGAAGAAAATGAGTTTTTTCGTAAGAAACCTTGTGCTTCCAGTTCCTAGTTGGAACCTCACCCTGCTCTGCTCTATACCCAACGTGAAAGTCAACGTGAGCACTAGCCTCGAAGTAAGGCCCTGATTATGCTGGCAAAACGGGAGGCGTGCAGCGACTCCATGAGGCCTTCATCGCTGTTCTGCTTTAGTTTAACGGTAGTAAGCTCTCCAAGACTCTTAGGGACCATGCTTCAGGACCCGTTTCGGTACCAGAACACGGCGTAGAGCCAGGAAGCTCTGTTCCTGCGTTTATGCTGCTTGTCAGCCTAGAAATTGGAGACTGATGGCATAAGGCTTGTTTTCCCATTAGGAAAGCTCCGTTCATGCGGCCTCGAAGCTACCTGAAAAGCATTGTTGTTGCCGGGGTTTTCCTCACTGCCGGTATGGTTCTGAGAAGAAAATGAGTTTTCTCATAAGAAACCCTGGGTTTCCAGTTCCTTGTTGGAAGCTCACCCTGCTCTGCTCTATACCTAAAGTGAAAGTCAACGTGAACCCTAGCCTCGAAGTAAGGCCCTGATTTGCCTTGCCAATGGGGAGGTGTGCAGCAGCTCCATGAGGCCTTCATCACTGTTCTGCTTTCGTTTCACGGTAGTAAGCCTTTCAAAACTCCTAGGGACCTTGCTTCAGCCCCCGTTTCCGTACCAGAATACTGAGTAGAGCAAGGAAGCTCTGGTCCTGTTAAGCAACTTCCAGCCCTGTAGGCCTTTTTGGAACACCCCAGTGTTGGCTAGAGAGAACCAACACACTGCACTCTTCCTTGGGAGAGCCAGATTACCTCAGCTCCACACAGGATTCACGAACACACTTCTAGACTGTCCTCCATGCAATGGGTGTAACCTCATTCCCCTAGCTGAACTCTATTGAGAAAAACACTCTGCTTCTAATCCCTTTTCACATTTCACACTTGGAGTCACGCATCCTCAAGGAGGTGGTCGGCTTGCATTCCAAGTACAATTTAAGCACAGTTGTTGGTGTAACAGAGCAGGTCTTTTGAAGAGGCACAGGTCTCTAAGTCTCCCTCGTGCATCCTTTGTTTAGGCACTTTGCTGCACGCAGAAAACCGGTCGTAGAAAAAAAGTTGATTCAGGGGAAGCCCCAGTGGGTATCGTGAATCTCCTTTGACTTGGTAGCATCAACATGTACTTATGCTGCGTGTCAACCTGGAAATGGGAGACTGAAGGCACAAAGCTTGTTTCCCGGTTTGAAAGCTCCATTCATGCGGCCTCGAAGCTACCTGAAAAGCACTGTTGTTACCGTGCATTTACTTCCAGCCGGCATGCCTCATAGAAGAAAATGAGTTTTCTCGAAAGAAACCTCGTGCTTCCAGTTCCTAGTTGGAACCTCACCCTGCTCTGCTCTATACCAAACGTGAAAGTCAACGTGAGCACTAGCCTCGAAGTAAGGCCCTGATTATGCTGGCAAAACGGGAGGCGTGCAGCGACTCCATGAGGCCTTCATCGCTGTTCTGCTTTAGTTTAACGGTAGTAAGCTCTCCAAGACTCTTAGGGACCATGCCTCAGGACCCGTTTCGGTACCAGAACACGGCGTAGAGCCAGGAAGCTCTGTTCCTGCGTTTATGCTGCTTGTCAGCCTAGAAATTGGAGACTGATGGCATAAGGCTTGTTTTCCCATTAGGAAAGCTCCGTTCATGCGGCCTCGAAGCTACCTGAAAAGCATTGTTGTTGCCGGGGTTTTCCTCACTACCGGCATGGTTCTGAGAACAAAATGAGTTTTCTCATAAGAAACCTTGTGCTTCCAGTTCCTGGTAGGAAGCTCACCCTGCTCTGCTCTATACCTAAAGTGAAAATCAACGTGAGCCCTAGCTTCGAAGTAAGGCCCTGATTATCCTCGCAAAACGGCAGGTGTGCAGCAGCTCCATGAGGCCTTCATCGTTGTTGTGCTTTAGTTTCACGGTAGTAAGCCTTTCAAGACTCTTAGGGACCTTGCTTCAGCACCCGTTTCAGTACCAGAACACTGCTTAGAGCCAGGAAGCTCTGGTCCTTCGTGTATGCTGCGTGTCAACCTAGAAATTAGAGACTGATGGCACAAGGCTTGTTTTCCCATTAGGAAAGCTCCGTTCATGCGGCCTCGAAGCTACCTGAAAAGCATTGTTGTTGCCTGCGTTTTCGTCACTGCCGACATGGTTCTGAGAAGAAAATGAGTTTTCATGGAAGAAACCTTGTGCTTCCAGTTCCTTGTTGGAAGCTCACCCTGCTCTGCTCTATACCAAAAGTGAAAGTCCACGTGAGCCCTAGCCTCGAAGTAAGGCCCTGATTTGCCTTGCCAATGGGGAGTCGTGCAGCAGCTCCATGAGGCCTTCCTCACGGTTCTGCTTGAGTTTCACGTTAGTAAGCCTTTCAAGACTCCTAGGGACCTTGCTTCAGCACCCGTTTCAATACCAGAATATTGAGTAGACACAGGAAGCTCTAGTCCTGTCAAGCAACTTCCAGCCCCGTAGGCCTTTTGGAACACCCCAGGGTTGGCTAGAGAAAGGCAACACACTGCACTCTTCCTTGGGAGAGCCAGATTACCTCAGCTCTACACAGGATTCAGGAACACACTTCTAGACTGTCCTCCATGCAGTGGATGTAACCTCATTCCCCTAGCTGAACTCTATTGAGAAAAACACTCTGCTTCTAATCCCTTTTCACTTTTTACACTTGGAGTCACACATCCTCAAGGAGGTGGTTGGCTTGCATTCCAAGTACAATTTAAGCACAGTTCTTGGTGTAACACAGCAGGTCTTTTGAAGAGGCACAGGTCTCTAAATCTCCCTCGCGCATCCTTTGTTTAGGCACTTTGCTGCACGCAGAAAACCGGTCGTAGAAAAAAAGTTGATTCAGGGGAAGCCCCAGTGGGTATCGTGAATCTCTTTTGACTTGGTAGCATCAACATGTACTTATGCTGCGTGTCAACCTGGAAATGGGAGACTGAAGGCACAAAGCTTGTTTCCCGTTTTGAAAGCTCCATTCATGCGGCCTCGAAGCTACCTGAAAAGCACTGTTGTTACCGTGCATTTACTTCCAGCCGGCATGCCTCATAGAAGAAAATGAGTTTTCTCGAAAGAAACCTCGTGCTTCCAGTTCCTAGTTGGAACCTCACCCTGCTCTGCTCTATACCAAACGTGAAAGTCAACGTGAGCACTAGCCTCGAAGTAAGGCCCTGATTATGCTGGCAAAACGGGAGGCGTGCAGCGACTCCATGAGGCCTTCATCGCTGTTCTGCTTTAGTTTAACGGTAGGAAGCTCTCCAAGACTCTTAGGGACCATGCTTCAGGACCCGTTTCGGTACCAGAACACGGCGTAGAGCCAGGAAGCTCTGTTCCTGCGTTTATGCTGCTTGTCAGCCTAGAAATTAGAGACTGATGGCATAAGGCTTGTTTTCCCATTAGGAAAGCTCAGTTCATGCGGCCTCGAAGCTACCTGAAAAGCATTGTTGTTGCCGGGGTTTTCCTCACTGCCGGCATGTTTCTGAGAAGAAAATGAGTTTTCTCATAAGAAACCTTGTGCTTCCAGTTCCTGGTAGGAACATCACCCTGCTCTGCTCTATACCCAACGTGAAAGTCAACGTGAGCACTAGCCTCGAAGTAAGGCCCTGATTATGCTGGCAAAACGGGAGGCGTGCAGCAGCTCCATGAGGCCTTCATCGCTGTTCTGCTTTAGTTTAACGGTAGTAAGCTCTCCAAGACTCCTAGGGACTTTGCTTAAGCAGCCGTTTCGGTACCAGAACACTGCGTAGAGCCAGGAAGCTTTGGTGCTGCGTGTATGCTGCGTGTGTACCTAGAAATTAGAGACTGATGGCACAAGGCTTGTTTTCCCATTATGAAAGCTCCGTTCATGCGGCCTCGAAGCTACCTGAAAAGCATTGTTGTTGGCGGGGTTTTAGTCACTGCCGGCATGGTTCTGAGAAGAAAATGAGTTTTTTCGTAAGAAACCTTGTGCTTCCAGTTCCTAGTTGGAACCTCACCCTGCTCTGCTCTATACCCAACGTGAAAGTCAACGTGAGCACTAGCCTCGAAGTAAGGCCCTGATTATGCTGGCAAAACGGGAGGCGTGCAGCGACTCCATGAGGCCTTCATCGCTGTTCTGCTTTAGTTTAACGGTAGTAAGCTCTCCAAGACTCTTAGGGACCATGCTTCAGGACCCGTTTCGGTACCAGAACACGGCGTAGAGCCAGGAAGCTCTGTTCCTGCGTTTATGCTGCTTGTCAGCCTAGAAATTGGAGACTGATGGCATAAGGCTTGTTTTCCCATTAGGAAAGCTCCGTTCATGCGGCCTCGAAGCTACCTGAAAAGCATTGTTGTTGCCGGGGTTTTCCTCACTGCCGGTATGGTTCTGAGAAGAAAATGAGTTTTCTCATAAGAAACCCTGGGTTTCCAGTTCCTTGTTGGAAGCTCACCCTGCTCTGCTCTATACCTAAAGTGAAAGTCAACGTGAACCCTAGCCTCGAAGTAAGGCCCTGATTTGCCTTGCCAATGGGGAGGTGTGCAGCAGCTCCATGAGGCCTTCATCACTGTTCTGCTTTCGTTTCACGGTAGTAAGCCTTTCAAAACTCCTAGGGACCTTGCTTCAGCCCCCGTTTCCGTACCAGAATACTGAGTAGAGCAAGGAAGCTCTGGTCCTGTTAAGCAACTTCCAGCCCTGTAGGCCTTTTTGGAACACCCCAGTGTTGGCTAGAGAGAACCAACACACTGCACTCTTCCTTGGGAGAGCCAGATTACCTCAGCTCCACACAGGATTCACGAACACACTTCTAGACTGTCCTCCATGCAATGGGTGTAACCTCATTCCCCTAGCTGAACTCTATTGAGAAAAACACTCTGCTTCTAATCCCTTTTCACATTTCACACTTGGAGTCACGCATCCTCAAGGAGGTGGTCGGCTTGCATTCCAAGTACAATTTAAGCACAGTTGCTGGTGTAACACAGCAGGTCTTTTGAAGAGGCACAGGTCTCTAAGTCTCCCTCGTGCATCCTTTGTTTAGGCACTTTGCTGCACGCAGAAAACCGGTCGTAGAAAAAAAGTTGATTCAGGGGAAGCCCCAGTGGGTATCGTGAATCTCTTTTGACTTGGTAGCATCAACATGTACTTATGCTGCGTGTCAACCTGGAAATGGGAGACTGAAGGCACAAAGCTTGTTTCCCGTTTTGAAAGCTCCATTCATGCGGCCTCGAAGCTACCTGAAAAGCACTGTTGTTACCGTGCATTTACTTCCAGCCGGCATGCCTCATAGAAGAAAATGAGTTTTCTCGAAAGAAACCTCGTGCTTCCAGTTCCTAGTTGGAACCTCACCCTGCTCTGCTCTATACCAAACGTGAAAGTCAACGTGAGCACTAGCCTCGAAGTAAGGCCCTGATTATGCTGGCAAAACGGGAGGCGTGCAGCGACTCCATGATGCCTTCATCGCTGTTCTGCTTTAGTTTAACGGTAGGAAGCTCTCCAAGACTCTTAGGGACCATGCTTCAGGACCCGTTTGGGTACCAGAACACGGCGTAGAGCCAGGAAGCTCTGTTCCTGCGTTTATGCTGCTTGTCAGCCTAGAAATTAGAGACTGATGGCATAAGGCTTGTTTTCCCATTAGGAAAGCTCAGTTCATGCGGCCTCGAAGCTACCTGAAAAGCATTGTTGTTGCCGGGGTTTTCCTCACTGCCGGCATGTTTCTGAGAAGAAAATGAGTTTTCTCATAAGAAACCTTGTGCTTCCAGTTCCTGGTAGGAACCTCACCCTGCTCTGCTCTATACCCAACGTGAAAGTCAACGTGAGCACTAGCCTCGAAGTAAGGCCCTGATTATGCTGGCAAAACGGGAGGCGTGCAGCAGCTCCATGAGGCCTTCATCGCTGTTCTGCTTTAGTTTAACGGTAGTAAGCTCTCCAAGACTCCTAGGGACTTTGCTTAAGCAGCCGTTTCGGTACCAGAACACTGCGTAGAGCCAGGAAGCTTTGGTGCTGCGTGTATGCTGCGTGTGTACCTAGAAATTAGAGACTGATGGCACAAGGCTTGTTTTCCCATTATGAAAGCTCCGTTCATGCGGCCTCGAAGCTACCTGAAAAGCATTGTTGTTGGCGGGGTTTTAGTCACTGCCGGCATGGTTCTGAGAAGAAAATGAGTTTTTTCGTAAGAAACCTTGTGCTTCCAGTTCCTAGTTGGAACCTCACCCTGCTCTGCTCTATACCCAACGTGAAAGTCAACGTGAGCACTAGCCTCGAAGTAAGGCCCTGATTATGCTGGCAAAACGGGAGGCGTGCAGCGACTCCATGAGGCCTTCATCGCTGTTCTGCTTTAGTTTAACGGTAGTAAGCTCTCCAAGACTCTTAGGGACCATGCTTCAGGACCCGTTTCGGTACCAGAACACGGCGTAGAGCCAGGAAGCTCTGTTCCTGCGTTTATGCTGCTTGTCAGCCTAGAAATTGGAGACTGATGGCATAAGGCTTGTTTTCCCATTAGGAAAGCTCCGTTCATGCGGCCTCGAAGCTACCTGAAAAGCATTGTTGTTGCCGGGGTTTTCCTCACTGCCGGTATGGTTCTGAGAAGAAAATGAGTTTTCTCATAAGAAACCCTGGGTTTCCAGTTCCTTGTTGGAAGCTCACCCTGCTCTGCTCTATACCTAAAGTGAAAGTCAACGTGAACCCTAGCCTCGAAGTAAGGCCCTGATTTGCCTTGCCAATGGGGAGGTGTGCAGCAGCTCCATGAGGCCTTCATCACTGTTCTGCTTTCGTTTCACGGTAGTAAGCCTTTCAAAACTCCTAGGGACCTTGCTTCAGCCCCCGTTTCCGTACCAGAATACTGAGTAGAGCAAGGAAGCTCTGGTCCTGTTAAGCAACTTCCAGCCCTGTAGGCCTTTTTGGAACACCCCAGTGTTGGCTAGAGAGAACCAACACACTGCACTCTTCCTTGGGAGAGCCAGATTACCTCAGCTCCACACAGGATTCACGAACACACTTCTAGACTGTCCTCCATGCAATGGGTGTAACCTCATTCCCCTAGCTGAACTCTATTGAGAAAAACACTCTGCTTCTAATCCCTTTTCACATTTCACACTTGGAGTCACGCATCCTCAAGGAGGTGGTCGGCTTGCATTCCAAGTACAATTTAAGCACAGTTGTTGGTGTAACAGAGCAGGTCTTTTGAAGAGGCACAGGTCTCTAAGTCTCCCTCGTGCATCCTTTGTTTAGGCACTTTGCTGCACGCAGAAAACCGGTCGTAGAAAAAAAGTTGATTCAGGGGAAGCCCCAGTGGGTATCGTGAATCTCTTTTGACTTGGTAGCATCAACATGTACTTATGCTGCGTGTCAACCTGGAAATGGGAGACTGAAGGCACAAAGCTTGTTTCCCGGTTTGAAAGCTCCATTCATGCGGCCTCGAAGCTACCTGAAAAGCACTGTTGTTACCGTGCATTTACTTCCAGCCGGCATGCCTCATAGAAGAAAATGAGTTTTCTCGAAAGAAACCTCGTGCTTCCAGTTCCTAGTTGGAACCTCACCCTGCTCTGCTCTATACCAAACGTGAAAGTCAACGTGAGCACTAGCCTCGAAGTAAGGCCCTGATTATGCTGGCAAAACGGGAGGCGTGCAGCGACTCCATGAGGCCTTCATCGCTGTTCTGCTTTAGTTTAACGGTAGTAAGCTCTCCAAGACTCTTAGGGACCATGCCTCAGGACCCGTTTCGGTACCAGAACACGGCGTAGAGCCAGGAAGCTCTGTTCCTGCGTTTATGCTGCTTGTCAGCCTAGAAATTGGAGACTGATGGCATAAGGCTTGTTTTCCCATTAGGAAAGCTCCGTTCATGCGGCCTCGAAGCTACCTGAAAAGCATTGTTGTTGCCGGGGTTTTCCTCACTACCGGCATGGTTCTGAGAACAAAATGAGTTTTCTCATAAGAAACCTTGTGCTTCCAGTTCCTGGTAGGAAGCTCACCCTGCTCTGCTCTATACCTAAAGTGAAAATCAACGTGAGCCCTAGCTTCGAAGTAAGGCCCTGATTATCCTCGCAAAACGGCAGGTGTGCAGCAGCTCCATGAGGCCTTCATCGTTGTTCTGCTTTAGTTTCACGGTAGTAAGCCTTTCAAGACTCTTAGGGACCTTGCTTCAGCACCCGTTTCAGTACCAGAACACTGCTTAGAGCCAGGAAGCTCTGGTCCTTCGTGTATGCTGCGTGTCAACCTAGAAATTAGAGACTGATGGCACAAGGCTTGTTTTCCCATTAGGAAAGCTCCGTTCATGCGGCCTCGAAGCTACCTGAAAAGCATTGTTGTTGCCTGCGTTTTCGTCACTGCCGACATGGTTCTGAGAAGAAAATGAGTTTTCATGGAAGAAACCTTGTGCTTCCAGTTCCTTGTTGGAAGCTCACCCTGCTCTGCTCTATACCAAAAGTGAAAGTCCACGTGAGCCCTAGCCTCGAAGTAAGGCCCTGATTTGCCTTGCCAATGGGGAGTCGTGCAGCAGCTCTATGAGGCCTTCCTCACGGTTCTGCTTGAGTTTCACGTTAGTAAGCCTTTCAAGACTCCTAGGGACCTTGCTTCAGCACCCGTTTCAATACCAGAATATTGAGTAGACACAGGAAGCTCTAGTCCTGTCAAGCAACTTCCAGCCCCGTAGGCCTTTTGGAACACCCCAGGGTTGGCTAGAGAAAGGCAACACACTGCACTCTTCCTTGGGAGAGCCAGATTACCTCAGCTCTACACAGGATTCAGGAACACACTTCTAGACTGTCCTCCATGCAGTGGATGTAACCTCATTCCCCTAGCTGAACTCTATTGAGAAAAACACTCTGCTTCTAATCCCTTTTCACTTTTTACACTTGGAGTCACACATCCTCAAGGAGGTGGTTGGCTTGCATTCCAAGTACAATTTAAGCACAGTTCTTGGTGTAACACAGCAGGTCTTTTGAAGAGGCACAGGTCTCTAAATCTCCCTCGCGCATCCTTTGTTTAGGCACTTTGCTGCACGCAGAAAACCGGTCGTAGAAAAAAAGTTGATTCAGGGGAAGCCCCAGTGGGTATCGTGAATCTCTTTTGACTTGGTAGCATCAACATGTACTTATGCTGCGTGTCAACCTGGAAATGGGAGACTGAAGGCACAAAGCTTGTTTCCCGTTTTGAAAGCTCCATTCATGCGGCCTCGAAGCTACCTGAAAAGCACTGTTGTTACCGTGCTTTTCCTTACAGCCGGCATGGCACATAGAAGAAAATGAGTTTTCTCGAAAGAAACCTCGTGCTTCCAGTTCCTAGTTGGAACCTCACCCTGCTCTGCTCTATACCAAACGTGAAAGTCAACGTGAGCACTAGCCTCGAAGTAAGGCCCTGATTATGCTGGCAAAACGGGAGGCGTGCAGCAGCTCCATGAGGCCTTCATCGCTGTTCTGCTTTAGTTTAACGGTAGTAAGCTCTCCAAGACTCTTAGGGACCATGCTTCAGGACCCGTTTCGGTACCAGAACACGGCGTAGAGCCAGGAAGCTCTGTTCCTGCGTTTATGCTGCTTGTCAGCCTAGAAATTAGAGACTGATGGCATAAGGCTTGTTTTCCCATTAGGAAAGCTCAGTTCATGCGGCCTCGAAGCTACCTGAAAAGCATTGTTGTTGCCGGGGTTTTCCTCACTGCCGGCATGGTTCTGAGAAGAAAATGAGTTTTCTCATAAGAAACCTTGTGCTTCCAGTTCCTAGTTGGAACCTCACCCTGCTCTGCTCTATACCCAACGTGAAAGTCAACGTGAGCACTAGCCTTGAAGTAAGGCCCTGATTATGCTGGCAAAACGGGAGGCGTGCAGCAGCTCCATGAGGCCTTCATCGCTGTTCTGCTTTAGTTTCACGGTAGTAAGCCTTTCAAGACTCTTAGGGACCTTGCTTCAGCACCCGTTTCAGTACCAGAACACTGCGTAGAGCCAGGAAGCTCTGGTCCTTCGTGTATGCTGCGTGTCAACCTAGAAATTAGAGACTGATGGCACAAGGCTTGTTTTCCCATTAGGAAAGCTCCGTTCATGCGGCCTCGAAGCTACCTGAAAAGCATTGTTGTTGCCGGGGTTTTCCTCACTGCCGGTATGGTTCTGAGAAGAAAATGAGTTTTCTCATAAGAAACCCTGGGTTTCCAGTTCCTTGTTGGAAGCTCACCCTGCTCTGCTCTATACCTAAAGTGAAAGTCAACGTGAACCCTAGCCTCGAAGTAAGGCCCTGATTTGCCTTGCCAATGGGGAGGTGTGCAGCAGCTCCATGAGGCCTTCATCACTGTTCTGCTTTCGTTTCACGGTAGTAAGCCTTTCAAAACTCCTAGGGACCTTGCTTCAGCCCCCGTTTCCGTACCAGAATACTGAGTAGAGCAAGGAAGCTCTGGTCCTGTTAAGCAACTTCCAGCCCTGTAGGCCTTTTTGGAACACCCCAGTGTTGGCTAGAGAGAACCAACACACTGCACTCTTCCTTGGGAGAGCCAGATTACCTCAGCTCCACACAGGATTCACGAACACACTTCTAGACTGTCCTCCATGCAATGGGTGTAACCTCATTCCCCTAGCTGAACTCTATTGAGAAAAACACTCTGCTTCTAATCCCTTTTCACATTTCACACTTGGAGTCACGCATCCTCAAGGAGGTGGTCGGCTTGCATTCCAAGTACAATTTAAGCACAGTTCTTGGTGTAACACTGCAGGTCCTTTGAAGATGCAAAGGCCCCTCAGTTTCGCTCGCGCATCCTTTGTTTAGGAACTTCGCTGCACACGGAAACACGGATGTAAAAAAAGTTGATTCAGGAAAAGCCCCAGGGGGTATCGTGAATCTCTTTTGACGTGTTAGCATCAACATGTACTTATACTTCGTGTCAACCTGGAAATGGGAGACTGAAGGCACAAAGCTTGTTTTCCCGTTTTGAAAGCTCCATTCAGGCGGCCTCGAAGCTACCTGAAAAGCACTGTTGTTACCGTGCTTTTACTTACAGCCGGCATGGCACATAGAAGAAAATGAGTTTTCTCGAAAGAAACCTTGTGCTTCCAGTTCCTAGTTGGAATCTCACCCTGCTCTGCTCTATACCCAACGTGAAAGTCAACGTGAGCACTAGCCTCGAAGTAAGGCCCTGATTATGCTGGCAAAACGGGAGGCGTGCAGCAGCTCCATGAGGCCTTCATCGCTGTTCTGCTTTAGTTTAACGGTAGTAAGCTCTCCAAGACACCTTAGGACTTTGCTTAAGCAGCCGTTTCGGTACCAGAACACTGCGTAGAACCAGGAAGCTTAGGTGCTGCGTGTATGCTGCGTGTCTACCTAGAAATTAGAGACTGATGGCACAAGGCTTGTTTTCCCATTATGAAAGCTCCGTTCATGCGGCCTCGAAGCTACCTGAAAAGCATTGTTGTTGGCGTGGTTTTAGTCACTGCCGGCATGGTTCTGAGAAGAAAATGAGTTTTTTCGTAAGAATCCTTGTGCTTCCAGTTCCTTGTAGGAAGCTCACCCTGCTCTGCTCTATACCTAAAGTGAAAGTCAACGTGAGCCCTAGCTTCGAAGTAAGGCCCTGATTATCCTTGCAAAACAGGAGGCGTGCAGCAGCTCCATGAGGCCTTCATCATTGTTCTGCTTGAGTTTCATGTTAGTAAGCCTTTCAAGACTCCTAGGGACCTTGCTTCAGCACCCGTTTCAGTACCAGAATATTGAGTAGACACAGGAAGCTCTAGTCCTGTCAAGCAACTTCCAGCCTCGTAGGCCTTTTGGAACACCCCAGGGTTGGCTAGAGAAAGGCAACACACTGCACTCTTCCTTGGGAGAGCCAGATTACCTCAGCTCTACACAGGATTCAGGAACACACTTCTAGACTGTCCTCCATGCAGTGGATGTAACCTCATTCCCCTAGCTGAACTCTATTGAGAAAAACACTCTGCTTCTAATCCCTTTTCACTTTTTACACTTGGAGTCACACATCCTCAAGGAGGTGGTCGGCTTGCATTCCAAGTACAATTTAAGCACAGTTCTTGGTGTAACACAGCAGGTCTTTTGAAGAGGCACAGGTCTCTAAATCTCCCTCGCGCATCCTTTGTTTAGGCACTTTGCTGCACGCAGAAAACCGGTCGTAGAAAAAAAGTTGATTCAGGGGAAGCCCCAGTGGGTATCGTGAATCTCTTTTGACTTGGTAGCATCAACATGTACTTATGCTGCGTGTCAACCTGGAAATGGGAGACTGAAGGCACAAAGCTTGTTTCCCGTTTTGAAAGCTCCATTCATGCGGCCTCGAAGCTACCTGAAAAGCACTGTTGTTACCGTGCATTTACTTCCAGCGGGCATGCCTCATAGAAGAAAATGAGTTTTCTCGAAAGAAACCTCGTGCTTCCAGTTCCTAGTTGGAACCTCACCCTGCTCTGCTCTATACCCAACGTGAAAGTCAACGTGAGCACTAGCCTCGAAGTAAGGCCCTGATTATGCTGGCAAAACGGGAAGCGTGCAGCGACTCCATGAGGCCTTCATTGCTGTTCTGGTTAGTTTAACGGTAGTAAGCTCTCCAAGACTCTTAGGGACCATGCTTCAGGACCCGTTTCGGTACCAGAACACGGCGTAGAGCCAGGAAGCTCTGTTCCTGCGTTTATGCTGCTTGTCAGCCTAGAAATTGGAGACTGATGGCATAAGGCTTGTTTTCCCATTAGGAAAGCTCAGTTCATGCGACCTCGAAGCTACCTGAAAAGCATTGTTGTTGCCGGGGTTTTCCTCACTGCCGGCATGGTTCTGAGAAGAAAATGAGTTTTCTCATAAGAAACCTTGTGCTTCCAGTTCCTAGTTGGAACCTCACCCTGCTCTGCTCTATACCCAACGTGAAAGTCAACGTGAGCACTAGCCTCGAAGTAAGGCCCTGATTATGCTGGCAAAACGGGAGGCGTGCAGCAGCTCTATGAGGCCTTCATCGCTGTTCTGCTTTAGTTTAACGGTAGTAAGCTCTCCAAGACTCCTAGGGACTTTGCTTAAGCAGCCGTTTCGGTACCAGAACACTGCGTAGAGCCAGGAAGCTTTGGTGCTGCGTGTATGCTGCGTGTCTACCTAGAAATTAGAGACTGATGGCACAAGGCTTGTTTTCCCATTATGAAAGCTCCATTCATGCGGCCTCGAAGCTACCTGAAAAGCATTGTTGTTGGCGGGTTTTTAGTCACTGCCGGCATGGTTCTGAGAAGAAAATGAGTTTTTTCGTAAGAAACCTTGTGCTTCGAGTTCCTAGTTGGAACCTCACCCTGCTCTGCTCTATACCCAACGTGAAAGTCAACGTGAGCACTAGCCTCGAAGTAAGGCCCTGATCATGCTGGCAAAACGGGAGGCGTGCAGCGACTCCATGAGGCCTTCATCGCTGTTCTGCTTTAGTTTAACGGTAGTAAGCTCTCCAAGACTCTTAGGGACCATGCTTCAGGACCCGTTTCGGTACCAGAACACGGCGTAGAGCCAGGAAGCTCTGTTCCTGCGTTTATGCTGCTTGTCAGCCTAGAAATTGGAGACTGATGGCATAAGGCTTGTTTTCCCATTAGGAAAGCTCCGTTCATGCGGCCTCGAAGCTACCTGAAAAGCATTGTTGTTGCCGGGGTTTTCCTCACTGCCGGTATGGTTCTGAGAAGAAAATGAGTTTTCTCATAAGAAACCCTGGGTTTCCAGTTCCTTGTTGGAAGCTCACCCTGCTCTGCTCTATACCTAAAGTGAAAGTCAACGTGAACCCTAGCCTCGAAGTAAGGCCCTGATTTGCCTTGCCAATGGGGAGGTGTGCAGCAGCTCCATGAGGCCTTCATCACTGTTCTGCTTTCGTTTCACGGTAGTAAGCCTTTCAAAACTCCTAGGGACCTTGCTTCAGCCCCCGTTTCCGTACCAGAATACTGAGTAGAGCAAGGAAGCTCTGGTCCTGTTAAGCAACTTCCAGCCCTGTAGGCCTTTTTGGAACACCCCAGTGTTGGCTAGAGAGAACCAACACACTGCACTCTTCCTTGGGAGAGCCAGATTACCTCAGCTCCACACAGGATTCACGAACACACTTCTAGACTGTCCTCCATGCAATGGGTGTAACCTCATTCCCCTAGCTGAACTCTATTGAGAAAAACACTCTGCTTCTAATCCCTTTTCACATTTCACACTTGGAGTCACGCATCCTCAAGGAGGTGGTCGGCTTGCATTCCAAGTACAATTTAAGCACAGTTCTTGGTGTAACACTGCAGGTCCTTTGAAGGTGCAAAGGCCCCTCAGTCTCGCTCGCGCATCCTTTGTTTAGGAACTTCGCTGCACGCGGAAACACGGATGTAAAAAAAGTTGATTCAGGGAAAGCCCCAGGGGTATCGTGAATCTCTTTTGACGTGTTAGCATCAACATGTACTTATACTTCGTGTCAACCTGGAAATGGGAGACTGAAGGCACAAAGCTTGTTTTCCCGTTTTGAAAGCTCCATTCAGGCGGCCTCGAAGCTACCTGAAAAGCACTGTTGTTACCGTGCTTTTACTTACAGCCGGCATGGCACATAGAAGAAAATGAGTTTTCTCGAAAGAAACCTTGTGCTTCCAGTTCCTAGTTGGAATCTCACCCTGCTCTGCTCTATACCCAACGTGAAAGTCAACGTGAGCACTAGCCTCGAAGTAAGGCCCTGATTATGCTGGCAAAACGGGAGGCGTGCAGCAGCTCCATGAGGCCTTCATCGCTGTTCTGCTTTAGTTTAACGGTAGTAAGCTCTCCAAGACACCTAGGGACTTTGCTTAAGCAGCCGTTTCGGTACCAGAACACTGCGTAGAACCAGGAAGCTTAGGTGCTGCGTGTATGCTGCGTGTCTACCTAGAAATTAGAGACTGATGGCACAAGGCTTGTTTTCCCATTATGAAAGCTCCGTTCATGCGGCCTCGAAGCTACCTGAAAAGCATTGTTGTTGGCGTGGTTTTAGTCACTGCCGGCATGGTTCTGAGAAGAAAATGAGTTTTTTCGTAAGAATCCTTGTGCTTCCAGTTCCTTGTAGGAAGCTCACCCTGCTCTGCTCTATACCTAAAGTGAAAGTCAACGTGAGCCCTAGCTTCGAAGTAAGGCCCTGATTATCCTTGCAAAACAGGAGGCGTGCAGCAGCTCCATGAGGCCTTCATCATTGTTCTGCTTGAGTTTCATGTTAGTAAGCCTTTCAAGACTCCTAGGGACCTTGCTTCAGCACCCGTTTCAGTACCAGAATATTGAGTAGACACAGGAAGCTCTAGTCCTGTCAAGCAACTTCCAGCCTCGTAGGCCTTTTGGAACACCCCAGGGTTGGCTAGAGAAAGGCAACACACTGCACTCTTCCTTGGGAGAGCCAGATTACCTCAGCTCTACACAGGATTCAGGAACACACTTCTAGACTGTCCTCCATGCAGTGGATGTAACCTCATTCCCCTAGCTGAACTCTATTGAGAAAAACACTCTGCTTCTAATCCCTTTTCACTTTTTACACTTGGAGTCACACATCCTCAAGGAGGTGGTCGGCTTGCATTCCAAGTACAATTTAAGCACAGTTCTTGGTGTAACACAGCAGGTCTTTTGAAGAGGCACAGGTCTCTAAATCTCCCTCGCGCATCCTTTGTTTAGGCACTTTGCTGCACGCAGAAAACCGGTCGTAGAAAAAAAGTTGATTCAGGGGAAGCCCCAGTGGGTATCGTGAATCTCTTTTGACTTGGTAGCATCAACATGTACTTATGCTGCGTGTCAACCTGGAAATGGGAGACTGAAGGCACAAAGCTTGTTTCCCGTTTTGAAAGCTCCATTCATGCGGCCTCGAAGCTACCTGAAAAGCACTGTTGTTACCGTGCATTTACTTCCAGCGGGCATGCCTCATAGAAGAAAATGAGTTTTCTCGAAAGAAACCTCGTGCTTCCAGTTCCTAGTTGGAACCTCACCCTGCTCTGCTCTATACCCAACGTGAAAGTCAACGTGAGCACTAGCCTCGAAGTAAGGCCCTGATTATGCTGGCAAAACGGGAAGCGTGCAGCGACTCCATGAGGCCTTCATTGCTGTTCTGGTTAGTTTAACGGTAGTAAGCTCTCCAAGACTCTTAGGGACCATGCTTCAGGACCCGTTTCGGTACCAGAACACGGCGTAGAGCCAGGAAGCTCTGTTCCTGCGTTTATGCTGCTTGTCAGCCTAGAAATTGGAGACTGATGGCATAAGGCTTGTTTTCCCATTAGGAAAGCTCAGTTCATGCGACCTCGAAGCTACCTGAAAAGCATTGTTGTTGCCGGGGTTTTCCTCACTGCCGGCATGGTTCTGAGAAGAAAATGAGTTTTCTCATAAGAAACCTTGTGCTTCCAGTTCCTAGTTGGAACCTCACCCTGCTCTGCTCTATACCCAACGTGAAAGTCAACGTGAGCACTAGCCTCGAAGTAAGGCCCTGATTATGCTGGCAAAACGGGAGGCGTGCAGCAGCTCTATGAGGCCTTCATCGCTGTTCTGCTTTAGTTTAACGGTAGTAAGCTCTCCAAGACTCCTAGGGACTTTGCTTAAGCAGCCGTTTCGGTACCAGAACACTGCGTAGAGCCAGGAAGCTTTGGTGCTGCGTGTATGCTGCGTGTCTACCTAGAAATTAGAGACTGATGGCACAAGGCTTGTTTTCCCATTATGAAAGCTCCATTCATGCGGCCTCGAAGCTACCTGAAAAGCATTGTTGTTGGCGGGTTTTTAGTCACTGCCGGCATGGTTCTGAGAAGAAAATGAGTTTTTTCGTAAGAAACCTTGTGCTTCGAGTTCCTAGTTGGAACCTCACCCTGCTCTGCTCTATACCCAACGTGAAAGTCAACGTGAGCACTAGCCTCGAAGTAAGGCCCTGATCATGCTGGCAAAACGGGAGGCGTGCAGCGACTCCATGAGGCCTTCATCGCTGTTCTGCTTTAGTTTAACGGTAGTAAGCTCTCCAAGACTCTTAGGGACCATGCTTCAGGACCCGTTTCGGTACCAGAACACGGCGTAGAGCCAGGAAGCTCTGTTCCTGCGTTTATGCTGCTTGTCAGCCTAGAAATTGGAGACTGATGGCATAAGGCTTGTTTTCCCATTAGGAAAGCTCCGTTCATGCGGCCTCGAAGCTACCTGAAAAGCATTGTTGTTGCCGGGGTTTTCCTCACTGCCGGTATGGTTCTGAGAAGAAAATGAGTTTTCTCATAAGAAACCCTGGGTTTCCAGTTCCTTGTTGGAAGCTCACCCTGCTCTGCTCTATACCTAAAGTGAAAGTCAACGTGAACCCTAGCCTCGAAGTAAGGCCCTGATTTGCCTTGCCAATGGGGAGGTGTGCAGCAGCTCCATGAGGCCTTCATCACTGTTCTGCTTTCGTTTCACGGTAGTAAGCCTTTCAAAACTCCTAGGGACCTTGCTTCAGCCCCCGTTTCCGTACCAGAATACTGAGTAGAGCAAGGAAGCTCTGGTCCTGTTAAGCAACTTCCAGCCCTGTAGGCCTTTTTGGAACACCCCAGTGTTGGCTAGAGAGAACCAACACACTGCACTCTTCCTTGGGAGAGCCAGATTACCTCAGCTCCACACAGGATTCACGAACACACTTCTAGACTGTCCTCCATGCAATGGGTGTAACCTCATTCCCCTAGCTGAACTCTATTGAGAAAAACACTCTGCTTCTAATCCCTTTTCACATTTCACACTTGGAGTCACGCATCCTCAAGGAGGTGGTCGGCTTGCATTCCAAGTACAATTTAAGCACAGTTCTTGGTGTAACACTGCAGGTCCTTTGAAGGTGCAAAGGCCCCTCAGTCTCGCTCGCGCATCCTTTGTTTAGGAACTTCGCTGCACGCGGAAACACGGATGTAAAAAAAGTTGATTCAGGGAAAGCCCCAGGGGTATCGTGAATCTCTTTTGACGTGTTAGCATCAACATGTACTTATACTTCGTGTCAACCTGGAAATGGGAGACTGAAGGCACAAAGCTTGTTTTCCCGTTTTGAAAGCTCCATTCAGGCGGCCTCGAAGCTACCTGAAAAGCACTGTTGTTACCGTGCTTTTACTTACAGCCGGCATGGCACATAGAAGAAAATGAGTTTTCTCGAAAGAAACCTTGTGCTTCCAGTTCCTAGTTGGAATCTCACCCTGCTCTGCTCTATACCCAACGTGAAAGTCAACGTGAGCACTAGCCTCGAAGTAAGGCCCTGATTATGCTGGCAAAACGGGAGGCGTGCAGCAGCTCCATGAGGCCTTCATCGCTGTTCTGCTTTAGTTTAACGGTAGTAAGCTCTCCAAGACACCTAGGGACTTTGCTTAAGCAGCCGTTTCGGTACCAGAACACTGCGTAGAACCAGGAAGCTTAGGTGCTGCGTGTATGCTGCGTGTCTACCTAGAAATTAGAGACTGATGGCACAAGGCTTGTTTTCCCATTATGAAAGCTCCGTTCATGCGGCCTCGAAGCTACCTGAAAAGCATTGTTGTTGGCGTGGTTTTAGTCACTGCCGGCATGGTTCTGAGAAGAAAATGAGTTTTTTCGTAAGAATCCTTGTGCTTCCAGTTCCTTGTAGGAAGCTCACCCTGCTCTGCTCTATACCTAAAGTGAAAGTCAACGTGAGCCCTAGCTTCGAAGTAAGGCCCTGATTATCCTTGCAAAACAGGAGGCGTGCAGCAGCTCCATGAGGCCTTCATCATTGTTCTGCTTGAGTTTCATGTTAGTAAGCCTTTCAAGACTCCTAGGGACCTTGCTTCAGCACCCGTTTCAGTACCAGAATATTGAGTAGACACAGGAAGCTCTAGTCCTGTCAAGCAACTTCCAGCCTCGTAGGCCTTTTGGAACACCCCAGGGTTGGCTAGAGAAAGGCAACACACTGCACTCTTCCTTGGGAGAGCCAGATTACCTCAGCTCTACACAGGATTCAGGAACACACTTCTAGACTGTCCTCCATGCAGTGGATGTAACCTCATTCCCCTAGCTGAACTCTATTGAGAAAAACACTCTGCTTCTAATCCCTTTTCACTTTTTACACTTGGAGTCACACATCCTCAAGGAGGTGGTCGGCTTGCATTCCAAGTACAATTTAAGCACAGTTCTTGGTGTAACACAGCAGGTCTTTTGAAGAGGCACAGGTCTCTAAATCTCCCTCGCGCATCCTTTGTTTAGGCACTTTGCTGCACGCAGAAAACCGGTCGTAGAAAAAAAGTTGATTCAGGGGAAGCCCCAGTGGGTATCGTGAATCTCTTTTGACTTGGTAGCATCAACATGTACTTATGCTGCGTGTCAACCTGGAAATGGGAGACTGAAGGCACAAAGCTTGTTTCCCGTTTTGAAAGCTCCATTCATGCGGCCTCGAAGCTACCTGAAAAGCACTGTTGTTACCGTGCATTTACTTCCAGCGGGCATGCCTCATAGAAGAAAATGAGTTTTCTCGAAAGAAACCTCGTGCTTCCAGTTCCTAGTTGGAACCTCACCCTGCTCTGCTCTATACCCAACGTGAAAGTCAACGTGAGCACTAGCCTCGAAGTAAGGCCCTGATTATGCTGGCAAAACGGGAAGCGTGCAGCGACTCCATGAGGCCTTCATTGCTGTTCTGGTTAGTTTAACGGTAGTAAGCTCTCCAAGACTCTTAGGGACCATGCTTCAGGACCCGTTTCGGTACCAGAACACGGCGTAGAGCCAGGAAGCTCTGTTCCTGCGTTTATGCTGCTTGTCAGCCTAGAAATTGGAGACTGATGGCATAAGGCTTGTTTTCCCATTAGGAAAGCTCAGTTCATGCGACCTCGAAGCTACCTGAAAAGCATTGTTGTTGCCGGGGTTTTCCTCACTGCCGGCATGGTTCTGAGAAGAAAATGAGTTTTCTCATAAGAAACCTTGTGCTTCCAGTTCCTAGTTGGAACCTCACCCTGCTCTGCTCTATACCCAACGTGAAAGTCAACGTGAGCACTAGCCTCGAAGTAAGGCCCTGATTATGCTGGCAAAACGGGAGGCGTGCAGCAGCTCTATGAGGCCTTCATCGCTGTTCTGCTTTAGTTTAACGGTAGTAAGCTCTCCAAGACTCCTAGGGACTTTGCTTAAGCAGCCGTTTCGGTACCAGAACACTGCGTAGAGCCAGGAAGCTTTGGTGCTGCGTGTATGCTGCGTGTCTACCTAGAAATTAGAGACTGATGGCACAAGGCTTGTTTTCCCATTATGAAAGCTCCATTCATGCGGCCTCGAAGCTACCTGAAAAGCATTGTTGTTGGCGGGTTTTTAGTCACTGCCGGCATGGTTCTGAGAAGAAAATGAGTTTTTTCGTAAGAAACCTTGTGCTTCGAGTTCCTAGTTGGAACCTCACCCTGCTCTGCTCTATACCCAACGTGAAAGTCAACGTGAGCACTAGCCTCGAAGTAAGGCCCTGATCATGCTGGCAAAACGGGAGGCGTGCAGCGACTCCATGAGGCCTTCATCGCTGTTCTGCTTTAGTTTAACGGTAGTAAGCTCTCCAAGACTCTTAGGGACCATGCTTCAGGACCCGTTTCGGTACCAGAACACGGCGTAGAGCCAGGAAGCTCTGTTCCTGCGTTTATGCTGCTTGTCAGCCTAGAAATTGGAGACTGATGGCATAAGGCTTGTTTTCCCATTAGGAAAGCTCCGTTCATGCGGCCTCGAAGCTACCTGAAAAGCATTGTTGTTGCCGGGGTTTTCCTCACTGCCGGTATGGTTCTGAGAAGAAAATGAGTTTTCTCATAAGAAACCCTGGGTTTCCAGTTCCTTGTTGGAAGCTCACCCTGCTCTGCTCTATACCTAAAGTGAAAGTCAACGTGAACCCTAGCCTCGAAGTAAGGCCCTGATTTGCCTTGCCAATGGGGAGGTGTGCAGCAGCTCCATGAGGCCTTCATCACTGTTCTGCTTTCGTTTCACGGTAGTAAGCCTTTCAAAACTCCTAGGGACCTTGCTTCAGCCCCCGTTTCCGTACCAGAATACTGAGTAGAGCAAGGAAGCTCTGGTCCTGTTAAGCAACTTCCAGCCCTGTAGGCCTTTTTGGAACACCCCAGTGTTGGCTAGAGAGAACCAACACACTGCACTCTTCCTTGGGAGAGCCAGATTACCTCAGCTCCACACAGGATTCACGAACACACTTCTAGACTGTCCTCCATGCAATGGGTGTAACCTCATTCCCCTAGCTGAACTCTATTGAGAAAAACACTCTGCTTCTAATCCCTTTTCACATTTCACACTTGGAGTCACGCATCCTCAAGGAGGTGGTCGGCTTGCATTCCAAGTACAATTTAAGCACAGTTCTTGGTGTAACACTGCAGGTCCTTTGAAGGTGCAAAGGCCCCTCAGTCTCGCTCGCGCATCCTTTGTTTAGGAACTTCGCTGCACGCGGAAACACGGATGTAAAAAAAGTTGATTCAGGGAAAGCCCCAGGGGTATCGTGAATCTCTTTTGACGTGTTAGCATCAACATGTACTTATACTTCGTGTCAACCTGGAAATGGGAGACTGAAGGCACAAAGCTTGTTTTCCCGTTTTGAAAGCTCCATTCAGGCGGCCTCGAAGCTACCTGAAAAGCACTGTTGTTACCGTGCTTTTACTTACAGCCGGCATGGCACATAGAAGAAAATGAGTTTTCTCGAAAGAAACCTTGTGCTTCCAGTTCCTAGTTGGAATCTCACCCTGCTCTGCTCTATACCCAACGTGAAAGTCAACGTGAGCACTAGCCTCGAAGTAAGGCCCTGATTATGCTGGCAAAACGGGAGGCGTGCAGCAGCTCCATGAGGCCTTCATCGCTGTTCTGCTTTAGTTTAACGGTAGTAAGCTCTCCAAGACACCTAGGGACTTTGCTTAAGCAGCCGTTTCGGTACCAGAACACTGCGTAGAACCAGGAAGCTTAGGTGCTGCGTGTATGCTGCGTGTCTACCTAGAAATTAGAGACTGATGGCACAAGGCTTGTTTTCCCATTATGAAAGCTCCGTTCATGCGGCCTCGAAGCTACCTGAAAAGCATTGTTGTTGGCGTGGTTTTAGTCACTGCCGGCATGGTTCTGAGAAGAAAATGAGTTTTTTCGTAAGAATCCTTGTGCTTCCAGTTCCTTGTAGGAAGCTCACCCTGCTCTGCTCTATACCTAAAGTGAAAGTCAACGTGAGCCCTAGCTTCGAAGTAAGGCCCTGATTATCCTTGCAAAACAGGAGGCGTGCAGCAGCTCCATGAGGCCTTCATCATTGTTCTGCTTGAGTTTCATGTTAGTAAGCCTTTCAAGACTCCTAGGGACCTTGCTTCAGCACCCGTTTCAGTACCAGAATATTGAGTAGACACAGGAAGCTCTAGTCCTGTCAAGCAACTTCCAGCCTCGTAGGCCTTTTGGAACACCCCAGGGTTGGCTAGAGAAAGGCAACACACTGCACTCTTCCTTGGGAGAGCCAGATTACCTCAGCTCTACACAGGATTCAGGAACACACTTCTAGACTGTCCTCCATGCAGTGGATGTAACCTCATTCCCCTAGCTGAACTCTATTGAGAAAAACACTCTGCTTCTAATCCCTTTTCACTTTTTACACTTGGAGTCACACATCCTCAAGGAGGTGGTCGGCTTGCATTCCAAGTACAATTTAAGCACAGTTCTTGGTGTAACACAGCAGGTCTTTTGAAGAGGCACAGGTCTCTAAATCTCCCTCGCGCATCCTTTGTTTAGGCACTTTGCTGCACGCAGAAAACCGGTCGTAGAAAAAAAGTTGATTCAGGGGAAGCCCCAGTGGGTATCGTGAATCTCTTTTGACTTGGTAGCATCAACATGTACTTATGCTGCGTGTCAACCTGGAAATGGGAGACTGAAGGCACAAAGCTTGTTTCCCGTTTTGAAAGCTCCATTCATGCGGCCTCGAAGCTACCTGAAAAGCACTGTTGTTACCGTGCATTTACTTCCAGCGGGCATGCCTCATAGAAGAAAATGAGTTTTCTCGAAAGAAACCTCGTGCTTCCAGTTCCTAGTTGGAACCTCACCCTGCTCTGCTCTATACCAAACGTGAAAGTCAACGTGAGCACTAGCCTCGAAGTAAGGCCCTGATTATGCTGGCAAAACGGGAAGCGTGCAGCGACTCCATGAGGCCTTCATTGCTGTTCTGGTTAGTTTAACGGTAGTAAGCTCTCCAAGACTCTTAGGGACCATGCTTCAGGACCCGTTTCGGTACCAGAACACGGCGTAGAGCCAGGAAGCTCTGTTCCTGCGTTTATGCTGCTTGTCAGCCTAGAAATTGGAGACTGATGGCATAAGGCTTGTTTTCCCATTAGGAAAGCTCAGTTCATGCGACCTCGAAGCTACCTGAAAAGCATTGTTGTTGCCGGGGTTTTCCTCACTGCCGGCATGGTTCTGAGAAGAAAATGAGTTTTCTCATAAGAAACCTTGTGCTTCCAGTTCCTAGTTGGAACCTCACCCTGCTCTGCTGTATACCCAACGTGAAAGTCAACGTGAGCACTAGCCTCGAAGTAAGGCCCTGATTATGCTGGCAAAACGGGAGGCGTGCAGCAGCTCCATGAGGCCTTCATCGCTGTTCTGCTTTAGTTTAACGGTAGTAAGCTCTCAAAGACTCCTAGGGACTTTGCTTAAGCAGCCGTTTCGGTACCAGAACACTGCGTAGAGCCAGGAAGCTTTGGTGCTGCGTGTATGCTGCGTGTCTACCTAGAAATTAGAGACTGATGGCACAAGGCTTGTTTTCCCATTATGAAAGCTCCGTTCATGCGGCCTCGAAGCTACCTGAAAAGCATTGTTGTTGGCGGGGTTTTAGTCACTGCCGGCATGGTTCTGAGAAGAAAATGAGTTTTTTCGTAAGAAACCTTGTGCTTCGAGTTCCTAGTTGGAACCTCACCCTGCTCTGCTCTATACCCAACGTGAAAGTCAACGTGAGCACTAGCCTCGAAGTAAGGCCCTGATTATGCTGGCAAAACGGGAGGCGTGCAGCGACTCCATGAGGCCTTCATCGCTGTTCTGCTTTAGTTTAACGGTAGTAAGCTCTCCAAGACTCTTAGGGACCATGCTTCAGGACCCGTTTCGGTACCAGAACACGGCGTAGAGCCAGGAAGCTCTGTTCCTGCGTTTATGCTGCTTGTCAGCCTAGAAATTGGAGACTGATGGCATAAGGCTTGTTTTCCCATTAGGAAAGCTCCGTTCATGCGGCCTCGAAGCTACCTGAAAAGCATTGTTGTTGCCGGGGTTTTCCTCACTGCCGGTATGGTTCTGAGAAGAAAATGAGTTTTCTCATAAGAAACCCTGGGTTTCCAGTTCCTTGTTGGAAGCTCACCCTGCTCTGCTCTATACCTAAAGTGAAAGTCAACGTGAACCCTAGCCTCGAAGTAAGGCCCTGATTTGCCTTGCCAATGGGGAGGTGTGCAGCAGCTCCATGAGGCCTTCATCACTGTTCTGCTTTCGTTTCACGGTAGTAAGCCTTTCAAAACTCCTAGGGACCTTGCTTCAGCCCCCGTTTCCGTACCAGAATACTGAGTAGAGCAAGGAAGCTCTGGTCCTGTTAAGCAACTTCCAGCCCTGTAGGCCTTTTTGGAACACCCCAGTGTTGGCTAGAGAGAACCAACACACTGCACTCTTCCTTGGGAGAGCCAGATTACCTCAGCTCCACACAGGATTCACGAACACACTTCTAGACTGTCCTCCATGCAATGGGTGTAACCTCATTCCCCTAGCTGAACTCTATTGAGAAAAACACTCTGCTTCTAATCCCTTTTCACATTTCACACTTGGAGTCACGCATCCTCAAGGAGGTGGTCGGCTTGCATTCCAAGTACAATTTAAGCACAGTTCTTGGTGTAACACTGCAGGTCCTTTGAAGGTGCAAAGGCCCCTCAGTCTCGCTCGCGCATCCTTTGTTTAGGAACTTCGCTGCACGCGGAAACACGGATGTAAAAAAAGTTGATTCAGGGAAAGCCCCAGGGGTATCGTGAATCTCTTTTGACGTGTTAGCATCAACATGTACTTATACTTCGTGTCAACCTGGAAATGGGAGACTGAAGGCACAAAGCTTGTTTTCCCGTTTTGAAAGCTCCATTCAGGCGGCCTCGAAGTTACCTGAAAAGCACTGTTGTTACCGTGCTTTTCCTTACAGCCGGCATGGCACATAGAAGAAAATGAGTTTTCTCGAAAGAAACCTTGTGCTTCCAGTTCCTAGTTGGAACCTCACCCTGCTCTGCTCTATACCCAACGTGAAAGTCAACGTGAGTACTAGCCTCGAAGTAAGGCCCTGATTATGCTGGCAAAACGGGAGGCGTGCAGCAGCTCCATGAGGCCTTCATCGCTGTTCTGCTTTAGTTTAACGGTAGTAAGCTCTCCAAGACTCCTAGGGACTTTGCTTAAGCAGCCATTTCGGTACCAGAACACTGCGTAGAGCCAGGAAGCTTAGGTGCTGCGTGTATGCTGCGTGTCTACCTAGAAATTAGAGACTGATGGCACAAGGCTTGTTTTCCCATTATGAAAGCTCCGTTCATGCGGCCTCGAAGCTACCTGAAAAGCATTGTTGTTGGCGTGGTTTTAGTCACTGCCGGCATGGTTCTGAGAAGAAAATGAGTTTTTTCGTAAGAATCCTTGTGCTTCCAGTTCCTTGTAGGAAGCTCACCCTGCTCTGCTCTATACCTAAAGTGAAAGTCAACGTGAGCCCTAGCTTCGAAGTAAGGCCCTGATTATCCTTGCAAAACAGGAGGCGTGCAGCAGCTCCATGAGGCCTTCATCATTGTTCTGCTTGAGTTTCATGTTAGTAAGCCTTTCATGACTCCTAGGGACCTTGCTTCAGCACCCGTTTCAGTACCAGAATATTGAGTAGACACAGGAAGCTCTAGTCCTGTCAAGCAACTTCCAGCCTCGTAGGCCTTTTGGAACACCCCAGGGTTGGCTAGAGAAAGGCAACACACTGCACTCTTCCTTGGGAGAGCCAGATTACCTCAGCTCTACACAGGATTCAGGAACACACTTCTAGACTGTCCTCCATGCAGTGGATGTAACCTCATTCCCCTAGCTGAACTCTATTGAGAAAAACACTCTGCTTCTAATCCCTTTTCACTTTTTACACTTGGAGTCACACATCCTCAAGGAGGTGGTCGGCTTGCATTCCAAGTACAATTTAAGCACAGTTCTTGGTGTAACACAGCAGGTCTTTTGAAGAGGCACAGGTCTCTAAATCTCCCTCGCGCATCCTTTGTTTAGGCACTTTGCTGCACGCAGAAAACCGGTCGTAGAAAAAAAGTTGATTCAGGGGAAGCCCCAGTGGGTATCGTGAATCTCTTTTGACTTGGTAGCATCAACATGTACTTATGCTGCGTGTCAACCTGGAAATGGGAGACTGAAGGCACAAAGCTTGTTTCCCGTTTTGAAAGCTCCATTCATGCGGCCTCGAAGCTACCTGAAAAGCACTGTTGTTACCGTGCATTTACTTCCAGCGGGCATGCCTCATAGAAGAAAATGAGTTTTCTCGAAAGAAACCTCGTGCTTCCAGTTCCTAGTTGGAACCTCACCCTGCTCTGCTCTATACCAAACGTGAAAGTCAACGTGAGCACTAGCCTCGAAGTAAGGCCCTGATTATGCTGGCAAAACGGGAAGCGTGCAGCGACTCCATGAGGCCTTCATTGCTGTTCTGGTTAGTTTAACGGTAGTAAGCTCTCCAAGACTCTTAGGGACCATGCTTCAGGACCCGTTTCGGTACCAGAACACGGCGTAGAGCCAGGAAGCTCTGTTCCTGCGTTTATGCTGCTTGTCAGCCTAGAAATTGGAGACTGATGGCATAAGGCTTGTTTTCCCATTAGGAAAGCTCAGTTCATGCGACCTCGAAGCTACCTGAAAAGCATTGTTGTTGCCGGGGTTTTCCTCACTGCCGGCATGGTTCTGAGAAGAAAATGAGTTTTCTCATAAGAAACCTTGTGCTTCCAGTTCCTAGTTGGAACCTCACCCTGCTCTGCTGTATACCCAACGTGAAAGTCAACGTGAGCACTAGCCTCGAAGTAAGGCCCTGATTATGCTGGCAAAACGGGAGGCGTGCAGCAGCTCCATGAGGCCTTCATCGCTGTTCTGCTTTAGTTTAACGGTAGTAAGCTCTCCAAGACTCCTAGGGACTTTGCTTAAGCAGCCGTTTCGGTACCAGAACACTGCGTAGAGCCAGGAAGCTTTGGTGCTGCGTGTATGCTGCGTGTCTACCTAGAAATTAGAGACTGATGGCACAAGGCTTGTTTTCCCATTATGAAAGCTCCGTTCATGCGGCCTCGAAGCTACCTGAAAAGCATTGTTGTTGGCGGGGTTTTAGTCACTGCCGGCATGGTTCTGAGAAGAAAATGAGTTTTTTCGTAAGAAACCTTGTGCTTCGAGTTCCTAGTTGGAACCTCACCCTGCTCTGCTCTATACCCAACGTGAAAGTCAACGTGAGCACTAGCCTCGAAGTAAGGCCCTGATTATGCTGGCAAAACGGGAGGCGTGCAGCGACTCCATGAGGCCTTCATCGCTGTTCTGCTTTAGTTTAACGGTAGTAAGCTCTCCAAGACTCTTAGGGACCATGCTTCAGGACCCGTTTCGGTACCAGAACACGGCGTAGAGCCAGGAAGCTCTGTTCCTGCGTTTATGCTGCTTGTCAGCCTAGAAATTGGAGACTGATGGCATAAGGCTTGTTTTCCCATTAGGAAAGCTCCGTTCATGCGGCCTCGAAGCTACCTGAAAAGCATTGTTGTTGCCGGGGTTTTCCTCACTGCCGGTATGGTTCTGAGAAGAAAATGAGTTTTCTCATAAGAAACCCTGGGTTTCCAGTTCCTTGTTGGAAGCTCACCCTGCTCTGCTCTATACCTAAAGTGAAAGTCAACGTGAACCCTAGCCTCGAAGTAAGGCCCTGATTTGCCTTGCCAATGGGGAGGTGTGCAGCAGCTCCATGAGGCCTTCATCACTGTTCTGCTTTCGTTTCACGGTAGTAAGCCTTTCAAAACTCCTAGGGACCTTGCTTCAGCCCCCGTTTCCGTACCAGAATACTGAGTAGAGCAAGGAAGCTCTGGTCCTGTTAAGCAACTTCCAGCCCTGTAGGCCTTTTTGGAACACCCCAGTGTTGGCTAGAGAGAACCAACACACTGCACTCTTCCTTGGGAGAGCCAGATTACCTCAGCTCCACACAGGATTCACGAACACACTTCTAGACTGTCCTCCATGCAATGGGTGTAACCTCATTCCCCTAGCTGAACTCTATTGAGAAAAACACTCTGCTTCTAATCCCTTTTCACATTTCACACTTGGAGTCACGCATCCTCAAGGAGGTGGTCGGCTTGCATTCCAAGTACAATTTAAGCACAGTTCTTGGTGTAACACTGCAGGTCCTTTGAAGGTGCAAAGGCCCCTCAGTCTCGCTCGCGCATCCTTTGTTTAGGAACTTCGCTGCACGCGGAAACACGGATGTAAAAAAAGTTGATTCAGGGAAAGCCCCAGGGGTATCGTGAATCTCTTTTGACGTGTTAGCATCAACATGTACTTATACTTCGTGTCAACCTGGAAATGGGAGACTGAAGGCACAAAGCTTGTTTTCCCGTTTTGAAAGCTCCATTCAGGCGGCCTCGAAGTTACCTGAAAAGCACTGTTGTTACCGTGCTTTTCCTTACAGCCGGCATGGCACATAGAAGAAAATGAGTTTTCTCGAAAGAAACCTTGTGCTTCCAGTTCCTAGTTGGAACCTCACCCTGCTCTGCTCTATACCCAACGTGAAAGTCAACGTGAGTACTAGCCTCGAAGTAAGGCCCTGATTATGCTGGCAAAACGGGAGGCGTGCAGCAGCTCCATGAGGCCTTCATCGCTGTTCTGCTTTAGTTTAACGGTAGTAAGCTCTCCAAGACTCCTAGGGACTTTGCTTAAGCAGCCATTTCGGTACCAGAACACTGCGTAGAGCCAGGAAGCTTAGGTGCTGCGTGTATGCTGCGTGTCTACCTAGAAATTAGAGACTGATGGCACAAGGCTTGTTTTCCCATTATGAAAGCTCCGTTCATGCGGCCTCGAAGCTACCTGAAAAGCATTGTTGTTGGCGTGGTTTTAGTCACTGCCGGCATGGTTCTGAGAAGAAAATGAGTTTTTTCGTAAGAATCCTTGTGCTTCCAGTTCCTTGTAGGAAGCTCACCCTGCTCTGCTCTATACCTAAAGTGAAAGTCAACGTGAGCCCTAGCTTCGAAGTAAGGCCCTGATTATCCTTGCAAAACAGGAGGCGTGCAGCAGCTCCATGAGGCCTTCATCATTGTTCTGCTTGAGTTTCATGTTAGTAAGCCTTTCAAGACTCCTAGGGACCTTGCTTCAGCACCCGTTTCAGTACCAGAATATTGAGTAGACACAGGAAGCTCTAGTCCTGTCAAGCAACTTCCAGCCTCGTAGGCCTTTTGGAACACCCCAGGGTTGGCTAGAGAAAGGCAACACACTGCACTCTTCCTTGGGAGAGCCAGATTACCTCAGCTCTACACAGGATTCAGGAACACACTTCTAGACTGTCCTCCATGCAGTGGATGTAACCTCATTCCCCTAGCTGAACTCTATTGAGAAAAACACTCTGCTTCTAATCCCTTTTCACTTTTTACACTTGGAGTCACACATCCTCAAGGAGGTGGTCGGCTTGCATTCCAAGTACAATTTAAGCACAGTTCTTGGTGTAACACAGCAGGTCTTTTGAAGAGGCACAGGTCTCTAAATCTCCCTCGCGCATCCTTTGTTTAGGCACTTTGCTGCACGCAGAAAACCGGTCGTAGAAAAAAAGTTGATTCAGGGGAAGCCCCAGTGGGTATCGTGAATCTCTTTTGACTTGGTAGCATCAACATGTACTTATGCTGCGTGTCAACCTGGAAATGGGAGACTGAAGGCACAAAGCTTGTTTCCCGTTTTGAAAGCTCCATTCATGCGGCCTCGAAGCTACCTGAAAAGCACTGTTGTTACCGTGCATTTACTTCCAGCGGGCATGCCTCATAGAAGAAAATGAGTTTTCTCGAAAGAAACCTCGTGCTTCCAGTTCCTAGTTGGAACCTCACCCTGCTCTGCTCTATACCAAACGTGAAAGTCAACGTGAGCACTAGCCTCGAAGTAAGGCCCTGATTATGCTGGCAAAACGGGAAGCGTGCAGCGACTCCATGAGGCCTTCATTGCTGTTCTGGTTAGTTTAACGGTAGTAAGCTCTCCAAGACTCTTAGGGACCATGCTTCAGGACCCGTTTCGGTACCAGAACACGGCGTAGAGCCAGGAAGCTCTGTTCCTGCGTTTATGCTGCTTGTCAGCCTAGAAATTGGAGACTGATGGCATAAGGCTTGTTTTCCCATTAGGAAAGCTCAGTTCATGCGACCTCGAAGCTACCTGAAAAGCATTGTTGTTGCCGGGGTTTTCCTCACTGCCGGCATGGTTCTGAGAAGAAAATGAGTTTTCTCATAAGAAACCTTGTGCTTCCAGTTCCTAGTTGGAACCTCACCCTGCTCTGCTGTATACCCAACGTGAAAGTCAACGTGAGCACTAGCCTCGAAGTAAGGCCCTGATTATGCTGGCAAAACGGGAGGCGTGCAGCAGCTCCATGAGGCCTTCATCGCTGTTCTGCTTTAGTTTAACGGTAGTAAGCTCTCCAAGACTCCTAGGGACTTTGCTTAAGCAGCCGTTTCGGTACCAGAACACTGCGTAGAGCCAGGAAGCTTTGGTGCTGCGTGTATGCTGCGTGTCTACCTAGAAATTAGAGACTGATGGCACAAGGCTTGTTTTCCCATTATGAAAGCTCCGTTCATGCGGCCTCGAAGCTACCTGAAAAGCATTGTTGTTGGCGGGGTTTTAGTCACTGCCGGCATGGTTCTGAGAAGAAAATGAGTTTTTTCGTAAGAAACCTTGTGCTTCGAGTTCCTAGTTGGAACCTCACCCTGCTCTGCTCTATACCCAACGTGAAAGTCAACGTGAGCACTAGCCTCGAAGTAAGGCCCTGATTATGCTGGCAAAACGGGAGGCGTGCAGCGACTCCATGAGGCCTTCATCGCTGTTCTGCTTTAGTTTAACGGTAGTAAGCTCTCCAAGACTCTTAGGGACCATGCTTCAGGACCCGTTTCGGTACCAGAACACGGCGTAGAGCCAGGAAGCTCTGTTCCTGCGTTTATGCTGCTTGTCAGCCTAGAAATTGGAGACTGATGGCATAAGGCTTGTTTTCCCATTAGGAAAGCTCCGTTCATGCGGCCTCGAAGCTACCTGAAAAGCATTGTTGTTGCCGGGGTTTTCCTCACTGCCGGTATGGTTCTGAGAAGAAAATGAGTTTTCTCATAAGAAACCCTGGGTTTCCAGTTCCTTGTTGGAAGCTCACCCTGCTCTGCTCTATACCTAAAGTGAAAGTCAACGTGAACCCTAGCCTCGAAGTAAGGCCCTGATTTGCCTTGCCAATGGGGAGGTGTGCAGCAGCTCCATGAGGCCTTCATCACTGTTCTGCTTTCGTTTCACGGTAGTAAGCCTTTCAAAACTCCTAGGGACCTTGCTTCAGCCCCCGTTTCCGTACCAGAATACTGAGTAGAGCAAGGAAGCTCTGGTCCTGTTAAGCAACTTCCAGCCCTGTAGGCCTTTTTGGAACACCCCAGTGTTGGCTAGAGAGAACCAACACACTGCACTCTTCCTTGGGAGAGCCAGATTACCTCAGCTCCACACAGGATTCACGAACACACTTCTAGACTGTCCTCCATGCAATGGGTGTAACCTCATTCCCCTAGCTGAACTCTATTGAGAAAAACACTCTGCTTCTAATCCCTTTTCACATTTCACACTTGGAGTCACGCATCCTCAAGGAGGTGGTCGGCTTGCATTCCAAGTACAATTTAAGCACAGTTCTTGGTGTAACACTGCAGGTCCTTTGAAGGTGCAAAGGCCCCTCAGTCTCGCTCGCGCATCCTTTGTTTAGGAACTTCGCTGCACGCGGAAACACGGATGTAAAAAAAGTTGATTCAGGGAAAGCCCCAGGGGTATCGTGAATCTCTTTTGACGTGTTAGCATCAACATGTACTTATACTTCGTGTCAACCTGGAAATGGGAGACTGAAGGCACAAAGCTTGTTTTCCCGTTTTGAAAGCTCCATTCAGGCGGCCTCGAAGTTACCTGAAAAGCACTGTTGTTACCGTGCTTTTCCTTACAGCCGGCATGGCACATAGAAGAAAATGAGTTTTCTCGAAAGAAACCTTGTGCTTCCAGTTCCTAGTTGGAACCTCACCCTGCTCTGCTCTATACCCAACGTGAAAGTCAACGTGAGTACTAGCCTCGAAGTAAGGCCCTGATTATGCTGGCAAAACGGGAGGCGTGCAGCAGCTCCATGAGGCCTTCATCGCTGTTCTGCTTTAGTTTAACGGTAGTAAGCTCTCCAAGACTCCTAGGGACTTTGCTTAAGCAGCCATTTCGGTACCAGAACACTGCGTAGAGCCAGGAAGCTTAGGTGCTGCGTGTATGCTGCGTGTCTACCTAGAAATTAGAGACTGATGGCACAAGGCTTGTTTTCCCATTATGAAAGCTCCGTTCATGCGGCCTCGAAGCTACCTGAAAAGCATTGTTGTTGGCGTGGTTTTAGTCACTGCCGGCATGGTTCTGAGAAGAAAATGAGTTTTTTCGTAAGAATCCTTGTGCTTCCAGTTCCTTGTAGGAAGCTCACCCTGCTCTGCTCTATACCTAAAGTGAAAGTCAACGTGAGCCCTAGCTTCGAAGTAAGGCCCTGATTATCCTTGCAAAACAGGAGGCGTGCAGCAGCTCCATGAGGCCTTCATCATTGTTCTGCTTGAGTTTCATGTTAGTAAGCCTTTCAAGACTCCTAGGGACCTTGCTTCAGCACCCGTTTCAGTACCAGAATATTGAGTAGACACAGGAAGCTCTAGTCCTGTCAAGCAACTTCCAGCCTCGTAGGCCTTTTGGAACACCCCAGGGTTGGCTAGAGAAAGGCAACACACTGCACTCTTCCTTGGGAGAGCCAGATTACCTCAGCTCTACACAGGATTCAGGAACACACTTCTAGACTGTCCTCCATGCAGTGGATGTAACCTCATTCCCCTAGCTGAACTCTATTGAGAAAAACACTCTGCTTCTAATCCCTTTTCACTTTTTACACTTGGAGTCACACATCCTCAAGGAGGTGGTCGGCTTGCATTCCAAGTACAATTTAAGCACAGTTCTTGGTGTAACACAGCAGGTCTTTTGAAGAGGCACAGGTCTCTAAATCTCCCTCGCGCATCCTTTGTTTAGGCACTTTGCTGCACGCAGAAAACCGGTCGTAGAAAAAAAGTTGATTCAGGGGAAGCCCCAGTGGGTATCGTGAATCTCTTTTGACTTGGTAGCATCAACATGTACTTATGCTGCGTGTC
The DNA here is from genome assembly GCF_028564815.1 of Eubalaena glacialis. Lineage (NCBI taxonomy): Eukaryota > Metazoa > Chordata > Mammalia > Artiodactyla > Balaenidae > Eubalaena > Eubalaena glacialis. The sequence goes on from NC_083731.1 coordinate 51,588,765, forward strand.
AACCTGGAAATGGGAGACTGAAGGCACAAAGCTTGTTTCCCGTTTTGAAAGCTCCATTCATGCGGCCTCGAAGCTACCTGAAAAGCACTGTTGTTACCGTGCATTTACTTCCAGCGGGCATGCCTCATAGAAGAAAATGAGTTTTCTCGAAAGAAACCTCGTGCTTCCAGTTCCTAGTTGGAACCTCACCCTGCTCTGCTCTATACCAAACGTGAAAGTCAACGTGAGCACTAGCCTCGAAGTAAGGCCCTGATTATGCTGGCAAAACGGGAAGCGTGCAGCGACTCCATGAGGCCTTCATTGCTGTTCTGGTTAGTTTAACGGTAGTAAGCTCTCCAAGACTCTTAGGGACCATGCTTCAGGACCCGTTTCGGTACCAGAACACGGCGTAGAGCCAGGAAGCTCTGTTCCTGCGTTTATGCTGCTTGTCAGCCTAGAAATTGGAGACTGATGGCATAAGGCTTGTTTTCCCATTAGGAAAGCTCAGTTCATGCGACCTCGAAGCTACCTGAAAAGCATTGTTGTTGCCGGGGTTTTCCTCACTGCCGGCATGGTTCTGAGAAGAAAATGAGTTTTCTCATAAGAAACCTTGTGCTTCCAGTTCCTAGTTGGAACCTCACCCTGCTCTGCTGTATACCCAACGTGAAAGTCAACGTGAGCACTAGCCTCGAAGTAAGGCCCTGATTATGCTGGCAAAACGGGAGGCGTGCAGCAGCTCCATGAGGCCTTCATCGCTGTTCTGCTTTAGTTTAACGGTAGTAAGCTCTCCAAGACTCCTAGGGACTTTGCTTAAGCAGCCGTTTCGGTACCAGAACACTGCGTAGAGCCAGGAAGCTTTGGTGCTGCGTGTATGCTGCGTGTCTACCTAGAAATTAGAGACTGATGGCACAAGGCTTGTTTTCCCATTATGAAAGCTCCGTTCATGCGGCCTCGAAGCTACCTGAAAAGCATTGTTGTTGGCGGGGTTTTAGTCACTGCCGGCATGGTTCTGAGAAGAAAATGAGTTTTTTCGTAAGAAACCTTGTGCTTCGAGTTCCTAGTTGGAACCTCACCCTGCTCTGCTCTATACCCAACGTGAAAGTCAACGTGAGCACTAGCCTCGAAGTAAGGCCCTGATTATGCTGGCAAAACGGGAGGCGTGCAGCGACTCCATGAGGCCTTCATCGCTGTTCTGCTTTAGTTTAACGGTAGTAAGCTCTCCAAGACTCTTAGGGACCATGCTTCAGGACCCGTTTCGGTACCAGAACACGGCGTAGAGCCAGGAAGCTCTGTTCCTGCGTTTATGCTGCTTGTCAGCCTAGAAATTGGAGACTGATGGCATAAGGCTTGTTTTCCCATTAGGAAAGCTCCGTTCATGCGGCCTCGAAGCTACCTGAAAAGCATTGTTGTTGCCGGGGTTTTCCTCACTGCCGGTATGGTTCTGAGAAGAAAATGAGTTTTCTCATAAGAAACCCTGGGTTTCCAGTTCCTTGTTGGAAGCTCACCCTGCTCTGCTCTATACCTAAAGTGAAAGTCAACGTGAACCCTAGCCTCGAAGTAAGGCCCTGATTTGCCTTGCCAATGGGGAGGTGTGCAGCAGCTCCATGAGGCCTTCATCACTGTTCTGCTTTCGTTTCACGGTAGTAAGCCTTTCAAAACTCCTAGGGACCTTGCTTCAGCCCCCGTTTCCGTACCAGAATACTGAGTAGAGCAAGGAAGCTCTGGTCCTGTTAAGCAACTTCCAGCCCTGTAGGCCTTTTTGGAACACCCCAGTGTTGGCTAGAGAGAACCAACACACTGCACTCTTCCTTGGGAGAGCCAGATTACCTCAGCTCCACACAGGATTCACGAACACACTTCTAGACTGTCCTCCATGCAATGGGTGTAACCTCATTCCCCTAGCTGAACTCTATTGAGAAAAACACTCTGCTTCTAATCCCTTTTCACATTTCACACTTGGAGTCACGCATCCTCAAGGAGGTGGTCGGCTTGCATTCCAAGTACAATTTAAGCACAGTTCTTGGTGTAACACTGCAGGTCCTTTGAAGGTGCAAAGGCCCCTCAGTCTCGCTCGCGCATCCTTTGTTTAGGAACTTCGCTGCACGCGGAAACACGGATGTAAAAAAAGTTGATTCAGGGAAAGCCCCAGGGGTATCGTGAATCTCTTTTGACGTGTTAGCATCAACATGTACTTATACTTCGTGTCAACCTGGAAATGGGAGACTGAAGGCACAAAGCTTGTTTTCCCGTTTTGAAAGCTCCATTCAGGCGGCCTCGAAGTTACCTGAAAAGCACTGTTGTTACCGTGCTTTTCCTTACAGCCGGCATGGCACATAGAAGAAAATGAGTTTTCTCGAAAGAAACCTTGTGCTTCCAGTTCCTAGTTGGAACCTCACCCTGCTCTGCTCTATACCCAACGTGAAAGTCAACGTGAGTACTAGCCTCGAAGTAAGGCCCTGATTATGCTGGCAAAACGGGAGGCGTGCAGCAGCTCCATGAGGCCTTCATCGCTGTTCTGCTTTAGTTTAACGGTAGTAAGCTCTCCAAGACTCCTAGGGACTTTGCTTAAGCAGCCATTTCGGTACCAGAACACTGCGTAGAGCCAGGAAGCTTAGGTGCTGCGTGTATGCTGCGTGTCTACCTAGAAATTAGAGACTGATGGCACAAGGCTTGTTTTCCCATTATGAAAGCTCCGTTCATGCGGCCTCGAAGCTACCTGAAAAGCATTGTTGTTGGCGTGGTTTTAGTCACTGCCGGCATGGTTCTGAGAAGAAAATGAGTTTTTTCGTAAGAATCCTTGTGCTTCCAGTTCCTGGTAGGAAGCTCACCCTGCTCTGCTCTATACCTAAAGTGAAAGTCAACGTGAGCCCTAGCTTCGAAGTAAGGCCCTGATTATCCTTGCAAAACAGGAGGCGTGCAGCAGCTCCATGAGGCCTTCATCATTGTTCTGCTTGAGTTTCATGTTAGTAAGCCTTTCAAGACTCCTAGGGACCTTGCTTCAGCACCCGTTTCAGTACCAGAATATTGAGTAGACACAGGAAGCTCTAGTCCTGTCAAGCAACTTCCAGCCCCGTAGGCCTTTTGGAACACCCCAGGGTTGGCTAGAGAAAGGCAACACACTGCACTCTTCCTTGGGAGAGCCAGATTACCTCAGCTCCACACAGGATTCACGACCACACTTCTAGACTGTTCTCCATGCAATGGGTGTAACCTCATTCCCCTAGGTGAACTCTATTGAGAAAAACACTCTGCTTCTAATCTCTTTTCATTTTTACACTTGGAGTCACGCATCCTCAAGGAGGTGGTCGGCTTGCATTCCAAGTACAATTTAAGCACAGTTGTTGGTGTAACACAGCAGGTCTTTTGAAGAGGCACAGGTCTCTAAGTCTCCCTCGTGCATCCTTTGTTTAGGCACTTTGCTGCACGCAGAAAACCGGTCGTAGAAAAAAAGTTGATTCAGGGGAAGCCCCAGTGGGTATCGTGAATCTCTTTTGACTTGGTAGCATCAACATGTACTTATGCTGCGTGTCAACCTGGAAATGGGAGACTGAAGGCACAAAGCTTGTTTCCCGTTTTGAAAGCTCCATTCATGCGGCCTCGAAGCTACCTGAAAAGCACTGTTGTTACCGTGCATTTACTTCCAGCGGGCATGCCTCATAGAAGAAAATGAGTTTTCTCGAAAGAAACCTCGTGCTTCCAGTTCCTAGTTGGAACCTCACCCTGCTCTGCTCTATACCAAACGTGAAAGTCAACGTGAGCACTAGCCTCGAAGTAAGGCCCTGATTATGCTGGCAAAACGGGAAGCGTGCAGCGACTCCATGAGGCCTTCATCGCTGTTCTGCTTTAGTTTAACGGTAGTAAGCTCTCCAAGACTCTTAGGGACCATGCTTCAGGACCCGTTTCGGTACCAGAACACGGCGTAGAGCCAGGAAGCTCTGTTCCTGCGTTTATGCTGCTTGTCAGCCTAGAAATTGGAGACTGATGGCATAAGGCTTGTTTTCCCATTAGGAAAGCTCCGTTCATGCGGCCTCGAAGCTACCTGAAAAGCATTGTTGTTGCCGGGGTTTTCCTCACTACCGGCATGGTTCTGAGAACAAAATGAGTTTTCCCATAAGAAACCTTGTGCTTCCAGTTCCTGGTAGGAAGCTCACCCTGCTCTGCTCTATACCTAAAGTGAAAATCAACGTGAGCCCTAGCTTCGAAGTAAGGCCCTGATTATCCTCGCAAAACGGCAGGTGTGCAGCAGCTCCATGAGGCCTTCATCGTTGTTCTGCTTTAGTTTCACGGTAGTAAGCCTTTCAAGACTCTTAGGGACCTTGCTTCAGCACCCGTTTCAGTACCAGAACACTGCTTAGAGCCAGGAAGCTCTGGTCCTTCGTGTATGCTGCGTGTCCACCTAGAAATTAGAGACTGATGGCACAAGGCTTGTTTTCCCATTAGGAAAGCTCCGTTCATGCGGCCTCGAAGCTACCTGAAAAGCATTGTTGTTGCCTGCGTTTTCGTCACTGCCGACATGGTTCTGAGAAGAAAATGAGTTTTCATGGAAGAAACCTTGTGCATCCAGTTCCTTGTTGGAAGCTCACCCTGCTCTGCTCTATACCAAAAGTGAAAGTCCACGTGAGCCCTAGCCTCGAAGTAAGGCCCTGATTTGCCTTGCCAATGGGGAGTCGTGCAGCAGCTCCATGAGGCCTTCCTCACGGTTCTGCTTGAGTTTCACGTTAGTAAGCCTTTCAAGACTCCTAGGGACCTTGCTTCAGCACCCGTTTCAATACCAGAATATTGAGTAGACACAGGAAGCTCTAGTCCTGTCAAGCAACTTCCAGCCCCGTAGGCCTTTTGGAACACCCCAGGGTTGGCTAGAGAAAGGCAACACACTGCACTCTTCCTTGGGAGAGCCAGATTACCTCAGCTCTACACAGGATTCAGGAACACACTTCTAGACTGTCCTCCATGCAGTGGATGTAACCTCATTCCCCTAGCTGAACTCTATTGAGAAAAACACTCTGCTTCTAATCCCTTTTCACTTTTTACACTTGGAGTCACACATCCTCAAGGAGGTGGTTGGCTTGCATTCCAAGTACAATTTAAGCACAGTTCTTGGTGTAACACAGCAGGTCTTTTGAAGAGGCACAGGTCTCTAAATCTCCCTCGCGCATCCTTTGTTTAGGCACTTTGCTGCACGCAGAAAACCGGTCGTAGAAAAAAAGTTGATTCAGGGGAAGCCCCAGTGGGTATCGTGAATCTCTTTTGACTTGGTAGCATCAACATGTACTTATGCTGCGTGTCAACCTGGAAATGGGAGACTGAAGGCACAAAGCTTGTTTCCCGTTTTGAAAGCTCCATTCATGCGGCCTCGAAGCTACCTGAAAAGCACTGTTGTTACCGTGCTTTTCCTTACAGCCGGCATGGCACATAGAAGAAAATGAGTTTTCTCGAAAGAAACCTCGTGCTTCCAGTTCCTAGTTGGAACCTCACCCTGCTCTGCTCTATACCAAACGTGAAAGTCAACGTGAGCACTAGCCTCGAAGTAAGGCCCTGATTATGCTGGCAAAACGGGAGGCGTGCAGCAGCTCCATGAGGCCTTCATCGCTGTTCTGCTTTAGTTTAACGGTAGTAAGCTCTCCAAGACTCTTAGGGACCATGCTTCAGGACCCGTTTCGGTACCAGAACACGGCGTAGAGCCAGGAAGCTCTGTTCCTGCGTTTATGCTGCTTGTCAGCCTAGAAATTAGAGACTGATGGCATAAGGCTTGTTTTCCCATTAGGAAAGCTCAGTTCATGCGGCCTCGAAGCTACCTGAAAAGCATTGTTGTTGCCGGGGTTTTCCTCACTGCCGGCATGGTTCTGAGAAGAAAATGAGTTTTCTCATAAGAAACCTTGTGCTTCCAGTTCCTAGTTGGAACCTCACCCTGCTCTGCTCTATACCCAACGTGAAAGTCAACGTGAGCACTAGCCTTGAAGTAAGGCCCTGATTATGCTGGCAAAACGGGAGGCGTGCAGCAGCTCCATGAGGCCTTCATCGCTGTTCTGCTTTAGTTTCACGGTAGTAAGCCTTTCAAGACTCTTAGGGACCTTGCTTCAGCACCCGTTTCAGTACCAGAACACTGCGTAGAGCCAGGAAGCTCTGGTCCTTCGTGTATGCTGCGTGTCAACCTAGAAATTAGAGACTGATGGCACAAGGCTTGTTTTCCCATTAGGAAAGCTCCGTTCATGCGGCCTCGAAGCTACCTGAAAAGCATTGTTGTTGCCGGGGTTTTCCTCACTGCCGGTATGGTTCTGAGAAGAAAATGAGTTTTCTCATAAGAAACCCTGGGTTTCCAGTTCCTTGTTGGAAGCTCACCCTGCTCTGCTCTATACCTAAAGTGAAAGTCAACGTGAACCCTAGCCTCGAAGTAAGGCCCTGATTTGCCTTGCCAATGGGGAGGTGTGCAGCAGCTCCATGAGGCCTTCATCACTGTTCTGCTTTCGTTTCACGGTAGTAAGCCTTTCAAAACTCCTAGGGACCTTGCTTCAGCCCCCGTTTCCGTACCAGAATACTGAGTAGAGCAAGGAAGCTCTGGTCCTGTTAAGCAACTTCCAGCCCTGTAGGCCTTTTTGGAACACCCCAGTGTTGGCTAGAGAGAACCAACACACTGCACTCTTCCTTGGGAGAGCCAGATTACCTCAGCTCCACACAGGATTCACGAACACACTTCTAGACTGTCCTCCATGCAATGGGTGTAACCTCATTCCCCTAGCTGAACTCTATTGAGAAAAACAATCTGCTTCTAATCCCTTTTCACATTTCACACTTGGAGTCACGCATCCTCAAGGAGGTGGTCGGCTTGCATTCCAAGTACAATTTAAGCACAGTTCTTGGTGTAACACTGCAGGTCCTTTGAAGATGCAAAGGCCCCTCAGTTTCGCTCGCGCATCCTTTGTTTAGGAACTTCGCTGCACACGGAAACACGGATGTAAAAAAAGTTGATTCAGGGAAAGCCCCAGGGGGTATCGTGAATCTCTTTTGACGTGTTAGCATCAACATGTACTTATACTTCGTGTCAACCTGGAAATGGGAGACTGAAGGCACAAAGCTTGTTTTCCCGTTTTGAAAGCTCCATTCAGGCGGCCTCGAAGCTACCTGAAAAGCACTGTTGTTACCGTGCTTTTACTTACAGCCGGCATGGCACATAGAAGAAAATGAGTTTTCTCGAAAGAAACCTTGTGCTTCCAGTTCCTAGTTGGAATCTCACCCTGCTCTGCTCTATACCCAACGTGAAAGTCAACGTGAGCACTAGCCTCGAAGTAAGGCCCTGATTATGCTGGCAAAACGGGAGGCGTGCAGCAGCTCCATGAGGCCTTCATCGCTGTTCTGCTTTAGTTTAACGGTAGTAAGCTCTCCAAGACACCTAGGGACTTTGCTTAAGCAGCCGTTTCGGTACCAGAACACTGCGTAGAACCAGGAAGCTTAGGTGCTGCGTGTATGCTGCGTGTCTACCTAGAAATTAGAGACTGATGGCACAAGGCTTGTTTTCCCATTATGAAAGCTCCGTTCATGCGGCCTCGAAGCTACCTGAAAAGCATTGTTGTTGGCGTGGTTTTAGTCACTGCCGGCATGGTTCTGAGAAGAAAATGAGTTTTTTCGTAAGAATCCTTGTGCTTCCAGTTCCTGGTAGGAAGCTCACCCTGCTCTGCTCTATACCTAAAGTGAAAGTCAACGTGAGCCCTAGCTTCGAAGTAAGGCCCTGATTATCCTTGCAAAACAGGAGGCGTGCAGCAGCTCCATGAGGCCTTCATCATTGTTCTGCTTGAGTTTCATGTTAGTAAGCCTTTCAAGACTCCTAGGGACCTTGCTTCAGCACCCGTTTCAGTACCAGAATATTGAGTAGACACAGGAAGCTCTAGTCCTGTCAAGCAACTTCCAGCCCCGTAGGCCTTTTGGAACACCCCAGGGTTGGCTAGAGAAAGGCAACACACTGCACTCTTCCTTGGGAGAGCCAGATTACCTCAGCTCCACACAGGATTCACGACCACACTTCTAGACTGTTCTCCATGCAATGGGTGTAACCTCATTCCCCTAGGTGAACTCTATTGAGAAAAACACTCTGCTTCTAATCTCTTTTCATTTTTACACTTGGAGTCACGCATCCTCAAGGAGGTGGTCGGCTTGCATTCCAAGTACAATTTAAGCACAGTTGTTGGTGTAACACAGCAGGTCTTTTGAAGAGGCACAGGTCTCTAAGTCTCCCTCGTGCATCCTTTGTTTAGGCACTTTGCTGCACGCAGAAAACCGGTCGTAGAAAAAAAGTTGATTCAGGGGAAGCCCCAGTGGGTATCGTGAATCTCTTTTGACTTGGTAGCATCAACATGTACTTATGCTGCGTGTCAACCTGGAAATGGGAGACTGAAGGCACAAAGCTTGTTTCCCGTTTTGAAAGCTCCATTCATGCGGCCTCGAAGCTACCTGAAAAGCACTGTTGTTACCGTGCATTTACTTCCAGCGGGCATGCCTCATAGAAGAAAATGAGTTTTCTCGAAAGAAACCTCGTGCTTCCAGTTCCTAGTTGGAACCTCACCCTGCTCTGCTCTATACCAAACGTGAAAGTCAACGTGAGCACTAGCCTCGAAGTAAGGCCCTGATTATGCTGGCAAAACGGGAGGCGTGCAGCGACTCCATGAGGCCTTCATCGCTGTTCTGCTTTAGTTTAACGGTAGTAAGCTCTCCAAGACTCTTAGGGACCATGCTTCAGGACCCGTTTCGGTACCAGAACACGGCGTAGAGCCAGGAAGCTCTGTTCCTGCGTTTATGCTGCTTGTCAGCCTAGAAATTGGAGACTGATGGCATAAGGCTTGTTTTCCCATTAGGAAAGCTCCGTTCATGCGGCCTCGAAGCTACCTGAAAAGCATTGTTGTTGCCGGGGTTTTCCTCACTACCGGCATGGTTCTGAGAACAAAATGAGTTTTCCCATAAGAAACCTTGTGCTTCCAGTTCCTGGTAGGAAGCTCACCCTGCTCTGCTCTATACCTAAAGTGAAAATCAACGTGAGCGCTAGCTTCGAAGTAAGGCCCTGATTATCCTCGCAAAACGGCAGGTGTGCAGCAGCTCCATGAGGCCTTCATCGTTGTTCTGCTTTAGTTTCACGGTAGTAAGCCTTTCAAGACTCTTAGGGACCTTGCTTCAGCACCCGTTTCAGTACCAGAACACTGCTTAGAGCCAGGAAGCTCTGGTCCTTCGTGTATGCTGCGTGTCAACCTAGAAATTAGAGACTGATGGCACAAGGCTTGTTTTCCCTTTAGGAAAGCTCCGTTCATGCGGCCTCGAAGCTACCTGAAAAGCATTGTTGTTGCCTGCGTTTTCGTCACTGCCGACATGGTTCTGAGAAGAAAATGAGTTTTCATGGAAGAAACCTTGTGCTTCCAGTTCCTTGTTGGAAGCTCACCCTGCTCTGCTCTATACCAAAAGTGAAAGTCCACGTGAGCCCTAGCCTCGAAGTAAGGCCCTGATTTGCCTTGCCAATGGGGAGTCGTGCAGCAGCTCCATGAGGCCTTCCTCACGGTTCTGCTTGAGTTTCACGTTAGTAAGCCTTTCAAGACTCCTAGGGACCTTGCTTCAGCACCCGTTTCAATACCAGAATATTGAGTAGACACAGGAAGCTCTAGTCCTGTCAAGCAACTTCCAGCCCCGTAGGCCTTTTGGAACACCCCAGGGTTGGCTAGAGAAAGGCAACACACTGCACTCTTCCTTGGGAGAGCCAGATTACCTCAGCTCTACACAGGATTCAGGAACACACTTCTAGACTGTCCTCCATGCAGTGGATGTAACCTCATTCCCCTAGCTGAACTCTATTGAGAAAAACACTCTGCTTCTAATCCCTTTTCACTTTTTACACTTGGAGTCACACATCCTCAAGGAGGTGGTTGGCTTGCATTCCAAGTACAATTTAAGCACAGTTCTTGGTGTAACACAGCAGGTCTTTTGAAGAGGCACAGGTCTCTAAATCTCCCTCGCGCATCCTTTGTTTAGGCACTTTGCTGCACGCAGAAAACCGGTCGTAGAAAAAAAGTTGATTCAGGGGAAGCCCCAGTGGGTATCGTGAATCTCTTTTGACTTGGTAGCATCAACATGTACTTATGCTGCGTGTCAACCTGGAAATGGGAGACTGAAGGCACAAAGCTTGTTTCCCGTTTTGAAAGCTCCATTCATGCGGCCTCGAAGCTACCTGAAAAGCACTGTTGTTACCGTGCTTTTCCTTACAGCCGGCATGGCACATAGAAGAAAATGAGTTTTCTCGAAAGAAACCTCGTGCTTCCAGTTCCTAGTTGGAACCTCACCCTGCTCTGCTCTATACCAAACGTGAAAGTCAACGTGAGCACTAGCCTCGAAGTAAGGCCCTGATTATGCTGGCAAAACGGGAGGCGTGCAGCAGCTCCATGAGGCCTTCATCGCTGTTCTGCTTTAGTTTAACGGTAGTAAGCTCTCCAAGACTCTTAGGGACCATGCTTCAGGACCCGTTTCGGTACCAGAACATGGCGTAGAGCCAGGAAGCTCTGTTCCTGCGTTTATGCTGCTTGTCAGCCTAGAAATTAGAGACTGATGGCATAAGGCTTGTTTTCCCATTAGGAAAGCTCAGTTCATGCGGCCTCGAAGCTACCTGAAAAGCATTGTTGTTGCCGGGGTTTTCCTCACTGCCGGCATGGTTCTGAGAAGAAAATGAGTTTTCTCATAAGAAACCTTGTGCTTCCAGTTCCTAGTTGGAACCTCACCCTGCTCTGCTCTATACCCAACGTGAAAGTCAACGTGAGCACTAGCCTTGAAGTAAGGCCCTGATTATGCTGGCAAAACGGGAGGCGTGCAGCAGCTCCATGAGGCCTTCATCGCTGTTCTGCTTTAGTTTCACGGTAGTAAGCCTTTCAAGACTCTTAGGGACCTTGCTTCAGCACCCGTTTCAGTACCAGAACACTGCGTAGAGCCAGGAAGCTCTGGTCCTTCGTGTATGCTGCGTGTCAACCTAGAAATTAGAGACTGATGGCACAAGGCTTGTTTTCCCATTAGGAAAGCTCCGTTCATGCGGCCTCGAAGCTACCTGAAAAGCATTGTTGTTGCCGGGGTTTTCCTCACTGCCGGTATGGTTCTGAGAAGAAAATGAGTTTTCTCATAAGAAACCCTGGGTTTCCAGTTCCTTGTTGGAAGCTCACCCTGCTCTGCTCTATACCTAAAGTGAAAGTCAACGTGAACCCTAGCCTCGAAGTAAGGCCCTGATTTGCCTTGCCAATGGGGAGGTGTGCAGCAGCTCCATGAGGCCTTCATCACTGTTCTGCTTTCGTTTCACGGTAGTAAGCCTTTCAAAACTCCTAGGGACCTTGCTTCAGCCCCCGTTTCCGTACCAGAATACTGAGTAGAGCAAGGAAGCTCTGGTCCTGTTAAGCAACTTCCAGCCCTGTAGGCCTTTTTGGAACACCCCAGTGTTGGCTAGAGAGAACCAACACACTGCACTCTTCCTTGGGAGAGCCAGATTACCTCAGCTCCACACAGGATTCACGAACACACTTCTAGACTGTCCTCCATGCAATGGGTGTAACCTCATTCCCCTAGCTGAACTCTATTGAGAAAAACAATCTGCTTCTAATCCCTTTTCACATTTCACACTTGGAGTCACGCATCCTCAAGGAGGTGGTCGGCTTGCATTCCAAGTACAATTTAAGCACAGTTCTTGGTGTAACACTGCAGGTCCTTTGAAGATGCAAAGGCCCCTCAGTTTCGCTCGCGCATCCTTTGTTTAGGAACTTCGCTGCACACGGAAACACGGATGTAAAAAAAGTTGATTCAGGGAAAGCCCCAGGGGGTATCGTGAATCTCTTTTGACGTGTTAGCATCAACATGTACTTATACTTCGTGTCAACCTGGAAATGGGAGACTGAAGGCACAAAGCTTGTTTTCCCGTTTTGAAAGCTCCATTCAGGCGGCCTCGAAGCTACCTGAAAAGCACTGTTGTTACCGTGCTTTTACTTACAGCCGGCATGGCACATAGAAGAAAATGAGTTTTCTCGAAAGAAACCTTGTGCTTCCAGTTCCTAGTTGGAATCTCACCCTGCTCTGCTCTATACCCAACGTGAAAGTCAACGTGAGCACTAGCCTCGAAGTAAGGCCCTGATTATGCTGGCAAAACGGGAGGCGTGCAGCAGCTCCATGAGGCCTTCATCGCTGTTCTGCTTTAGTTTAACGGTAGTAAGCTCTCCAAGACACCTAGGGACTTTGCTTAAGCAGCCGTTTCGGTACCAGAACACTGCGTAGAACCAGGAAGCTTAGGTGCTGCGTGTATGCTGCGTGTCTACCTAGAAATTAGAGACTGATGGCACAAGGCTTGTTTTCCCATTATGAAAGCTCCGTTCATGCGGCCTCGAAGCTACCTGAAAAGCATTGTTGTTGGCGTGGTTTTAGTCACTGCCGGCATGGTTCTGAGAAGAAAATGAGTTTTTTCGTAAGAATCCTTGTGCTTCCAGTTCCTTGTAGGAAGCTCACCCTGCTCTGCTCTATACCTAAAGTGAAAGTCAACGTGAGCCCTAGCTTCGAAGTAAGGCCCTGATTATCCTTGCAAAACAGGAGGCGTGCAGCAGCTCCATGAGGCCTTCATCATTGTTCTGCTTGAGTTTCATGTTAGTAAGCCTTTCAAGACTCCTAGGGACCTTGCTTCAGCACCCGTTTCAGTACCAGAATATTGAGTAGACACAGGAAGCTCTAGTCCTGTCAAGCAACTTCCAGCCTCGTAGGCCTTTTGGAACACCCCAGGGTTGGCTAGAGAAAGGCAACACACTGCACTCTTCCTTGGGAGAGCCAGATTACCTCAGCTCTACACAGGATTCAGGAACACACTTCTAGACTGTCCTCCATGCAGTGGATGTAACCTCATTCCCCTAGCTGAACTCTATTGAGAAAAACACTCTGCTTCTAATCCCTTTTCACTTTTTACACTTGGAGTCACACATCCTCAAGGAGGTGGTCGGCTTGCATTCCAAGTACAATTTAAGCACAGTTCTTGGTGTAACACAGCAGGTCTTTTGAAGAGGCACAGGTCTCTAAATCTCCCTCGCGCATCCTTTGTTTAGGCACTTTGCTGCACGCAGAAAACCGGTCGTAGAAAAAAAGTTGATTCAGGGGAAGCCCCAGTGGGTATCGTGAATCTCTTTTGACTTGGTAGCATCAACATGTACTTATGCTGCGTGTCAACCTGGAAATGGGAGACTGAAGGCACAAAGCTTGTTTCCCGTTTTGAAAGCTCCATTCATGCGGCCTCGAAGCTACCTGAAAAGCACTGTTGTTACCGTGCATTTACTTCCAGCGGGCATGCCTCATAGAAGAAAATGAGTTTTCTCGAAAGAAACCTCGTGCTTCCAGTTCCTAGTTGGAACCTCACCCTGCTCTGCTCTATACCAAACGTGAAAGTCAACGTGAGCACTAGCCTCGAAGTAAGGCCCTGATTATGCTGGCAAAACGGGAAGCGTGCAGCGACTCCATGAGGCCTTCATTGCTGTTCTGGTTAGTTTAACGGTAGTAAGCTCTCCAAGACTCTTAGGGACCATGCTTCAGGACCCGTTTCGGTACCAGAACACGGCGTAGAGCCAGGAAGCTCTGTTCCTGCGTTTATGCTGCTTGTCAGCCTAGAAATTGGAGACTGATGGCATAAGGCTTGTTTTCCCATTAGGAAAGCTCAGTTCATGCGACCTCGAAGCTACCTGAAAAGCATTGTTGTTGCCGGGGTTTTCCTCACTGCCGGAATGGTTCTGAGAAGAAAATGAGTTTTCTCATAAGAAACCTTGTGCTTCCAGTTCCTAGTTGGAACCTCACCCTGCTCTGCTCTATACCCAACGTGAAAGTCAACGTGAGCACTAGCCTCGAAGTAAGGCCCTGATTATGCTGGCAAAACGGGAGGCGTGCAGCAGCTCTATGAGGCCTTCATCGCTGTTCTGCTTTAGTTTAACGGTAGTAAGCTCTCCAAGACTCCTAGGGACTTTGCTTAAGCAGCCGTTTCGGTACCAGAACACTGCGTAGAGCCAGGAAGCTTTGGTGCTGCGTGTATGCTGCGTGTCTACCTAGAAATTAGAGACTGATGGCACAAGGCTTGTTTTCCCATTATGAAAGCTCCGTTCATGCGGCCTCGAAGCTACCTGAAAAGCATTGTTGTTGGCGGGTTTTTAGTCACTGCCGGCATGGTTCTGAGAAGAAAATGAGTTTTTTCGTAAGAAACCTTGTGCTTCGAGTTCCTAGTTGGAACCTCACCCTGCTCTGCTCTATACCCAACGTGAAAGTCAACGTGAGCACTAGCCTCGAAGTAAGGCCCTGATTATGCTGGCAAAACGGGAGGCGTGCAGCGACTCCATGAGGCCTTCATCGCTGTTCTGCTTTAGTTTAACGGTAGTAAGCTCTCCAAGACTCTTAGGGACCATGCTTCAGGACCCGTTTCGGTACCAGAACACGGCGTAGAGCCAGGAAGCTCTGTTCCTGCGTTTATGCTGCTTGTCAGCCTAGAAATTGGAGACTGATGGCATAAGGCTTGTTTTCCCATTAGGAAAGCTCCGTTCATGCGGCCTCGAAGCTACCTGAAAAGCATTGTTGTTGCCGGGGTTTTCCTCACTGCCGGTATGGTTCTGAGAAGAAAATGAGTTTTCTCATAAGAAACCCTGGGTTTCCAGTTCCTTGTTGGAAGCTCACCCTGCTCTGCTCTATACCTAAAGTGAAAGTCAACGTGAACCCTAGCCTCGAAGTAAGGCCCTGATTTGCCTTGCCAATGGGGAGGTGTGCAGCAGCTCCATGAGGCCTTCATCACTGTTCTGCTTTCGTTTCACGGTAGTAAGCCTTTCAAAACTCCTAGGGACCTTGCTTCAGCCCCCGTTTCCGTACCAGAATACTGAGTAGAGCAAGGAAGCTCTGGTCCTGTTAAGCAACTTCCAGCCCTGTAGGCCTTTTTGGAACACCCCAGTGTTGGCTAGAGAGAACCAACACACTGCACTCTTCCTTGGGAGAGCCAGATTACCTCAGCTCCACACAGGATTCACGAACACACTTCTAGACTGTCCTCCATGCAATGGGTGTAACCTCATTCCCCTAGCTGAACTCTATTGAGAAAAACACTCTGCTTCTAATCCCTTTTCACATTTCACACTTGGAGTCACGCATCCTCAAGGAGGTGGTCGGCTTGCATTCCAAGTACAATTTAAGCACAGTTCTTGGTGTAACACTGCAGGTCCTTTGAAGATGCAAAGGCCCCTCAGTTTCGCTCGCGCATCCTTTGTTTAGGAACTTCGCTGCACACGGAAACACGGATGTAAAAAAAGTTGATTCAGGGAAAGCCCCAGGGGGTATCGTGAATCTCTTTTGACGTGTTAGCATCAACATGTACTTATACTTCGTGTCAACCTGGAAATGGGAGACTGAAGGCACAAAGCTTGTTTTCCCGTTTTGAAAGCTCCATTCAGGCGGCCTCGAAGCTACCTGAAAAGCACTGTTGTTACCGTGCTTTTACTTACAGCCGGCATGGCACATAGAAGAAAATGAGTTTTCTCGAAAGAAACCTTGTGCTTCCAGTTCCTAGTTGGAATCTCACCCTGCTCTGCTCTATACCCAACGTGAAAGTCAACGTGAGCACTAGCCTCGAAGTAAGGCCCTGATTATGCTGGCAAAACGGGAGGCGTGCAGCAGCTCCATGAGGCCTTCATCGCTGTTCTGCTTTAGTTTAACGGTAGTAAGCTCTCCAAGACACCTAGGGACTTTGCTTAAGCAGCCGTTTCGGTACCAGAACACTGCGTAGAACCAGGAAGCTTAGGTGCTGCGTGTATGCTGCGTGTCTACCTAGAAATTAGAGACTGATGGCACAAGGCTTGTTTTCCCATTATGAAAGCTCCGTTCATGCGGCCTCGAAGCTACCTGAAAAGCATTGTTGTTGGCGTGGTTTTAGTCACTGCCGGCATGGTTCTGAGAAGAAAATGAGTTTTTTCGTAAGAATCCTTGTGCTTCCAGTTCCTGGTAGGAAGCTCACCCTGCTCTGCTCTATACCTAAAGTGAAAGTCAACGTGAGCCCTAGCTTCGAAGTAAGGCCCTGATTATCCTTGCAAAACAGGAGGCGTGCAGCAGCTCCATGAGGCCTTCATCATTGTTCTGCTTGAGTTTCATGTTAGTAAGCCTTTCAAGACTCCTAGGGACCTTGCTTCAGCACCCGTTTCAGTACCAGAATATTGAGTAGACACAGGAAGCTCTAGTCCTGTCAAGCAACTTCCAGCCTCGTAGGCCTTTTGGAACACCCCAGGGTTGGCTAGAGAAAGGCAACACACTGCACTCTTCCTTGGGAGAGCCAGATTACCTCAGCTCTACACAGGATTCAGGAACACACTTCTAGACTGTCCTCCATGCAGTGGATGTAACCTCATTCCCCTAGCTGAACTCTATTGAGAAAAACACTCTGCTTCTAATCCCTTTTCACTTTTTACACTTGGAGTCACACATCCTCAAGGAGGTGGTCGGCTTGCATTCCAAGTACAATTTAAGCACAGTTCTTGGTGTAACACAGCAGGTCTTTTGAAGAGGCACAGGTCTCTAAATCTCCCTCGCGCATCCTTTGTTTAGGCACTTTGCTGCACGCAGAAAACCGGTCGTAGAAAAAAAGTTGATTCAGGGGAAGCCCCAGTGGGTATCGTGAATCTCTTTTGACTTGGTAGCATCAACATGTACTTATGCTGCGTGTCAACCTGGAAATGGGAGACTGAAGGCACAAAGCTTGTTTCCCGTTTTGAAAGCTCCATTCATGCGGCCTCGAAGCTACCTGAAAAGCACTGTTGTTACCGTGCATTTACTTCCAGCGGGCATGCCTCATAGAAGAAAATGAGTTTTCTCGAAAGAAACCTCGTGCTTCCAGTTCCTAGTTGGAACCTCACCCTGCTCTGCTCTATACCAAACGTGAAAGTCAACGTGAGCACTAGCCTCGAAGTAAGGCCCTGATTATGCTGGCAAAACGGGAAGCGTGCAGCGACTCCATGAGGCCTTCATTGCTGTTCTGGTTAGTTTAACGGTAGTAAGCTCTCCAAGACTCTTAGGGACCATGCTTCAGGACCCGTTTCGGTACCAGAACACGGCGTAGAGCCAGGAAGCTCTGTTCCTGCGTTTATGCTGCTTGTCAGCCTAGAAATTGGAGACTGATGGCATAAGGCTTGTTTTCCCATTAGGAAAGCTCAGTTCATGCGACCTCGAAGCTACCTGAAAAGCATTGTTGTTGCCGGGGTTTTCCTCACTGCCGGCATGGTTCTGAGAAGAAAATGAGTTTTCTCATAAGAAACCTTGTGCTTCCAGTTCCTAGTTGGAACCTCACCCTGCTCTGCTGTATACCCAACGTGAAAGTCAACGTGAGCACTAGCCTCGAAGTAAGGCCCTGATTATGCTGGCAAAACGGGAGGCGTGCAGCAGCTCCATGAGGCCTTCATCGCTGTTCTGCTTTAGTTTAACGGTAGTAAGCTCTCCAAGACTCCTAGGGACTTTGCTTAAGCAGCCGTTTCGGTACCAGAACACTGCGTAGAGCCAGGAAGCTTTGGTGCTGCGTGTATGCTGCGTGTCTACCTAGAAATTAGAGACTGATGGCACAAGGCTTGTTTTCCCATTATGAAAGCTCCGTTCATGCGGCCTCGAAGCTACCTGAAAAGCATTGTTGTTGGCGGGGTTTTAGTCACTGCCGGCATGGTTCTGAGAAGAAAATGAGTTTTTTCGTAAGAAACCTTGTGCTTCGAGTTCCTAGTTGGAACCTCACCCTGCTCTGCTCTATACCCAACGTGAAAGTCAACGTGAGCACTAGCCTCGAAGTAAGGCCCTGATTATGCTGGCAAAACGGGAGGCGTGCAGCGACTCCATGAGGCCTTCATCGCTGTTCTGCTTTAGTTTAACGGTAGTAAGCTCTCCAAGACTCTTAGGGACCATGCTTCAGGACCCGTTTCGGTACCAGAACACGGCGTAGAGCCAGGAAGCTCTGTTCCTGCGTTTATGCTGCTTGTCAGCCTAGAAATTGGAGACTGATGGCATAAGGCTTGTTTTCCCATTAGGAAAGCTCCGTTCATGCGGCCTCGAAGCTACCTGAAAAGCATTGTTGTTGCCGGGGTTTTCCTCACTGCCGGTATGGTTCTGAGAAGAAAATGAGTTTTCTCATAAGAAACCCTGGGTTTCCAGTTCCTTGTTGGAAGCTCACCCTGCTCTGCTCTATACCTAAAGTGAAAGTCAACGTGAACCCTAGCCTCGAAGTAAGGCCCTGATTTGCCTTGCCAATGGGGAGGTGTGCAGCAGCTCCATGAGGCCTTCATCACTGTTCTGCTTTCGTTTCACGGTAGTAAGCCTTTCAAAACTCCTAGGGACCTTGCTTCAGCCCCCGTTTCCGTACCAGAATACTGAGTAGAGCAAGGAAGCTCTGGTCCTGTTAAGCAACTTCCAGCCCTGTAGGCCTTTTTGGAACACCCCAGTGTTGGCTAGAGAGAACCAACACACTGCACTCTTCCTTGGGAGAGCCAGATTACCTCAGCTCCACACAGGATTCACGAACACACTTCTAGACTGTCCTCCATGCAATGGGTGTAACCTCATTCCCCTAGCTGAACTCTATTGAGAAAAACACTCTGCTTCTAATCCCTTTTCACATTTCACACTTGGAGTCACGCATCCTCAAGGAGGTGGTCGGCTTGCATTCCAAGTACAATTTAAGCACAGTTCTTGGTGTAACACTGCAGGTCCTTTGAAGGTGCAAAGGCCCCTCAGTCTCGCTCGCGCATCCTTTGTTTAGGAACTTCGCTGCACGCGGAAACACGGATGTAAAAAAAGTTGATTCAGGGAAAGCCCCAGGGGTATCGTGAATCTCTTTTGACGTGTTAGCATCAACATGTACTTATACTTCGTGTCAACCTGGAAATGGGAGACTGAAGGCACAAAGCTTGTTTTCCCGTTTTGAAAGCTCCATTCAGGCGGCCTCGAAGTTACCTGAAAAGCACTGTTGTTACCGTGCTTTTCCTTACAGCCGGCATGGCACATAGAAGAAAATGAGTTTTCTCGAAAGAAACCTTGTGCTTCCAGTTCCTAGTTGGAACCTCACCCTGCTCTGCTCTATACCCAACGTGAAAGTCAACGTGAGTACTAGCCTCGAAGTAAGGCCCTGATTATGCTGGCAAAACGGGAGGCGTGCAGCAGCTCCATGAGGCCTTCATCGCTGTTCTGCTTTAGTTTAACGGTAGTAAGCTCTCCAAGACTCCTAGGGACTTTGCTTAAGCAGCCATTTCGGTACCAGAACACTGCGTAGAGCCAGGAAGCTTAGGTGCTGCGTGTATGCTGCGTGTCTACCTAGAAATTAGAGACTGATGGCACAAGGCTTGTTTTCCCATTATGAAAGCTCCGTTCATGCGGCCTCGAAGCTACCTGAAAAGCATTGTTGTTGGCGTGGTTTTAGTCACTGCCGGCATGGTTCTGAGAAGAAAATGAGTTTTTTCGTAAGAATCCTTGTGCTTCCAGTTCCTGGTAGGAAGCTCACC
The DNA here is from genome assembly GCF_028564815.1 of Eubalaena glacialis. NCBI lineage: Eukaryota > Metazoa > Chordata > Mammalia > Artiodactyla > Balaenidae > Eubalaena > Eubalaena glacialis. The sequence goes on from NC_083731.1 coordinate 51,608,264, forward strand.
CTGCTCTGCTCTATACCTAAAGTGAAAGTCAACGTGAGCCCTAGCTTCGAAGTAAGGCCCTGATTATCCTTGCAAAACAGGAGGCGTGCAGCAGCTCCATGAGGCCTTCATCATTGTTCTGCTTGAGTTTCATGTTAGTAAGCCTTTCAAGACTCCTAGGGACCTTGCTTCAGCACCCGTTTCAGTACCAGAATATTGAGTAGACACAGGAAGCTCTAGTCCTGTCAAGCAACTTCCAGCCCCGTAGGCCTTTTGGAACACCCCAGGGTTGGCTAGAGAAAGGCAACACACTGCACTCTTCCTTGGGAGAGCCAGATTACCTCAGCTCCACACAGGATTCACGACCACACTTCTAGACTGTTCTCCATGCAATGGGTGTAACCTCATTCCCCTAGGTGAACTCTATTGAGAAAAACACTCTGCTTCTAATCTCTTTTCATTTTTACACTTGGAGTCACGCATCCTCAAGGAGGTGGTCGGCTTGCATTCCAAGTACAATTTAAGCACAGTTGTTGGTGTAACACAGCAGGTCTTTTGAAGAGGCACAGGTCTCTAAGTCTCCCTCGTGCATCCTTTGTTTAGGCACTTTGCTGCACGCAGAAAACCGGTCGTAGAAAAAAAGTTGATTCAGGGGAAGCCCCAGTGGGTATCGTGAATCTCTTTTGACTTGGTAGCATCAACATGTACTTATGCTGCGTGTCAACCTGGAAATGGGAGACTGAAGGCACAAAGCTTGTTTCCCGTTTTGAAAGCTCCATTCATGCGGCCTCGAAGCTACCTGAAAAGCACTGTTGTTACCGTGCATTTACTTCCAGCGGGCATGCCTCATAGAAGAAAATGAGTTTTCTCGAAAGAAACCTCGTGCTTCCAGTTCCTAGTTGGAACCTCACCCTGCTCTGCTCTATACCAAACGTGAAAGTCAACGTGAGCACTAGCCTCGAAGTAAGGCCCTGATTATGCTGGCAAAACGGGAGGCGTGCAGCGACTCCATGAGGCCTTCATCGCTGTTCTGCTTTAGTTTAACGGTAGTAAGCTCTCCAAGACTCTTAGGGACCATGCTTCAGGACCCGTTTCGGTACCAGAACACGGCGTAGAGCCAGGAAGCTCTGTTCCTGCGTTTATGCTGCTTGTCAGCCTAGAAATTGGAGACTGATGGCATAAGGCTTGTTGTCCCATTAGGAAAGCTCCGTTCATGCGGCCTCGAAGCTACCTGAAAAGCATTGTTGTTGCCGGGGTTTTCCTCACTACCGGCATGGTTCTGAGAAGAAAATGAGTTTTCTCATAAGAAACCTTGTGCTTCCAGTTCCTGGTAGGAAGCTCACCCTGCTCTGCTCTATACCTAAAGTGAAAGTCAACGTGAGCCCTAGCTTCGAAGTAAGGCCCTGATTATCCTCGCAAAACGGGAGGCGTGCAGCAGCTCCATGAGGCCTTCATCGTTGTTCTGCTTTAGTTTCACGGTAGTAAGCCTTTCAAGACTCCTAGGGACCTTGCTTCAGCACCCGTTTCAGTACCAGAACACTGCGTAGAGCCAGGAAGCTCTGGTCCTTCGTGTATGCTGCGTGTCAACCTAGAAATTAGAGACTGATGGCACAAGGCTTGTTTTCCCATTAGGAAAGCTCCGTTCATGCGGCCTCGAAGCTACCTGAAAAGCATTGTTGTTGCCTGCGTTTACGTCACTGCCGACATGGTTCTGAGAAGAAAATGAGTTTTCATGGAAGAAACCTTGTGCTTCCAGTTCCTTGTTGGAAGCTCACCCTGCTCTGCTCTATACCAAAAGTGAAAGTCCACGTGAGCCCTAGCCTCGAAGTAAGGCCCTGATTTGCCTTGCCAATGGGGAGGCGTGCAGCAGCTCCATGAGGCCTTCCTCACGGTTCTGCTTGAGTTTCACGTTAGTAAGCCTTTCAAGACTCCTAGGGACCTTGCTTCAGCACCCGTTTCAGTACCAGAATATTGAGTAGACACAGGAAGCTCTAGTCCTGTCAAGCAACTTCCAGCCCCGTAGGCCTTTTGGAACACCCCAGGGTTGGCTAGAGAAAGGCAACACACTGCACTCTTCCTTGGGAGAGCCAGATTACCTCAGCTCTACACAGGATTCAGGAACACACTTCTAGACTGTCCTCCATGCAGTGGATGTAACCTCATTCCCCTAGCTGAACTCTATTGAGAAAAACACTCTGCTTCTAATCCCTTTTCACTTTTTACACTTGGAGTCACACATCCTCAAGGAGGTGGTTGGCTTGCATTCCAAGTACAATTTAAGCACAGTTCTTGGTGTAACACAGCAGGTCTTTTGAAGAGGCACAGGTCTCTAAGTCTCCCTCGCGCATCCTTTGTTTAGGCACTTTGCTGCACGCAGAAAACCGGTCGTAGAAAAAAAGTTGATTCAGGGGAAGCCCCAGTGGGTATCGTGAATCTCTTTTGACTTGGTAGCATCAACATGTACTTATGCTGCGTGTCAACCTGGAAATGGGAGACTGAAGGCACAAAGCTTGTTTCCCGTTTTGAAAGCTCCATTCATGCGGCCTCGAAGCTACCTGAAAAGCACTGTTGTTACCGTGCTTTTCCTTACAGCCGGCATGGCACATAGAAGAAAATGAGTTTTCTCGAAAGAAACCTCGTGCTTCCAGTTCCTAGTTGGAACCTCACCCTGCTCTGCTCTATACCAAACGTGAAAGTCAACGTGAGCCCTAGCCTCGAAGTAAGGCCCTGATTATGCTGGCAAAACGGGAGGCGTGCAGCGACTCCATGAGGCCTTCATCGCTGTTCTGCTTTAGTTTAACGGTAGTAAGCTCTCCAAGACTCTTAGGGACCATGCTTCAGGACCCGTTTCGGTACCAGAACACGGCGTAGAGCCAGGAAGCTCTGTTCCTGCGTTTATGCTGCTTGTCAGCCTAGAAATTGGAGACTGATGGCATAAGGCTTGTTTTCCCATTAGGAAAGCTCCGTTCATGCGGCCTCGAAGCTACCTGAAAAGCATTGTTGTTGCCGGGGTTTTCCTCACTGCCGGTATGGTTCTGAGAAGAAAATGAGTTTTCTCATAAGAAACCCTGGGTTTCCAGTTCCTTGTTGGAAGCTCACCCTGCTCTGCTCTATACCTAAAGTAAAAGTCAACGTGAACCCTAGCCTCGAAGTAAGGCCCTGATTTGCCTTGCCAATGGGGAGGTGTGCAGCAGCTCCATGAGGCCTTCATCACTGTTCTGCTTTCGTTTCACGGTAGTAAGCCTTTCAAAACTCCTAGGGACCTTGCTTCAGCCCCCGTTTCCGTACCAGAATACTGAGTAGAGCAAGGAAGCTCTGGTCCTGTTAAGCAACTTCCAGCCCTGTAGGCCTTTTTGGAACACCCCAGTGTTGGCTAGAGAGAACCAACACACTGCACTCTTCCTTGGGAGAGCCAGATTACCTCAGCTCCACACAGGATTCACGAACACACTTCTAGACTGTCCTCCATGCAATGGGTGTAACCTCATTCCCCTAGCTGAACTCTATTGAGAAAAACACTCTGCTTCTAATCCCTTTTCACATTTCACACTTGGAGTCACGCATCCTCAAGGAGGTGGTCGGCTTGCATTCCAAGTACAATTTAAGCACAGTTGTTGGTGTAACACAGCAGGTCTTTTGAAGAGGCACAGGTCTCTAAGTCTCCCTCGTGCATCCTTTGTTTAGGCACTTTGCTGCACGCAGAAAACCGGTCGTAGAAAAAAAGTTGATTCAGGGGAAGCCCCAGGGGTATCGTGAATCTCTTTTGACGTGGTAGCATCAACATGTACTTATGCTGCGTGTCAACCTGGAAATGGGAGACTGAAGGCACAAAGCTTGTTTCCCGGTTTGAAAGCTCCATTCATGCGGCCTCGAAGCTACCTTAAAAGCACTGTTGTTACCGTGCATTTACTTCCAGCGGGCATGCCTCATAGAAGAAAATGAGTTTTCTCGAAAGAAACCTCGTGCTTCCAGTTCCTAGTTGGAACCTCACCCTGCTCTGCTCTATATCAAACGTGAAAGTCAACGTGAGCACTAGCCTCGAAGTAAGGCCCTGATTATGCTGGCAAAACGGGAGGCGTGCAGCAGCTCCATGAGGCCTTCATCGCTGTTCTGCTTTAGTTTAACGGTAGTAAGCTCTCCAAGACTCTTAGGGACCATGCTTCAGGACCCGTTTCGGTACCAGAACACGGCGTAGAGCCAGGAAGCTCTGTGCCTGCGTTTATGCTGCTTGTCAGCCTAGAAATTGGAGACTGATGGCATAAGGCTTGTTTTCCCATTAGGAAAGCTCCGTTCATGCGGCCTCGAAGCTACCTGAAAAGCATTGTTGTTGCCGGGGTTTTCCTCACTACCGGCATGGTTCTGAGAAGAAAATGAGTTTTCTCATAAGAAACCTTGTGCTTCCAGTTCCTGGTAGGAAGCTCACCCTGCTCTGCTCTATACCTAAAGTGAAAGTCAACGTGAGCCCTAGCTTCGAAGTAAGGCCCTGATTATGCTGGCAAAACGGGAGGCGTGCAGCAGCTCCATGAGGCGTTCATCGTTGTTCTGCTTTAGTTTTACGGTAGTAAGCCTTTCAACACTCTTAGGGACCTTGCTTCAGCACCCGTTTCAGTAACAGAACACTGCGTAGAGCCAGGAAGCTCTGGTCCTTCGTGTATGCTGCGTGTCAACCTAGAAATTAGAGATTGATGGCACAAGGCTTGTTTTCCCATTAGGAAAGCTCCGTTCATGCGGCCTCGAAGCTACCTGAAAAGCATTGTTGTTGCCTGCGTTTTCGTCACTGCGGGCATGGTTCTGAGAAGAAAATGCGTTTTCATGGAAGAAACCTTGTGCTTCCAGTTCCTTGTTGGAAGCTCACCCTGCTCTGCTCTATACCTAAAGTGAAAGTCAACGTGAGACTTGCTTCGAAGTAAGGCCCTGATTATCCTTGCAAAACGGGAGGCGTGCAGCAGCTCCATGAGGCCTTCATCGTTGTTCTGCTTTAGTTTCACGGTAGTAAGCCTTTCAAGACTCCTAGCTACCTTGCTTCAGCACCCGTTTCGGTACCAGAACACTGCGTAGAGCCAGGAAGCTCTGGTCCTGCGTGTATGCTGCGTGTCAACCTAGAAATTAGAGACTGATGGCACAAGGCTTGTTTTCCCATTAGGAAAGCTCCGTTCATGCGGCCTCGAAGCTACCGGAAAAGCATTGTTGTTGGTGGGGTTTTAGTCACTGCCGGCATGGTTCTGAGAAGAAAATGCGTTTTTTCGTAGAAACCTTGTGCTTCCAGTTCCTTGTAGGAAGCTCACCCTGCTCTGCTCTATACCTAAAGTGAAAGTCAACGTGAGACTTGCTTCGAAGTAAGGCCCTGATTATCCTTGCAAAACGGGAGGCGTGCAGCAGCTCCATGAGGCCTTCATCGTTGTTCTGCTTGAGTTTCACGGTAGTAAGCCTTTCAAGACTCCTAGGGACCTTGCTTCAGCACCCGTTTCGGTACCAGAACACTGCGGAGAGCCAGGAAGCTCTGGTCCTGTTAAGCAACTTCCAGCCCCGTAGGCCTTTGGAACACCCCAGTGCTGGCTAGAGAAAGGCAACACACTGCACTCTTCCTTGGCAGAGCCAGATTACCTCAGCTCCACACAGGATTCACGACCACACTCCTCGACTGTCCTCCATGCAGTGGATGTAACCTCATTCCCCTAGCTGAACTCTATTGAGAAAAACACTCTGCTTCTAATCCCGTTTCACTTTTTACACTTCGAGTCACGCATCCTCAAGGGGGTGGTCGGCTTGCATTCTAAGTACAATTTAAGCACAGTTCTTGGTGTAACACAGCAGGTCTTTTGAAGAGGCACAGGTCTCTAAGTCTCCCTCGTGCATCCTTTGTTTAGCACTTTGCTGCACGCAGAAAACCGGTCGTAGAAAAAAGTTGATTCAGGGGAAGCCCCAGTGGGGATCGTGAATCTCTTTTGACGTGGTAGCATCAACATGTACTTATGCTGCGTGTCAACCTGGAAATGGGAGACTGAAGGCACAAAGCTTGTTTTCCCGTTTTGAAAGCTCCATTCATGCGGCCTCGAAGCTACCTGAAAAGCACTGTTGTTACCGTGCTTTTCCTTACAGCCGGCATGGCACATAGAAAAAAATGAGTTTTCTCGAAAGAAACCTTGTGCTTCCAGTTCCTAGTTGGAACCTCACCCTGCTCTGCTCTATACCAAACGTGAAAGTCAATGTGAGCACTAGCCTCGAAGTAAGGCCCTGATTATGCTGGCAAAACGGGATGCGTGCAGCAGCTCCATGAGGAGCTGTTCTGCTTTAGTTGAACGGTAGTAAGCTCTCCAAGACTCCTAGGGACTTTGCTTAAGCAACCGTTTCGGTACCAGAACACTGCGTAGAGCCAGGAAGCTTTGGTCCTGCGTGTATGCTGCGTGTCTACCTAGAAATTAGAGATTGATGGCACAAGGCTTGTTTTCCCATTATGAAAGCTCCGTTCATGCGGCCTCGAAGCTACCGGAAAAGCATTGTTGTTGGCGGGGTTTTAGTCACTGCCGGCATGGTTCTGAGAAGAAAATGCGTTTTTTCGTAGAAACCTTGTGCTTCCAGTTCCTTGTAGGAAGCTCACCCTGCTCTGCTCTATACCTAAAGTGAAAGTCAACGTGAGACTTGCTTCGAAGTAAGGCCCTGATTATCCTTGCAAAACGGGAGGCGTGCAGCAGCTCCATGAGGCCTTCATCGTTGTTCTGCTTTAGTTTCACGGTAGTAAGCCTTCAAGACTCCTAGGGACCTTGCTTCAGCACCCGTTTCGGTACCAGAACACTGCGTAGAGCCAGGAAGCTCTGGTCCTACGTGTATGCTGCGTGTCAACGTAGAAATTAGAGACTGATGGCACAAGGCTTGTTTTCCCATTAGGAAAGCTCCGTTCATGCGGCCTCGAAGCTACCTCAAAAGCATTGTTGTTGCCTGGGTTTTCATCACTGCCGACATGGTTCTGAGAAGAAAATGAGTTTTCATGGAAGAAACCTTGTGCTTCCAGTTCCTTGTTGGAAGCTCACCCTGCTCTGCTCTATACCAAAGGTGAAAGTCCACGTGAGCCCTAGCCTCGAAGTAAGGCCCTGATTTGCCTTGCCAATGGGGAGGCGTGCAGCAGCTCCATGAGGCCTTCCTCACTGTTCTGCTTGATTTTCACGGTAGTCAGCCTTTCAAGACTCCTAGGGACCTTGCTTCAGCACCCGTTTCCGTACCAGAATATTGAGGAGACACAGGAAGCTCTAGTCCTGTTAAGCAACTTCCAGCCCCGTAGGCCTTTTGGAACACCCCAGTGTTGGCTAGAGAAAGGCAACACACTGCACTCTTCCTTGGGAGAGCCAGATTACCTCAGCTCCACACAGGATTCACGACCACACTTCTGGACTGTCCTCCATGCAGTGGATGTAACCTCATTCCCCTAGCTGAACTCTATTGAGAAAAACACTCTGCTTCCATCCCTTTTCACTTTGTACACTTGGAGTCACACATCCTCAAGGAGGTGGTTGGCTTGCATTCCAAGTACAATTTAAGCACAGTTGTTGGTGTAACACAGCAGGTCTTTTGAAGAGGCACAGGTCTCTAAGTCTCCCTCGCGCATCCTTTGTTTAGGCACTTTGCTGCACGCAGAAAACCGGTCGTAGAAAAAAAGTTGATTCAGGGGAAGCCCCAGTGGGTATCGTGAATCTCTTTTGACTTGGTAGCATCAACATGTACTTATGCTGCGTGTCAACCTAGAAATGGGAGACTGAAGGCACAAAGCTTGTTTCCCGTTTTGAAAGCTCCATTCATGCGGCCTCGAAGCTACCTGAAAAGCACTGTTGTTACCGTGCTTTTCCTTACAGCCGGCATGGCACATAGAAGAAAATGAGTTTTCTCGAAAGAAACCTCGTGCTTCCAGTTCCTAGTTGGAACCTCACCCTACTCTGCTCTATACCAAACGTGAAAGTCAACGTGAGCACTAGCCTCGAAGTAAGGCCCTGATTATGCTGGCAAAACGGGAGGCGTGCAGCAACTCCATGAGGCCTTCATCGCTGTTCTGCTTTAGTTTAACGGTAGTAAGCTCTCCAAGACTCTTAGGGACCATGCTTCAGGACCCGTTTCGGTACCAGAACACGGCGTAGAGCCAGGAAGCTCTGTTCCTGCGTTTATGCTGCTTGTCAGCCTAGAAATTGGAGACTGATGGCATAAGGCTTGTTTTCCCATTAGGAAAGCTCCGTTCATGCGGCCTCGAAGCTACCTGAAAAGCATTGTTGTTGCCGGGGTTTTCCTCACTACCGGCATGGTTCTGAGAAGAAAATGAGTTTTCTCATAAGAAACCTTGTGCTTCCAGTTCCTGGTAGGAAGCTCACCCTGCTCTGCTCTATACCTAAAGTGAAAGTCAACGTGAGCCCTAGCTTCGAAGTAAGGCCCTGATTATCCTCGCAAAACGGGAGGCGTGCAGCAGCTCCATGAGGCCTTCATCGTTGTTCTGCTTTAGTTTCACGGTAGTAAGCCTTTCAAGACTCTTAGAGACCTTGCTTCAGCACCCGTTTCAGTACCAGAACACTGCGTAGAGCCAGGAAGCTCTGGTCCTTCGTGTATGCTGCGTGTCAACCTAGAAATTAGAGACTGATGGCACAAGGCTTGTGTTCCCATTAGGAAAGCTCCGTTCATGCGGCCTCGAAGCTACCTGAAAAGCATTGTTGTTGCCTGCGTTTTCGTCACTGCCGACATGGTTCTGAGAAGAAAATGAGTTTTCATGGAAGAAACATTGTGCTTCCAGTTCCTTGTTGGAAGCTCACCCTGCTCTGCTCTATACCAAAAGTGAAAGTCCACGTGAGCCCTAGCCTCGAAGTAAGGCCCTGATTTGCCTTGCCAATGGGGAGGCGTGCAGCAGTTCCATGAGGCCTTCCTCACGGTTCTGCTTGAGTTTCACGTTAGTAAGCCTTTCAAGACTCCTAGGGACCTTGCTTCAGCACCCGTTTCAGTACCAGAATATTGAGTAGACACAGGAAGCTCTAGTCCTGTCAAGCAACTTCCAGCCCCGTAGGCCTTTTGGAACACCCCAGGGTTGGCTAGAGAAACGCAACACACTGCACTCTTCCTTGGGAGAGCCAGATTACCTCAGCTCCACACAGGATTCAGGAACACACTTCTAGACAGTTCTCCATGCAGTGGATGTAACCTCATTCCCCTAGCTGAACTCTATTGAGAAAAACACTCTGCTTCTAATCCCTTTTCACTTTTTACACTTGGAGTCACGCATCCTCAAGGAGGTGGTCGGCTTGCATTCCAAGTACAATTTAAGCACAGTTCTTGGTGTAACACAGCAGGTCTTTTGAAGAGGCACAGGTCTCTAAGTCTCCCTCGCGCATCCTTTGTTTAGGCACTTTGCTGCACGCAGAAAACCGGTCGTAGAAAAAAAGTTGATTCAGGGGAAGCCCCAGTGGGTATCGTGAATCTCTTTTGACTTGGTAGCATCAACATGTACTTATGCTGCGTGTCAACCTGGAAATGGGAGACTGAAGGCACAAAGCTTGTTTCCCGGTTTGAAAGCTCCGTTCATGCGGCCTCGAAGCTACCTGAAAAGCACTGTTGTTACCGTGCATTTACTTCCAGCCGGCATGCCTCATAGAAAAAAATGAGTTTTCTCGAAAGAAACCTCGTGCTTCCAGTTCCTAGTTGGAACCTCACCCTGCTCTGCTCTATACCAAACGTGAAAGTCAACGTGAGCACTAGCCTCGAAGTAAGGCCCTGATTATGCTGGCAAAACGGGAGGCGTGCAGCGACTCCATGAGGCCTTCATCGCTGTTCTGCTTTAGTTTAACGGTAGTAAGATCTCCAAGACTCTTAGGGACCATGCTTCAGGACCCGTTTCGGTACCAGAACACGGCGTAGAGCCAGGAAGCTTTGGTGCTGCGTGTATGCTGCGTGTGTACCTAGAAATTAGAGACTGATGGCACAAGGCTTGTTTTCCCATTATGAAAGCTCCGTTCATGCAGCCTCGAAGCTACCTGAAAAGCATTGTTGTTGCCGGGGTTTTCCTCACTGCCGGCATGGTTCTGAGAAGAAAATGAGTTTTCTCATAAGAAACCTTGTGCTTCCAGTTCCTAGTTGGAACCTCACCCTGCTCTGCTCTATACCCAACGTGAAAGTCAACGTGAGCACTAGAATCGAAGTAAGGCCCTGATTATGCTGGCAAAACGGGAGGCGTGCAGCAGCTCCATGAGGCCTTCATCGCTGTTCTGCTTTAGTTTAACGGTAGTAAGCTCTCCAAGACTCCTAGGGACTTTGCTTAAGCAGCCGTTTCGGTACCAGAACACTGCGTAGAGCCAGGAAGCTTTGGTGCTGCGTGTATGCTGCGTGTCTACCTAGAAATTAGAGACTGATGGCACAAGGCTTGTTTTCCCATTATGAAAGCTCCGTTCATGCGGCCTCGAAGCTACCTGAAAAGCATTGTTGTTGGCGGGGTTTTAGTCACTGCCGACATGGTTCTGAGAAGAAAATGAGTTTTTTCGTAAGAAACCTTGTGCTTCCAGTTCCTAGTTGGAACCTCACCCTGCTCTGCTCTATACCCAACGTGAAAGTCAACGTGAGCACTAGCCTCGAAGTAAGGCCCTGATTATGCTGGCAAAACGGGAGGCGTGCAGCGACTCCATGAGGCCTTCATCGCTGTTCTGCTTTAGTTTAACGGTAGTAAGCTCTCCAAGACTCTTAGGGACCATGCTTCAGGACCTGTTTCGGTACCAGAACACGGCGTAGAGCCAGGAAGCTCTGTTCCTGCGTTTATGCTGCTTGTCAGCCTAGAAATTGGAGACTGATGGCATAAGGCTTGTTTTCCCATTAGGAAAGCTCCGTTCATGCGGCCTCGAAGCTACCTGAAAAGCATTGTTGTTGCCTGGGTTTTCGTCACTGCCGACATGGTTCTGAGAAGAAAATGAGTTTTCATGGAAGAAACCTTGTGCTTCCAGTTCCTTGTTGGAAGCTCACCCTGCTCTGCTCTATACCAAAAGTGAAAGCCAACGTGAGCCCTAGCCTCGAAGTAAGGCCCTGATTTGCCTTGCCAATGGGGAGGCGTGCAGCAGCTCCATGAGGCCTTCCTCACTGTTCTGCTTTAGTTTCACGGTAGTAAGCCATTCAAGACTCCTAGGGACCTTGCTTCAGCACCCGTTTCGGTACCAGAACACTGCGTAGAGCCAGGAAGCTCTGGTCCTTCGTGTATGCTGCGTGTCAACCTAGAAATTAGAGACTGATGGCACAAGGCTTGTTTTCCCATTAGGAAAGCTCCGTTCATGCGGCCTCGAAGCTACCTGAAAAGCATTGTTGTTGCCTGCGTTTTCGTCACTGCCGACATGGTTCTGAGAAGAAAATGAGTTTTCATGGAAGAAACCTTGTGCTTCCAGTTCCTTGTTGGAAGCTCACCCTGCTCTGCTCTATACCAAAAGTGAAAGTCCACGTGAGCCCTAGCCTCGAAGTAAGGCCCTGATTTGCCTTGCCAATGGGGAGGCGTGCAGAAGCTCCATGAGGCCTTCCTCAAGGTTCTGCTTGAGTTTCACGTTAGTAAGCCTTTCAAGACTCCTAGGGACCTTGCTTCAGCACCTGTTTCAGTACCAGAATATTGAGTAGACACAGGAAGCTCTAGTCCTGTCAAGCAACTTCCAGCCCCGTAGGCCTTTTGGAATACCCCAGGGTTGGCTAGAGAAAGGCAACACACTGCACTCTTCCTTGGGAGAGCCAGATTACCTCAGCTCTACACAGGATTCAGGAACACACTTCTAGACTGTCCTCCATGCAGTGGATGTAACCTCATTCCCCTAGCTGAACTCTATTGAGAAAAACACTCTGCTTCTAATCCCTTTTCACTTTTTACACTTGGAGTCACACATCCTCAAGGAGGTGGTTGGCTTGCATTCCAAGTACAATTTAAGCACAGTTCTTGGTGTAACACAGCAGGTCTTTTGAAGAGGCACAGGTCTCTAAGTCTCCCTCGCGCATCCTTTGTTTAGGCACTTTGCTGCACGCAGAAAACCGGTCGTAGAAAAAAAGTTGATTCAGGGGAAGCCCCAGTGGGTATCGTGAATCTCTTTTGACTTGGTAGCATCAACATGTACTTATGCTGCGTGTCAACCTGGAAATGGGAGACTGAAGGCACAAAGCTTGTTTCCCGTTTTGAAAGCTCCATTCATGCGGCCTCGAAGCTACCTGAAAAGCACTGTTGTTACCGTGCTTTTCCTTACAGCCGGCATGGCACATAGAAGAAAATGAGTTTTCTCGAAAGAAACCTCGTGCTTCCAGTTCCTAGTTGGAACCTCACCCTGCTCTGCTCTATACCAAACGTGAAAGTCAACGTGAGCACTAGCCTCGAAGTAAGGCCCTGATTATGCTGGCAAAACGGGAGGCGTGCAGCGACTCCATGAGGCCTTCATCGCTGTTCTGCTTTAGTTTAACGGTAGTAAGCTCTCCAAGACTCCTAGGGACTTTGCTTAAGCAGCCGTTTCGGTACCAGAACACGGCGTAGAGCCAGGAAGCTTTGGTGCTGCGTGTATGCTGCGTGTTTACCTAGAAATTAGAGACTGATGGCACAAGGCTTGTTTTCCCATTATGAAAGCTCCGTTCATGCGGCCTCGAAGCTACCTGAAAAGCATTGTTGTTGGCGGGGTTTTAGTCACTGCCGGCATGGTTCTGAGAAGAAAATGAGTTTTTTCGTAAGAAACCTTGTGCTTCGAGTTCCTAGTTGGAACCTCACCCTGCTCTGCTCTATACCCAACGTGAAAGTCAACGTGAGCACTAGCCTCGAAGTAAGGCCCTGATTATGCTGGCAAAACGGGAGGCGTGCAGCGACTCCATGAGGCCTTCATCGCTGTTCTGCTTTAGTTTAACGGTAGTAAGCTCTCCAAGACTCTTAGGGACCATGCTTCAGGACCCGTTTCGGTACCAGAACACGGCGTAGAGCCAGGAAGCTCTGTTCCTGCGTTTATGCTGCTTGTCAGCCTAGAAATTGGAGACTGATGGCATAAGGCTTGTTTTCCCATTAGGAAAGCTCCGTTCATGCGGCCTCGAAGCTACCTGAAAAGCATTGTTGTTGCCGGGGTTTTCCTCACTGCCGGTATGGTTCTGAGAAGAAAATGAGTTTTCTCATAAGAAACCCTGGGTTTCCAGTTCCTTGTTGGAAGCTCACCCTGCTCTGCTCTATACCTAAAGTGAAAGTCAACGTTAACCCTAGCCTCGAAGTAAGGCCCTGATTTGCCTTGCCAATGGGGAGGTGTGCAGCAGCTCCATGAGGCCTTCATCACTGTTCTGCTTTCGTTTCACGGTAGTAAGCCTTTCAAAACTCCTAGGGACCTTGCTTCAGCACCCGTTTCCGTACCAGAATACTGAGTAGAGCAAGGAAGCTCTGGTCCTCTTAAGCAACTTCCAGCCCCGTAGGCCTTTTTGGAACACCCCAGTGTTGGCTAGAGAGAACCAACAAACTGCACTCTTCCTTGGGAGAGCCAGATTACCTCAGCTCCACACAGGATTCACGAACACACTTCTAGACTGTCCTCCATGCAATGGGTGTAACCTCATTCCCCTAGCTGAACTCTATTGAGAAAAACACTCTGCTTCTAATCCCTTTTCACATTTCACACTTGGAGTCACGCATCCTCAAGGAGGTGGTCGGCTTGCATTCCAAGTACAATTTAAGCACAGTTCTTGGTGTAACACTGCAGGTCCTTTGAAGATGCAAAGGCCCCTCAGTCTCGCTCGCGCATCCTTTGTTTAGGAACTTCGCTGCACGCGGAAACACGGATGTAAAAAAAGTTGATTCAGGGAAAGCCCCAGGGGGTATCGTGAATCTCTTTTGACGTGTTAGCATCAACATGTACTTATACTTCGTGTCAACCTGGAAATGGGAGACTGATGGCACAAAGCTTGTTTTCCCGTTTTGAAAGCTCCATTCAGGCGGCCTCGAAGCTACCTGAATAGCACTGTTGTTACCGTGCTTTTACTTCCAGCCGGCATGGCACATAGAAGAAAATGAGTTTTCTCGAAAGAAACCTTGTGCTTCCAGTTCCTACTTGGAACCTCACCCTGCTCTGCTCTATACCCAACGTGAAAGTCAACGTGAGCACTAGCCTCGAAGTAAGGCCCTGATTATGCTGGCAAAACGGGAGGCGTGCAGCAGCTCCATGAGGCCTTCATCGCTGTTCTGCTTTAGTTTAACGGTAGTAAGCTCTCCAAGACTCCTAGGGACTTTGCTTAAGCAGCCTTTTCGGTACCAGAACACTGCGTAGAGCCAGGAAGCTTAGGTGCTGCGTGTATGCTGCGTGTCTACCTAGAAATTAGAGACTGATGGCACAAGGCTTGTTTTCCCATTATGAAAGCTCCGTTCATGCGGCCTCGAAGCTACCTGAAAAGCATTGTTGTTGGCGGGGTTTTAGTCACTGCCGGCATGGTTCTGAGAAGAAAATGAGTTTTTTCGTAAGAAATCTTGTGCTTCCAGTTCCTGGTAGGAAGCTCACCCTGCTCTGCTCTATACCTAAAGTGAAAGTCAACGTGAGCCCTAGCTTCGAAGTAAGGCCCTGATTATCCTTGCAAAACAGGAGGCGTGCAGCAGCTCCATGAGGCCTTTATCATTGTTCTGCTTGAGTTTCATGTTAGTAAGCCTTTCAAGACTCCTAGGGACCTTGCTTCAGCACCCGTTTCAGTACCAGAATATTGAGTAGACACAGGAAGCTCTAGTCCTGTCAAGCAACTTCCAGCCCCGTAGGCCTTTTGGAACACCCCAGGGTTGGCTAGAGAAAGGCAACACACTGCACTCTTCCTTGGGAGAGCCAGATTACCTCAGCTCCACACAGGATTCACGACCACACTTCTAGACTGTTCTCCATGCAATGGGTGTAACCTCATTCCCCTAGGTGAACTCTATTGAGAAAAACACTCTGCTTCTAATCTCTTTTCAATTTTTACACTTGGAGTCACGCATCCTCAAGGAGGTGGTCGGCTTGCATTCCAAGTACAATTTAAGCACAGTTGTTGGTGTAACACAGCAGGTCTTTTGAAGAGGCACAGGTCTCTAAGTCTCCCTCGTGCATCCTTTGTTTAGGCACTTTGCTGCACGCAGAAAACCGGTCGTAGAAAAAAAGTTGATTCAGGGGAAGCCCCAGTGGGTATCGTGAATCTCTTTTGACTTGGTAGCATCAACATGTACTTATGCTGCGTGTCAACCTGGAAATGGGAGACTGAAGGCACAAAGCTTGTTTCCCGGTTTGAAAGCTCCATTCATGCGGCCTCGAAGCTACCTGAAAAGCACTGTTGTTACCGTGCATTTACTTCCAGCGGGCATGCCTCATAGAAGAAAATGAGTTTTCTCGAAAGAAACCTCGTGCTTCCAGTTCCTAGTTGGAACCTCACCCTGCTCTGCTCTATACCAAACGTGAAAGTCAACGTGAGCACTAGCCTCGAAGTAAGGCCCTGATTATGCTGGCAAAACGGGAGGCGTGCAGCGACTCCATGAGGCCTTCATCGCTGTTCTGCTTTAGTTTAACGGTAGTAAGCTCTCCAAGACTCTTAGGGACCATGCTTCAGGACCCGTTTCGGTACCAGAACACGGCGTAGAGCCAGGAAGCTCTGTTCCTGCGTTTATGCTGCTTGTCAGCCTAGAAATTGGAGACTGATGGCATAAGGCTTGTTTTCCCATTAGGAAAGCTCCGTTCATGCGGCCTCGAAGCTACCTGAAAAGCATTGTTGTTGCCGGGGTTTTCCTCACTACCGGCATGGTTCTGAGAAGAAAATGAGTTTTCTCATAAGAAACCTTGTGTTTCCAGTTCCTGGTAGGAAGCTCACCCTGCTCTGCTCTATACCTAAAGTGAAAGTCAACGTGAGCCCTAGCTTCGAATTAAGGCCCTGATTATGCTGGCAAAACGGGAGGCGTGCAGCAGCTCCATGAGGCCTTCATCGTTGTTCTGCTTTAGTTTCACGGTAGTAAGCCTTACAAGACTCCTAGGGACCTTGCTTCAGCACCCGTTTCAGTACCAGAACACTGCGTAGAGCCAGGAAGCTCTGGTCCTTCGTGTATGCTGCGTGTCAACCTAGAAATTAGAGACTGATGGCACAAGGCTTGTTTTCCCATTAGGAAAGCTCCGTTCATGCGGCCTCGAAGCTACCTGAAAAGCATTGTTGTTGCCTGCGTTTTCGTCACTGCCGACATGGTTCTGAGAAGAAAATGAGTTTTCATGGAAGAAACCTTGTGCTTCCAGTTCCTTGTTGGAAGCTCACCCTGCTCTGCTCTATACCAAAAGTGAAAGTCCACGTGAGCCCTAGCCTCGAAGTAAGGCCCTGATTTGCCTTGCCAATGGGGAGGCGTGCAGCAGCTCCATGAGGCCTTCCTCACGGTTCTGCTTGAGTTTCACGTTAGTAAGCCTTTCAAGACTCCTAGGGACCTTGCTTCAGCACCCGTTTCAGTACCAGAATATTGAGTAGACACAGGAAGCTCTAGTCCTGTCAAGCAACTTCCAGCCCCGTAGGCCTTTTGGAACACCCCAGGGTTGGCTAGAGAAAGGCAACACACTGCACTCTTCCTTGGGAGAGCCAGATTACCTCAGCTCTACACAGGATTCAGGAACACACTTCTAGACTGTCCTCCATGCAATGGGTGTAACCTCATTCCCCTAGCTGAACTCTATTGAGAAAAACACTCTGCTTCTAATCCCTTTTCACTTTTTACACATGGAGTCACACATCCTCAAGGAGGTGGTTGGCTTGCATTCCAAGTACAATTTAAGCACAGTTCTTGGTGTAACACAGCAGGTCTTTTGAAGAGGCACAGGTCTCTAAATCTCCCTCGCGCATCCTTTGTTTAGGCACTTTGCTGCACGCAGAAAACCGGTCGTAGAAAAAAAGTTGATTCAGGGGAAGCCCCAGTGGGTATCGTGAATCTCTTTTGACTTGGTAGCATCAACATGTACTTATGCTGCGTGTCAACCTTGGAAATGGGAGACTGAAGGCACAAAGCTTGTTTCCCGTTTTGAAAGCTCCATTCATGCGGCCTCGAAGCTACCTGAAAAGCACTGTTTTTACCGTGCTTTTCCTTACAGCCGGCATGGCACATAGAAGAAAATGAGTTTTCTCGAAAGAAACCTCGTGCTTCCAGTTCCTAGTTGGAACCTCACCCTGCTCTGCTCTATACCAAACGTGAAAGTCAACGTGAGCACTAGCCTCGAAGTAAGGCCCTGATTATGCTGGCAAAACGGGAGGCGTGCAGCGACTCCATGAGGCCTTCATCGCTGTTCTGCTTTAGTTTAACGGTAGTAAGCTCTCCAAGACTCTTAGGGACCATGCTTCAGGACCCGTTTCGGTACCAGAACACGGCGTAGAGCCAGGAAGCTCTGTTCCTGCGTTTATGCTGCTTGTCAGCCTAGAAATTGGAGACTGATGGCATAAGGCTTGTTTTCCCATTAGGAAAGCTCAGTTCATGCGACCTCGAAGCTACCTGAAAAGCATTGTTGTTGCCGGGGTTTTCCTCACTGCCGGTATGGTTCTGAGAAGAAAATGAGTTTTCTCATAAGAAACCCTGTGTTTCCAGTTCCTTGTTGGAAGCTCACCCTGCTCTGCTCTATACCTAAAGTGAAAGTCAACGTGAACCCTAGCCTCGAAGTAAGGCCCTGATTTGCCTTGCCAATGGGGAGGCGTGCAGCAGCTCCATGAGGCCTTCCTCACTGTTCTGCTTTCGTTTCACGGTAGTAAGCCTTTCAAAACTCCTAGGGACCTTGCTTCAGCCCCCGTTTCCGTACCAGAATACTGAGTAGAGCAAGGAAGCTCTGGTCCTGTTAAGCAACTTCCAGCCCTGTAGGCCTTTTTGGAACACCCCAGTGTTGGCTAGAGAGAACCAACACACTGCACTCTTCCTTGGGAGAGCCAGATTACCTCAGCTCCACACAGGATTCACGAACACACTTCTAGACTGTCCTCCATGCAATGGGTGTAACCTCATTCCCCTAGCTGAACTCTATTGAGAAAAACACTCTGCTTCTAATCCCTTTTCACATTTCACACTTGGAGTCACGCATCCTCAAGGAGGTGGTCGGCTTGCATTCCAAGTACAATTTAAGCACAGTTCTTGGTGTAACACTGCAGATCCTTTGAAGATGCAAAGGCCCCTCAGTCTCGCTCGCGCATCCTTTGTTTAGGAACTTCACTGCACGCGGAAACACGGATGTAAAAAAAGTTGATTCAGGGAAAGCCCCAGGGGGTATCGTGAATCTCTTTTGACGTGTTAGCATCAACATGTACTTATACTTCGTGTCAACCTGGAAATGGGAGACTGATGGCACAAAGCTTGTTTTCCCGTTTTGAAAGCTCCATTCAGGCGGCCTCGAAGCTACCTGAATAGCACTGTTGTTACCGTGCTTTTACTTCCAGCCGGCATGGCACATAGAAGAAAATGAGTTTTCTCGAAAGAAACCTTGTGCTTCCAGTTCCTAGTTGGAACCTCACCCTGCTCTGCTCTATACCCAACGTGAAAGTCAACGTGAGCACTAGCCTCGAAGTAAGGCCCTGATTATGCTGGCAAAACGGGAGGCGTGCAGCAGCTCCATGAGGCCTTCATCGCTGTTCTGCTTTAGTTTAATGGTAGTAAGCTCTCCAAGACTCCTAGGGACTTTGCTTAAGCAGCCGTTTCGGTACCAGAACACTGCGTAGAGCCAGGAAGCTTAGGTGCTGCGTGTATGCTGCGTGTCTACCTAGAAATTAGAGACTGATGGCACAAGGCTTGTTTTCCCATTATGAAAGCTCCGTTCATGCGGCCTCGAAGCTCCCTTAAAAGCATTGTTGTTGGCGTGGTTTTAGTCACTGCCGGCATGGTTCTGAGAAGAAAATGAGTTTTTTCGTAAGAAACCTTGTGCTTCCAGTTCCTGGTAGGAAGCTCACCCTGCTCTGCTCTATACCTAAAGTGAAAGTCAACGTGAGCCCTAGCTTCGAAGTAAGGCCCTGATTATCCTTGCAAAACAGGAGGCGTGCAGCAGCTCCATGAGGCCTTTATCATTGTTCTGCTTGAGTTTCATGTTAGTAAGCCTTTCAAGACTCCTAGGGACCTTGCTTCAGCACCCGTTTCAGTACCAGAATATTGAGTAGACACAGGAAGCTCTAGTCCTGTCAAGCAACTTCCAGCCCCGTAGGCCTTTTGGAACACCCCAGGGTTGGCTAGAGAAAGGCAACACACTGCACTCTTCCTTGGGAGAGCCAGATTACCTCAGCTCCACACAGGATTCACGACCACACTTCTAGACTGTTCTCCATGCAATGGGTGTAACCTCATTCCCCTAGGTGAACTCTATTGAGAAAAACACTCTGCTTCTAATCTCTTTTCACTTTTTACACTTGGAGTCACGCATCCTCAAGGAGGTGGTCGGCTTGCATTCCAAGTACAATTTAAGCACAGTTGTTGGTGTAACACAGCAGGTCTTTTGAAGAGGCACAGGTCTCTAAGTCTCCCTCGTGCATCCTTTGTTTAGGCACTTTGCTGCACGCAGAAAACCGGTCGTAGAAAAAAAGTTGATTCAGGGGAAGCCCCAGTGGGTATCGTGAATCTCTTTTGACTTGGTAGCATCAACATGTACTTATGCTGCGTGTCAACCTGGAAATTGGAGACTGAAGGCACAAAGCTTGTTTCCCGGTTTGAAAGCTCCATTCATGCGGCCTCGAAGCTACCTGAAAAGCACTGTTGTTACCGTGCATTTACTTCCAGCGGGCATGCCTCATAGAAGAAAATGAGTTTTCTCGAAAGAAACCTCGTGCTTCCAGTTCCTAGTTGGAACCTCACCCTGCTCTGCTCTATACCAAACGTGAAAGTCAACGTGAGCACTAGCCTCGAAGTAAGGCCCTGATTATGCTGGCAAAACGGGAGGCGTGCAGCAGCTCCATGAGGCCTTCATCGCTGTTCTGCTTTAGTTTAACGGTAGTAAGCTCTCCAAGACTCTTAGGGACCATGCTTCAGGACCCGTTTCGGTACCAGAACACGGCGTAGAGCCAGGAAGCTCTGTTCCTGCGTTTATGCTGCTTGTCAGCCTAGAAATTGGAGACTGATGGCATAAGGCTTGTTTTCCCATTAGGAAAGCTCCGTTCATGCGGCCTCGAAGCTACCTGAAAAGCATTGTTGTTGCCGGGGTTTTCCTCACTACCGGCATGGTTCTGAGAAGAAAATGAGTTTTCTCATAAGAAACCTTGTGCTTCCAGTTCCTGGTAGGAAGCTCACCCTGCTCTGCTCTATACCTAAAGTGAAAGTCAACGTGAGCCCTAGCTTCGAAGTAAAGCCCTGATTATGCTGGCAAAACGGGAGGCGTGCAGCAGCTCCATGAGGCCTTCATCGTTGTTCTGCTTTAGTTTCACGGTAGTAAGCCTTTCAAGACTCCTAGGGACCTTGCTTCAGCACCCGTTTCAGTACCAGAACACTGCGTAGAGCCAGGAAGCTCTGGTCCTTCGTGTATGCTGCGTGTCAACCTAGAAATTAGAGACTGATGGCACAAGGCTTGTTTTCCCATTAGGAAAGCTCCGTTCATGCGGCCTCGAAGCTACCTGAAAAGCATTGTTGTTGCCTGCGTTTTCGTCACTGCCGACATGGTTCTGAGAAGACAATGAGTTTTCATGGAAGAAACCTTGTGCTTCCAGTTCCTTGTTGGAAGCTCACCCTGCTCTGCTCTATACCAAAAGTGAAAGTCCACGTGAGCCCTAGCCTCGAAGTAAGGCCCTGATTTGCCTTGCCAATGGGGAGGCGTGCAGCAGCTCCATGAGGCCTTCCTCACGGTTCTGCTTGAGTTTCACGTTAGTAAGCCTTTCAAGACTCCTAGGGACCTTGCTTCAGCACCCGTTTCAGTACCAGAATATTGAGTAGACACAGGAAGCTCTAGTCCTGTCAAGCAACTTCCAGCCCCGTAGGCCTTTTGGAACACCCCAGGGTTGGCTAGAGAAAGGCAACACACTGCACTCTTCCTTGGGAGAGCCAGATTACCTCAGCTCTACACAGGATTCAGGAACACACTTCTAGACTGTCCTCCATGCAATGGGTGTAACCTCATTCCCCTAGCTGAACTCTATTGAGAAAAACACTCTGCTTCTAATCCCTTTTCACTTTTTACACATGGAGTCACACATCCTCAAGGAGGTGGTTGGCTTGCATTCCAAGTACAATTTAAGCACAGTTCTTGGTGTAACACAGCAGGTCTTTTGAAGAGGCACAGGTCTCTAAATCTCCCTCGCGCATCCTTTGTTTAGGCACTTTGCTGCACGCAGAAAACCGGTCGTAGAAAAAAAGTTGATTCAGGGGAAGCCCCAGTGGGTATCGTGAATCTCTTTTGACTTGGTAGCATCAACATGTACTTATGCTGCGTGTCAACCTGGAAATGGGAGACTGAAGGCACAAAGCTTGTTTCCCGTTTTGAAAGCTCCATTCATGCGGCCTCGAAGCTACCTGAAAAGCACTGTTTTTACCGTGCTTTTCCTTACAGCCGGCATGGCACATAGAAGAAAATGAGTTTTCTCGAAAGAAACCTCGTGCTTCCAGTTCCTAGTTGGAACCTCACCCTGCTCTGCTCTATACCAAACGTGAAAGTCAACGTGAGCACTAGCCTCGAAGTAAGGCCCTGATTATGCTGGCAAAACGGGAGGCGTGCAGCGACTCCATGAGGCCTTCATCGCTGTTCTGCTTTAGTTTAACGGTAGTAAGCTCTCCAAGACTCTTAGGGACCATGCTTCAGGACCCGTTTCGGTACCAGAACACGGCGTAGAGCCAGGAAGCTCTGTTCCTGCGTTTATGCTGCTTGTCAGCCTAGAAATTGGAGACTGATGGCATAAGGCTTGTTTTCCCATTAGGAAAGCTCAGTTCATGCGACCTCGAAGCTACCTGAAAAGCATTGTTGTTGCCGGGGTTTTCCTCACTGCCGGTATGGTTCTGAGAAGAAAATGAGTTTTCTCATAAGAAACCCTGGGTTTCCAGTTCCTTGTTGGAAGCTCACCCTGCTCTGCTCTATACCTAAAGTGAAAGTCAACGTGAACCCTAGCCTCGAAGTAAGGCCCTGATTTGCCTTGCCAATGGGGAGGTGTGCAGCAGCTCCATGAGGCCTTCATCACTGTTCTGCTTTCGTTTCACGGTAGTAAGCCTTTCAAAACTCCTAGGGACCTTGCTTCAGCCCCCGTTTCCGTACCAGAATACTGAGTAGAGCAAGGAAGCTCTGGTCCTGTTAAGCAACTTCCAGCCCTGTAGGCCTTTTTGGAACACCCCAGTGTTGGCTAGAGAGAACCAACACACTGCACTCTTCCTTGGGAGAGCCAGATTACCTCAGCTCCACACAGGATTCACGAACACACTTCTAGACTGTCCTCCATGCAATGGGTGTAACCTCATTCCCCTAGCTGAACTCTATTGAGAAAAACACTCTGCTTCTAATCCCTTTTCACATTTCACACTTGGAGTCACGCATCCTCAAGGAGGTGGTCGGCTTGCATTCCAAGTACAATTTAAGCACAGTTCTTGGTGTGACACTGCAGATCCTTTGAAGATGCAAAGGCCCCTCAGTCTCGCTCGCGCATCCTTTGTTTAGGAACTTCACTGCACGCGGAAACACGGATGTAAAAAAAGTTGATTCAGGGAAAGCCCCAGGGGGTATCGTGAATCTCTTTTGACGTGTTAGCATCAACATGTACTTATACTTCGTGTCAACCTGGAAATGGGAGACTGATGGCACAAAGCTTGTTTTCCCGTTTTGAAAGCTCCATTCAGGCGGCCTCGAAGCTACCTGAATAGCACTGTTGTTACCGTGCTTTTACTTCCAGCCGGCATGGCACATAGAAGAATATGAGTTTTCTCGAAAGAAACCTTGTGCTTCCAGTTCCTAGTTGGAACCTCACCCTGCTCTGCTCTATACCCAACGTGAAAGTCAACGTGAGCACTAGCCTCGAAGTAAGGCCCTGATTATGCTGGCAAAACGGGAGGCGTGCAGCAGCTCCATGAGGCCTTCATCGCTGTTCTGCTTTAGTTTAATGGTAGTAAGCTCTCCAAGACTCCTAGGGACTTTGCTTAAGCAGCCGTTTCGGTACCAGAACACTGCGTAGAGCCAGGAAGCTTAGGTGCTGCGTGTATGCTGCGTGTCTACCTAGAAATTAGAGACTGATGGCACAAGGCTTGTTTTCCCATTATGAAAGCTCCGTTCATGCGGCCTCGAAGCTCCCTTAAAAGCATTGTTGTTGGCGTGGTTTTAGTCACTGCCGGCATGGTTCTGAGAAGAAAATGAGTTTTTTCGTAAGAAACCTTGTGCTTCCAGTTCCTGGTAGGAAGCTCACCCTGCTCTGCTCTATACCTAAAGTGAAAGTCAACGTGAGCCCTAGCTTCGAAGTAAGGCCCTGATTATCCTTGCAAAACAGGAGGCGTGCAGCAGCTCCATGAGGCCTTTATCATTGTTCTGCTTGAGTTTCATGTTAGTAAGCTTTTCAAGACTCCTAGGGACCTTGCTTCAGCACCCGTTTCAGTACCAGAATATTGAGTAGACACAGGAAGCTCTAGTCCTGTCAAGCAACTTCCAGCCCCGTAGGCCTTTTGGAACACCCCAGGGTTGGCTAGAGAAAGGCAACACACTGCACTCTTCCTTGGGAGAGCCAGATTACCTCAGCTCTACACAGGATTCAGGAACACACTTCTAGACTGTCCTCCATGCAATGGGTGTAACCTCATTCCCCTAGCTGAACTCTATTGAGAAAAACACTCTGCTTCTAATCCCTTTTCACTTTTTACACATGGAGTCACACATCCTCAAGGAGGTGGTTGGCTTGCATTCCAAGTACAATTTAAGCACAGTTCTTGGTGTAACACAGCAGGTCTTTTGAAGAGGCACAGGTCTCTAAATCTCCCTCGCGCATCCTTTGTTTAGGCACTTTGCTGCACGCAGAAAACCGGTCGTAGAAAAAAAGTTGATTCAGGGGAAGCCCCAGTGGGTATCGTGAATCTCTTTTGACTTGGTAGCATCAACATGTACTTATGCTGCGTGTCAACCTGGAAATGGGAGACTGAAGGCACAAAGCTTGTTTCCCGTTTTGAAAGCTCCATTCATGCGGCCTCGAAGCTACCTGAAAAGCACTGTTTTTACCGTGCTTTTCCTTACAGCCGGCATGGCACATAGAAGAAAATGAGTTTTCTCGAAAGAAACCTCGTGCTTCCAGTTCCTAGTTGGAACCTCACCCTGCTCTGCTCTATACCAAACGTGAAAGTCAACGTGAGCACTAGCCTCGAAGTAAGGCCCTGATTATGCTGGCAAAACGGGAGGCGTGCAGCGACTCCATGAGGCCTTCATCGCTGTTCTGCTTTAGTTTAACGGTAGTAAGCTCTCCAAGACTCTTAGGGACCATGCTTCAGGACCCGTTTCGGTACCAGAACACGGCGTAGAGCCAGGAAGCTCTGTTCCTGCGTTTATGCTGCTTGTCAGCCTAGAAATTGGAGACTGATGGCATAAGGCTTGTTTTCCCATTAGGAAAGCTCAGTTCATGCGACCTCGAAGCTACCTGAAAAGCATTGTTGTTGCCGGGGTTTTCCTCACTGCCGGTATGGTTCTGAGAAGAAAATGAGTTTTCTCATAAGAAACCCTGGGTTTCCAGTTCCTTGTTGGAAGCTCACCCTGCTCTGCTCTATACCTAAAGTGAAAGTCAACGTGAACCCTAGCCTCGAAGTAAGGCCCTGATTTGCCTTGCCAATGGGGAGGTGTGCAGCAGCTCCATGAGGCCTTCATCACTGTTCTGCTTTCGTTTCACGGTAGTAAGCCTTTCAAAACTCCTAGGGACCTTGCTTCAGCCCCCGTTTCCGTACCAGAATACTGAGTAGAGCAAGGAAGCTCTGGTCCTGTTAAGCAACTTCCAGCCCTGTAGGCCTTTTTGGAACACCCCAGTGTTGGCTAGAGAGAACCAACACACTGCACTCTTCCTTGGGAGAGCCAGATTACCTCAGCTCCACACAGGATTCACGAACACACTTCTAGACTGTCCTCCATGCAATGGGTGTAACCTCATTCCCCTAGCTGAACTCTATTGAGAAAAACACTCTGCTTCTAATCCCTTTTCACATTTCACACTTGGAGTCACGCATCCTCAAGGAGGTGGTCGGCTTGCATTCCAAGTACAATTTAAGCACAGTTCTTGGTGTGACACTGCAGATCCTTTGAAGATGCAAAGGCCCCTCAGTCTCGCTCGCGCATCCTTTGTTTAGGAACTTCACTGCACGCGGAAACACGGATGTAAAAAAAGTTGATTCAGGGAAAGCCCCAGGGGGTATCGTGAATCTCTTTTGACGTGTTAGCATCAACATGTACTTATACTTCGTGTCAACCTGGAAATGGGAGACTGATGGCACAAAGCTTGTTTTCCCGTTTTGAAAGCTCCATTCAGGCGGCCTCGAAGCTACCTGAATAGCACTGTTGTTACCGTGCTTTTACTTCCAGCCGGCATGGCACATAGAAGAAAATGAGTTTTCTCGAAAGAAACCTTGTGCTTCCAGTTCCTAGTTGGAACCTCACCCTGCTCTGCTCTATACCCAACGTGAAAGTCAACGTGAGCACTAGCCTCGAAGTAAGGCCCTGATTATGCTGGCAAAACGGGAGGCGTGCAGCAGCTCCATGAGGCCTTCATCGCTGTTCTGCTTTAGTTTAATGGTAGTAAGCTCTCCAAGACTCCTAGGGACTTTGCTTAAGCAGCCGTTTCGGTACCAGAACACTGCGTAGAGCCAGGAAGCTTAGGTGCTGCGTGTATGCTGCGTGTCTACCTAGAAATTAGAGACTGATGGCACAAGGCTTGTTTTCCCATTATGAAAGCTCCGTTCATGCGGCCTCAAAGCTCCCTTAAAAGCATTGTTGTTGGCGTGGTTTTAGTCACTGCCGGCATGGTTCTGAGAAGAAAATGAGTTTTTTCGTAAGAAACCTTGTGCTTCCAGTTCCTGGTAGGAACCTCACCCTGCTCTGCTCTATACCTAAAGTGAAAGTCAACGTGAGCCCTAGCTTCGAAGTAAGGCCCTGATTATCCTTGCAAAACAGGAGGCGTGCAGCAGCTCCATGAGGCCTTTATCATTGTTCTGCTTGAGTTTCATGTTAGTAAGCCTTTCAAGACTCCTAGGGACCTTGCTTCAGCACCCGTTTCAGTACCAGAATATTGAGTAGACACAGGAAGCTCTAGTCCTGTCAAGCAACTTCCAGCCCCGTAGGCCTTTTGGAACACCCCAGGGTTGGCTAGAGAAAGGCAACACACTGCACTCTTCCTTGGGAGAGCCAGATTACCTCAGCTCCACACAGGATTCACGACCACACTTCTAGACTGTTCTCCATGCAATGGGTGTAACCTCATTCCCCTAGGTGAACTCTATTGAGAAAAACACTCTGCTTCTAATCTCTTTTCACTTTTTACACTTGGAGTCACGCATCCTCAAGGAGGTGGTCGGCTTGCATTCCAAGTACAATTTAAGCACAGTTGTTGGTGTAACACAGCAGGTCTTTTGAAGAGGCACAGGTCTCTAAGTCTCCCTCGTGCATCCTTTGTTTAGGCACTTTGCTGCACGCAGAAAACCGGTCGTAGAAAAAAAGTTGATTCAGGGGAAGCCCCAGTGGGTATCGTGAATCTCTTTTGACTTGGTAGCATCAACATGTACTTATGCTGCGTGTCAACCTGGAAATGGGAGACTGAAGGCACAAAGCTTGTTTCCCGGTTTGAAAGCTCCATTCATGCGGCCTCGAAGCTACCTGAAAAGCACTGTTGTTACCGTGCATTTACTTCCAGCGGGCATGCCTCATAGAAGAAAATGAGTTTTCTCGAAAGAAACCTCGTGCTTCCAGTTCCTAGTTGGAACCTCACCCTGCTCTGCTCTATACCAAACGTGAAAGTCAACGTGAGCACTAGCCTCGAAGTAAGGCCCTGATTATGCTGGCAAAACGGGAGGCGTGCAGCGACTCCATGAGGCCTTCATCGCTGTTCTGCTTTAGTTTAACGGTAGTAAGCTCTCCAAGACTCTTAGGGACCATGCTTCAGGACCCGTTTCGGTACCAGAACACGGCGTAGAGCCAGGAAGCTCTGTTCCTGCGTTTATGCTGCTTGTCAGCCTAGAAATTGGAGACTGATGGCATAAGGCTTGTTTTCCCATTAGGAAAGCTCCGTTCATGCGGCCTCGAAGCTACCTGAAAAGCATTGTTGTTGCCGGGGTTTTCCTCACTGCCGGCATGGTTCTGAGAAGAAAATGAGTTTTCTCATAAGAAACCTTGTGCTTCCAGCTTCCTGGTAGGAAGCTCACCCTGCTCTGCTCTATACCTAAAGTGAAAGTCAACGTGAGCCCTAGCTTCGAATTAAGGCCCTAATTATGCTGGCAAAACGGGAGGCGTGCAGCAGCTCCATGAGGCCTTCATCGTTGTTCTGCTTTAGTTTCACGGTAGTAAGCCTTTCAAGACTCCTAGGGACCTTGCTTCAGCACCCGTTTCAGTACCAGAACACTGCGTAGAGCCAGGAAGCTCTGGTCCTTCGTGTATGCTGCGTGTCAACCTAGAAATTAGAGACTGATGGCACAAGGCTTGTTTTCCCATTAGGAAAGCTCCGTTCATGCGGCCTCGAAGCTACCTGAAAAGCATTGTTGTTGCCTGCGTTTTCGTCACTGCCGACATGGTTCTGAGAAGAAAATGAGTTTTCATGGAAGAAACCTTGTGCTTCCAGTTCCTTGTTGGAAGCTCACCCTGCTCTGCTCTATACCAAAAGTGAAAGTCCACGTGAGACCTAGCCTCGAAGTAAGGCCCTGATTTGCCTTGCCAATGGGGAGGCGTGCAGCAGTTCCATGAGGCCTTCCTCACGGTTCTGCTTGAGTTTCACGTTAGTAAGCCTTTCAAGACTCCTAGGGACCTTGCTTCAGCACCCGTTTCAGTACCAGAATATTGAGTAGACACAGGAAGCTCTAGTCCTGTCAAGCAACTTCCAGCCCCGTAGGCCTTTTGGAACACCCCAGGGTTGGCTAGAGAAAGGCAACACACTGCACTCTTCCTTGGGAGAGCCAGATTACCTCAGCTCTACACAGGATTCAGGAACACACTTCTAGACTGTCCTCCATGCAATGGGTGTAACCTCATTCCCCTAGCTGAACTCTATTGAGAAAAACACTCTGCTTCTAATCCCTTTTCACTTTTTACACATGGAGTCACACATCCTCAAGGAGGTGGTTGGCTTGCATTCCAAGTACAATTTAAGCACAGTTCTTGGTGTAACACAGCAGGTCTTTTGAAGAGGCACAGGTCTCTAAATCTCCCTCGCGCATCCTTTGTTTAGGCACTTTGCTGCACGCAGAAAACCGGTCGTAGAAAAAAAGTTGATTCAGGGGAAGCCCCAGTGGGTATCGTGAATCTCTTTTGACTTGGTAGCATCAACATGTACTTATGCTGCGTGTCAACCTGGAAATGGGAGACTGAAGGCACAAAGCTTGTTTCCCGTTTTGAAAGCTCCATTCATGCGGCCTCGAAGCTACCTGAAAAGCACTGTTTTTACCGTGCTTTTCCTTACAGCCGGCATGGCACATAGAAGAAAATGAGTTTTCTCGAAAGAAACCTCGTGCTTCCAGTTCCTAGTTGGAACCTCACCCTGCTCTGCTCTATACCCAACGTGAAAGTCAACGTGAGCACTAGCCTCGAAGTAAGGCCCTGATTATGCTGGCAAAACGGGAGGCGTGCAGCGACTCCATGAGGCCTTCATCGCTGTTCTGCTTTAGTTTAACGGTAGTAAGCTCTCCAAGACTCTTAGGGACCATGCTTCAGGACCCGTTTCGGTACCAGAACACGGCGTAGAGCCAGGAAGCTCTGTTCCTGCGTTTATGCTGCTTGTCAGCCTAGAAATTGGAGACTGATGGCATAAGGCTTGTTTCCCCATTAGGAAAGCTCCGTTCATGCGGCCTCGAAGCTACCTGAAAAGCATTGTTGTTGCCGGGGTTTTCCTCACTGCCGGCATGGTTCTGAGAAGAAAATGAGTTTTCTCATAAGAAACCTTGTGCTTCCAGTTCCTGGTAGGAACCTCACCCTGCTCTGCTCTATACCCAACGTGAAAGTCAACGTGAGCACTAGCCTCGAAGTAAGGCCCTGATTATGCTGGCAAAACGGGAGGCGTGCAGCAGCTCCATGAGGCCTTCATCGCTGTTCTGCTTTAGTTTAACGGTAGTAAGCTCTCCAAGACTCCTAGGGACTTTGCTTAAGCAGCCGTTTCGGTACCAGAACACTGCGTAGAGCCAGGAAGCTTTGGTGCTGCGTGTATGCTGCGTGTGTACCTAGAAATTAGAGACTGATGGCACAAGGCTTGTTTTCCCATTATGAAAGCTCCGTTCATGCGGCCTCGAAGCTACCTGAAAAGCATTGTTGTTGGCGGGGTTTTAGTCACTGCCGGCATGGTTCTGAGAAGAAAATGAGTTTTTTCGTAAGAAACCTTGTGCTTCCAGTTCCTAGTTGGAACCTCACCCTGCTCTGCTCTATACCCAACGTGAAAGTCAACGTGAGCACTAGCCTCGAAGTAAGGCCCTGATTATGCTTGCAAAACGGGAGGCGTGCAGCGACTCCATGAGGCCTTCATCGCTGTTCTGCTTTAGTTTAACGGTAGTAAGCTCTCCAAGACTCTTAGGGACCATGCTTCAGGATCCGTTTCGGTACCAGAACACGGCGTAGAGCCAGGAAGCTCTGTTCCTGCGTTTATGCTGCTTGTCAGCCTAGAAATTGGAGACTGATGGCATAAGGCTTGTTTTCCCATTAGGAAAGCTCCGTTCATGCGGCCTCGAAGCTACCTGAAAAGCATTGTTGTTGCCGGGGTTTTCCTCACTGCCGGTATGGTT
Organism: Eubalaena glacialis; assembly: GCF_028564815.1. Classification (NCBI taxonomy): domain Eukaryota; kingdom Metazoa; phylum Chordata; class Mammalia; order Artiodactyla; family Balaenidae; genus Eubalaena; species Eubalaena glacialis. Next base: position 51,638,064 of record NC_083731.1, read on the forward strand.
CTGAGAAGAAAATGAGTTTTCTCATAAGAAACCCTGGGTTTCCAGTTCCTTGTTGGAAGCTCACCCTGCTCTGCTCTATACCTAAAGTGAAAGTCAACGTGAACCCTAGCCTCGAAGTAAGGCCCTGATTTGCCTTGCCAATGGGGAGGTGTGCAGCAGCTCCATGAGGCCTTCATCACTGTTCTGCTTTCGTTTCACGGTAGTAAGCCTTTCAAAACTCCTAGGGACCTTGCTTCAGCACCCGTTTCCGTACCAGAATACTGAGTAGAGCAAGGAAGCTCTGGTCCTGTTAAGCAACTTCCAGCCCTGTAGGCCTTTTTGGAACACCCCAGTGTTGGCTAGAGAGAACCAACACACTGCACTCTCCCTTGGGAGAGCCAGATTACCTCAGCTCCACACAGGATTCACGAACACACTTCTAGACTGTCCTCCATGCAATGGGTGTAACCTCATTCCCCTAGCTGAACTCTATTGAGAAAAACACTCTGCTTCTAATCCCTTTTCACATTTCACACTTGGAGTCACGCATCCTCAAGGAGGTGGTCGGCTTGCATTCCAAGTACAATTTAAGCACAGTTGTTGGTGTAACAGAGCAGGTCTTTTGAAGAGGCACAGGTCTCTAAGTCTCCCTCGTGCATCCTTTGTTTAGGCACTTTGCTGCACGCAGAAAACCGGTCGTAGAAAAAAAGTTGATTCAGGGGAAGCCCCAGTGGGTATCGTGAATCTCTTTTGACTTGGTAGCATCAACATGTACTTATGCTGCGTGTCAACCTGGAAATGGGAGACTGAAGGCACAAAGCTTGTTTCCCGGTTTGAAAGCTCCATTCATGCGGCCTCGAAGCTACCTGAAAAGCACTGTTGTTACCGTGCATTTACTTCCAGCCGGCATGCCTCATAGAAGAAAATGAGTTTTCTCGAAAGAAACCTCGTGCTTCCAGTTCCTAGTTGGAACCTCACCCTGCTCTGGTCTATACCAAACGTGAAAGTCAACGTGAGCACTAGCCTCGAAGTAAGGCCCTGATTATGCTGGCAAAACGGGAGGCGTGCAGCGACTCCATGAGGCCTTCATCGCTGTTCTGCTTTAGTTTAACGGTAGTAAGCTCTCCAAGACTCTTAGGGACCATGCTTCAGGACCCGTTTCGGTACCAGAACACGGCGTAGAGCCAGGAAGCTCTGTTCCTGCGTTTATGCTGCTTGTCAGCCTAGAAATTGGAGACTGATGGCATAAGGCTTGTTTTCCCATTAGGAAAGCTCCGTTCATGCGGCCTCGAAGCTACCTGAAAAGCATTGTTGTTGCCGGGGTTTTCCTCACTACCGGCATGGTTCTGAGAAGAAAATGAGTTTTCTCATAAGAAACCTTGTGCTTCCAGTTCCTGGTAGGAAGCTCACCCTGCTCTGCTCTATACCTAAAGTGAAAGTCAACGTGAGCCCTAGCTTCGAATTAAGGCCCTGATTATGCTGGCAAAACGGGAGGCGTGCAGCAGCTCCATGAGGCCTTCATCGTTGTTCTGCTTTAGTTTCACGGTAGTAAGCCTTTCAAGACTCCTAGGGACCTTGCTTCAGCACCCGTTTCAGTACCAGAACACTGCGTAGAGCCAGGAAGCTCTGGTCCTTCGTGTATGCTGCGTGTCAACCTAGAAATTAGAGACTGATGGCACAAGGCTTGTTTTCCCATTAGGAAAGCTCCGTTCATGCGGCCTCGAAGCTACCTGAAAAGCATTGTTGTTGCCTGCGTTTTCGTCACTGCCGACATGGTTCTGAGAAGAAAATGAGTTTTCATGGAATAAACCTTGTGCTTCCAGTTCCTTGTTGGAAGCTCACCCTGCTCTGCTCTATACCAAAAGTGAAAGTCCACGTGAGCCCTAGCCTCGAAGTAAGGCCCTGATTTGCCTTGCCAATGGGGAGGCGTGCAGCAGCTCCATGAGGCCTTCCTCACGGTTCTGCTTGAGTTTCACGTTAGTAAGCCTTTCAAGACTCCTAGGGACCTTGCTTCAGCACCCGTTTCAGTACCAGAATATTGAGTAGACACAGGAAGCTCTAGTCCTGTCAAGCAACTTCCAGCCCCGTAGGCCTTTTGGAACACCCCAGGGCTGGCTAGAGAAAGGCAACACACTGCACTCTTCCTTGGGAGAGCCAGATTACCTCAGCTCTACACAGGATTCAGGAAAACACTTCTAGACTGTCCTCCATGCAGTGGATGTAACCTCATTCCCCTAGCTGAACTCTATTGAGAAAAACACTCTGCTTCTAATCCCTTTTCACTTTTTACACTTGGAGTCACACATCCTCAAGGAGGTGGTTGGCTTGCATTTCAAGTACAATTTGAGCACAGTTCTTGGTGTAACACAGCAGGTCTTTTGAAGAGGCACAGGTCTCTAAGTCTCCCTCGCGCATCCTTTGTTTAGGCACTTCGCTGCACGCAGAAAACCGGTCGTAGAAAAAAAGTTGATTCAGGGGAAGCCCCAGTGGGTATCGTGAATCTCTTTTGACTTGGTAGCATCAACATGTACTTATGCTGCGTGTCAACCTGGAAATGGGAGACTGAAGGCACAAAGCTTGTTTCCCGTTTTGAAAGCTCCATTCATGCGGCCTCGAAGCTACCTGAAAAGCATTGTTGTTGGCGGGGTTTTAGTCACTGCCGACATGGTTCTGAGAAGAAAATGAGTTTTTTCGTAAGAAACCTTGTGCTTCGAGTTCCTAGTTGGAACCTCACCCTGCTCTGCTCTATACCCAACGTGAAAGTCAACGTGAGCACTAGCCTCGAAGTAAGGCCCTGATTATGCTGGCAAAACGGGAGGCGTGCAGCGACTCCATGAGGCCTTCATCGCTGTTCTGCTTTAGTTTAACGGTAGTAAGCTCTCCAAGACTCTTAGGGACCATGCTTCAGGACCCGTTTCGGTACCAGAACACGGCGTAGAGCCAGGAAGCTCTGTTCCTGCGTTTATGCTGCTTGTCAGCCTAGAAATTGGAGACTGATGGCATAAGGCTTGTTTTCCCATTAGGAAAGCTCCGTTCATGCGGCCTCGAAGCTACCTGAAAAGCATTGTTGTTGCCGGGGTTTTCCTCACTGCCGGTATGGTTCTGAGAAGAAAATGAGTTTTCTCATAAGAAACCCTGGGTTTCCAGTTCCTTGTTGGAAGCTCACCCTGCTCTGCTCTATACCTAAAGTGAAAGTCAACGTGAACCCTAGCCTCGAAGTAAGGCCCTGATTTGCCTTGCCAATGGGGAGGTGTGCAGCAGCTCCATGAGGCCTTCATCACTGTTCTGCTTTCGTTTCACGGTAGTAAGCCTTTCAAAACTCCTAGGGACCTTGCTTCAGCACCCGTTTCCGTACCAGAATACTGAGTAGAGCAAGGAAGCTCTGGTCCTGTTAAGCAACTTCCAGCACCGTAGGCCTTTTTGGAACACCCCAGTGTTGGCTAGAGAGAACCAACACACTGCACTCTTCCTTGGGAGAGCTAGATTACCTCAGCTCCACACAGGATTCAGGAACACACTTCTAGACTGTTCTCCATGCAGTGGATGTAACCTCATTCCCCTAGCTGAACTCTATTGAGAAAAACACTCTGCTTCTAATCCCTTTTCACTTTTTACACTTGGAGTCACGCATCCTCAAGGAGGTGGTCGGCTTGCATTCCAAGTACAATTTAAGCACAGTTCTTGGTGTAACACAGCAGGTCTTTTGAAGAGGCACAGGTCTCTAAGTCTCCCTCGCGCATCCTTTGTTTAGGCACTTTGCTGCACGCAGAAAACCGGTCGTAGAAAAAAAGTTGATTCAGGGGAAGCCCCAGTGGGTATCGTGAATCTCTTTTGACTTGGTAGCATCAACATGTACTTATGCTGCGTGTCAACCTGGAAATGGGAGACTGAAGGCACAAAGCTTGTTTCCCGTTTTGAAAGCTCCATTCATGCGGCCTCGAAGCTACCTGAAAAGCACTGTTGTTACCGTGCATTTACTTCCAGCGGGCATGCCTCATAGAAGAAAATGAGTTTTCTCGAGAGAAACCTCGTGCTTCCAGTTCCTAGTTGGAACCTCACCCTGCTCTGCTCTATACCAAACGTGAAAGTCAACGTGAGCACTAGCCTCGAAGTAAGGCCCTGATTATGCTGGCAAAACGGGAGGCGTGCAGCGACTCCATGAGGCCTTCATCGCTGTTCTGGTTAGTTTAACGGTAGTAAGCTCTCCAAGACTCTTAGGGACCATGCTTCAGGACCCGTTTCGGTACCAGAACACGGCGTAGAGCCAGGAAGCTCTGTTCCTGCGTTTATGCTGCTTGTCAGCCTAGAAATTGGAGACTGATGGCATAAGGCTTGTTTTCCCATTAGGAAAGCTCAGTTCATGCGGCCTCGAAACTACCTGAAAAGCATTGTTGTTGCCGGGGTTTTCCTCACTGCCGGCATGGTTCTGAGAAGAAAATGAGTTTTCTCATAAGAAACCTTGTGCTTCCAGTTCCTAGTTGGAACCTCACCCTGCTCTGCTCTATACCCAACGTGAAAGTCAACGTGAGCACTAGCCTCGAAGTAAGGCCCTTATTATGCTGGCAAAACGGGAGGCGTGCAGCAGCTCCATGAGGCCTTCATCGCTGTTCTGCTTTAGTTTAACGGTAGTAAGCTCTCCAAGACTCCTAGGGACTTTGCTTAAGCAGCCGTTTCGGTACCAGAACACTGCGTAGAGCCAGGAAGCTTTGGTGCTGCGTGTATGCTGCGTGTCTACCTAGAAATTAGAGACTGATGGCACAAGGCTTGTTTTCCCATTAGGAAAGCTCCGTTCATGCGGCCTCGAAGCTACCTGAAAAGCATTGTTGTTGGCGGGGTTTTAGTCACTGCCGGCATGGTTCTGAGAAGAAAATGAGTTTTTTCGTAAGAAACCTTGTGCTTCCAGTTCCTAGTTGGAACCTCACCCTGCTCTGCTCTATACCCAACGTGAAAGTCAACGTGAGCACTAGCCTCGAAGTAAGGCCCTGATTATGCTGGCAAAACGGGAGGCGTGCAGCGACTCCATGAGGCCTTCATCGCTGTTCTGCTTTAGTTTAACGGTAGTAAGCTCTCCAAGACTCTTAGGGACCATGCTTCAGGACCCGTTTCGGTACCAGAACACGGCGTAGAGCCAGGAAGCTCTGTTCCTGCGTTTATGCTGCTTGTCAGCCTAGAAATTGGAGACTGATGGCATAAGGCTTGTTTTCCCATTAGGAAAGCTCCGTTCATGCGGCCTCGAAGCTACCTGAAAAGCATTGTTGTTGCCGGGGTTTTCCTCACTGCCGGTATGGTTCTGAGAAGAAAATGAGTTTTCTCATAAGAAACCTTGTGCTTCCAGTTCCTGGTAGGAAGCTCACCCTGCTCTGCTCTATACCTAAAGTGAAAGTCAACGTGAGCCCTAGCTTCGAATTAAGGCCCTGATTATGCTGGCAAAACGGGAGGCGTGCAGCAGCTCCATGAGGCCTTCATCGTTGTTCTGCTTTAGTTTCACGGTAGTAAGCCTTTCAAGACTCCTAGGGACCTTGCTTCAGCACCCGTTTCAGTACCAGAACACTGCGTAGAGCCAGGAAGCTCTGGTCCTTCGTGTATGCTGCGTGTCAACCTAGAAATTAGAGACTGATGGCACAAGGCTTGTTTTCCCATTAGGAAAGCTCCGTTCATGCGGCCTCGAAGCTACCTGAAAAGCATTGTTGTTGCCTGCGTTTTCGTCACTGCCGACATGGTTCTGAGAAGAAAATGAGTTTTCATGGAATAAACCTTGTGCTTCCAGTTCCTTGTTGGAAGCTCACCCTGCTCTGCTCTATACCAAAAGTGAAAGTCCACGTGAGCCCTAGCCTCGAAGTAAGGCCCTGATTTGCCTTGCCAATGGGGAGGCGTGCAGCAGCTCCATGAGGCCTTCCTCACGGTTCTGCTTGAGTTTCACGTTAGTAAGCCTTTCAAGACTCCTAGGGACCTTGCTTCAGCACCCGTTTCAGTACCAGAATATTGAGTAGACACAGGAAGCTCTAGTCCTGTCAAGCAACTTCCAGCCCCGTAGGCCTTTTGGAACACCCCAGGGCTGGCTAGAGAAAGGCAACACACTGCACTCTTCCTTGGGAGAGCCAGATTACCTCAGCTCTACACAGGATTCAGGAGAACACTTCTAGACTGTCCTCCATGCAGTGGATGTAACCTCATTCCCCTAGCTGAACTCTATTGAGAAAAACACTCTGCTTCTAATCCCTTTTCACTTTTTACACTTGGAGTCACACATCCTCAAGGAGGTGGTTGGCTTGCATTTCAAGTACAATTTGAGCACAGTTCTTGGTGTAACACAGCAGGTCTTTTGAAGAGGCACAGGTCTCTAAGTCTCCCTCGCGCATCCTTTGTTTAGGCACTTCGCTGCACGCAGAAAACCGTTCGTAGAAAAAAAGTTGATTCAGGGGAAGCCCCAGTGGGTATCGTGAATCTCTTTTGACTTGGTAGCATCAACATGTACTTATGCTGCGTGTCAACCTGGAAATGGGAGACTGAAGGCACAAAGCTTGTTTCCCGTTTTGAAAGCTCCATTCATGCGGCCTCGAAGCTACCTGAAAAGCATTGTTGTTGGCGGGGTTTTAGTCACTGCCGACATGGTTCTGAGAAGAAAATGAGTTTTTTCGTAAGAAACCTTGTGCTTCGAGTTCCTAGTTGGAACCTCACCCTGCTCTGCTCTATACCCAACGTGAAAGTCAACGTGAGCACTAGCCTCGAAGTAAGGCCCTGATTATGCTGGCAAAACGGGAGGCGTGCAGCGACTCCATGAGGCCTTCATCGCTGTTCTGCTTTAGTTTAACGGTAGTAAGCTCTCCAAGACTCTTAGGGACCATGCTTCAGGACCCGTTTCGGTACCAGAACACGGCGTAGAGCTAGGAAGCTCTGTTCCTGCGTTTATGCTGCTTGTCAGCCTAGAAATTGGAGACTGATGGCATAAGGCTTGTTTTCCCATTAGGAAAGCTCCGTTCATGCGGCCTCGAAGCTACCTGAAAAGCATTGTTGTTGCCGGGGTTTTCCTCACTGCCGGTATGGTTCTGAGAAGAAAATGAGTTTTCTCATAAGAAACCCTGGGTTTCCAGTTCCTTGTTGGAAGCTCACCCTGCTCTGCTCTATACCTAAAGTGAAAGTCAACGTGAACCCTAGCCTCGAAGTAAGGCCCTGATTTGCCTTGCCAATGGGGAGGTGTGCAGCAGCTCCATGAGGCCTTCATCACTGTTCTGCTTTCGTTTCACGGTAGTAAGCCTTTCAAAACTCCTAGGGACCTTGCTTCAGCACCCGTTTCCGTACCAGAATACTGAGTAGAGCAAGGAAGCTCTGGTCCTGTTAAGCAACTTCCAGCACCGTAGGCCTTTTTGGAACACCCCAGTGTTGGCTAGAGAGAACCAACACACTGCACTCTTCCTTGGGAGAGCTAGATTACCTCAGCTCCACACAGGATTCAGGAACACACTTCTAGACTGTTCTCCATGCAGTGGATGTAACCTCATTCCCCTAGCTGAACTCTATTGAGAAAAACACTCTGCTTCTAATCCCTTTTCACTTTTTACACTTGGAGTCACGCATCCTCAAGGAGGTGGTCGGCTTGCATTCCAAGTACAATTTAAGCACAGTTCTTGGTGTAACACAGCAGGTCTTTTGAAGAGGCACAGGTCTCTAAGTCTCCCTCGCGCATCCTTTGTTTAGGCACTTTGCTGCACGCAGAAAACCGGTCGTAGAAAAAAAGTTGATTCAGGGGAAGCCCCAGTGGGTATCGTGAATCTCTTTTGACTTGGTAGCATCAACATGTACTTATGCTGCGTGTCAACCTGGAAATGGGAGACTGAAGGCACAAAGCTTGTTTCCCGGTTTGAAAGCTCCATTCATGCGGCCTCGAAGCTACCTGAAAAGCACTGTTGTTACCGTGCATTTACTTCCAGCCGGCATGCCTCATAGAAGAAAATGAGTTTTCTCGAAAGAAACCTCGTGCTTCCAGTTCCTAGTTGGAACCTCACCCTGCTCTGGTCTATACCAAACGTGAAAGTCAACGTGAGCACTAGCCTCGAAGTAAGGCCCTGATTATGCTGGCAAAACGGGAGGCGTGCAGCGACTCCATGAGGCCTTCATCGCTGTTCTGCTTTAGTTTAACGGTAGTAAGCTCTCCAAGACTCTTAGGGACCATGCTTCAGGACCCGTTTCGGTACCAGAACACGGCGTAGAGCCAGGAAGCTCTGTTCCTGCGTTTATGCTGCTTGTCAGCCTAGAAATTGGAGACTGATGGCATAAGGCTTGTTTTCCCATTAGGAAAGCTCCGTTCATGCGGCCTCGAAGCTACCTGAAAAGCATTGTTGTTGCCGGGGTTTTCCTCACTACCGGCATGGTTCTGAGAAGAAAATGAGTTTTCTCATAAGAAACCTTGTCCTTCCAGTTCCTGGTAGGAAGCTCACCCTGCTCTGCTCTATACCTAAAGTGAAAGTCAACGTGAGCCCTAGCTTCGAATTAAGGCCCTGATTATGCTGGCAAAACGGGAGGCGTGCAGCAGCTCCATGAGGCCTTCATCGTTGTTCTGCTTTAGTTTCACGGTAGTAAGCCTTTCAAGACTCCTAGGGACCTTGCTTTAGCACCCGTTTCAGTACCAGAACACTGCGTAGAGCCAGGAAGCTCTGGTCCTTCGTGTATGCTGCGTGTCAACCTAGAAATTAGAGACTGATGGCACAAGGCTTGTTTTCCCATTAGGAAAGCTCCGTTCATGCGGCCTCGAAGCTACCTGAAAAGCATTGTTGTTGCCTGCGTTTTCGTCACTGCCGACATGGTTCTGAGAAGAAAATGAGTTTTCATGGAATAAACCTTGTGCTTCCAGTTCCTTGTTGGAAGCTCACCCTGCTCTGCTCTATACCAAAAGTGAAAGTCCACGTGAGCCCTAGCCTCGAAGTAAGGCCCTGATTTGCCTTGCCAATGGGGAGGCGTGCAGCAGCTCCATGAGGCCTTCCTCACGGTTCTGCTTGAGTTTCACGTTAGTAAGCCTTTCAAGACTCCTAGGGACCTTGCTTCAGCACCCGTTTCAGTACCAGAATATTGAGTAGACACAGGAAGCTCTAGTCCTGTCAAGCAACTTCCAGCCCCGTAGGCCTTTTGGAACACCCCAGGGCTGGCTAGAGAAAGGCAACACACTGCACTCTTCCTTGGGAGAGCCAGATTACCTCAGCTCTACACAGGATTCAGGAAAACACTTCTAGACTGTCCTCCATGCAGTGGATGTAACCTCATTCCCCTAGCTGAACTCTATTGAGAAAAACACTCTGCTTCTAATCCCTTTTCACTTTTTACACTTGGAGTCACACATCCTCAAGGAGGTGGTTGGCTTGCATTTCAAGTACAATTTGAGCACAGTTCTTGGTGTAACACAGCAGGTCTTTTGAAGAGGCACAGGTCTCTAAGTCTCCCTCGCGCATCCTTTGTTTAGGCACTTCGCTGCACGCAGAAAACCGGTCGTAGAAAAAAAGTTGATTCAGGGGAAGCCCCAGTGGGTATCGTGAATCTCTTTTGACTTGGTAGCATCAACATGTACTTATGCTGCGTGTCAACCTGGAAATGGGAGACTGAAGGCACAAAGCTTGTTTCCCGTTTTGAAAGCTCCATTCATGCGGCCTCGAAGCTACCTGAAAAGCATTGTTGTTGGCGGGGTTTTAGTCACTGCCGACATGGTTCTGAGAAGAAAATGAGTTTTTTCGTAAGAAACCTTGTGCTTCGAGTTCCTAGTTGGAACCTCACCCTGCTCTGCTCTATACCCAACGTGAAAGTCAACGTGAGCACTAGCCTCGAAGTAAGGCCCTGATTATGCTGGCAAAACGGGAGGCGTGCAGCGACTCCATGAGGCCTTCATCGCTGTTCTGCTTTAGTTTAACGGTAGTAAGCTCTCCAAGACTCTTAGGGACCATGCTTCAGGACCCGTTTCGGTACCAGAACACGGCGTAGAGCCAGGAAGCTCTGTTCCTGCGTTTATGCTGCTTGTCAGCCTAGAAATTGGAGACTGATGGCATAAGGCTTGTTTTCCCATTAGGAAAGCTCCGTTCATGCGGCCTCGAAGCTACCTGAAAAGCATTGTTGTTGCCGGGGTTTTCCTCACTGCCGGTATGGTTCTGAGAAGAAAATGAGTTTTCTCATAAGAAACCCTGGGTTTCCAGTTCCTTGTTGGAAGCTCACCCTGCTCTGCTCTATACCTAAAGTGAAAGTCAACGTGAACCCTAGCCTCGAAGTAAGGCCCTGATTTGCCTTGCCAATGGGGAGGTGTGCAGCAGCTCCATGAGGCCTTCATCACTGTTCTGCTTTCGTTTCACGGTAGTAAGCCTTTCAAAACTCCTAGGGACCTTGCTTCAGCACCCGTTTCCGTACCAGAATACTGAGTAGAGCAAGGAAGCTCTGGTCCTGTTAAGCAACTTCCAGCACCGTAGGCCTTTTTGGAACACCCCAGTGTTGGCTAGAGAGAACCAACACACTGCACTCTTCCTTGGGAGAGCTAGATTACCTCAGCTCCACACAGGATTCAGGAACACACTTCTAGACTGTTCTCCATGCAGTGGATGTAACCTCATTCCCCTAGCTGAACTCTATTGAGAAAAACACTCTGCTTCTAATCCCTTTTCACTTTTTACACTTGGAGTCACGCATCCTCAAGGAGGTGGTCGCCTTGCATTCCAAGTACAATTTAAGCACAGTTGTTGGTGTAACACAGCAGGTCTTTTGAAGAGGCACAGGTCTCTAAGTCTCCCTCGCGCATCCTTTGTTTAGGCACTTTGCTGCACGCAGAAAACCGGTCGTAGAAAAAAAGTTGATTCAGGGGAAGCCCCAGTGGGTATCGTGAATCTCTTTTGACTTGGTAGCATCAACATGTACTTATGCTGCGTGTCAACCTGGAAATGGGAGACTGAAGGCACAAAGCTTGTTTCCCGGTTTGAAAGCTCCATTCATGCGGCCTCGAAGCTACCTGAAAAGCATTGTTGTTACCGTGCATTTACTTCCAGCCGGCATGCCTCATAGAAGAAAATGAGTTTTCTCGAAAGAAACCTCGTGCTTCCAGTTCCTAGTTGGAACCTCACCCTGCTCTGGTCTATACCAAACGTGAAAGTCAACGTGAGCACTAGCCTCGAAGTAAGGCCCTGATTATGCTGGCAAAACGGGAGGCGTGCAGCGACTCCATGAGGCCTTCATCGCTGTTCTGCTTTAGTTTAACGGTAGTAAGCTCTCCAAGACTCTTAGGGACCATGCTTCAGGACCCGTTTCGGTACCAGAACACGGCGTAGAGCCAGGAAGCTCTGTTCCTGCGTTTATGCTGCTTGTCAGCCTAGAAATTGGAGACTGATGGCATAAGGCTTCTTTTCCCATTAGGAAAGCTCCGTTCATGCGGCCTCGAAGCTACCTGAAAAGCATTGTTGTTGCCGGGGTTTTCCTCACTACCGGCATGGTTCTGAGAAGAAAATGAGTTTTCTCATAAGAAACCTTGTCCTTCCAGTTCCTGGTAGGAAGCTCACCCTGCTCTGCTCTATACCTAAAGTGAAAGTCAACGTGAGCCCTAGCTTCGAATTAAGGCCCTGATTATGCTGGCAAAACGGGAGGCGTGCAGCAGCTCCATGAGGCCTTCATCGTTGTTCTGCTTTAGTTTCACGGTAGTAAGCCTTTCAAGACTCCTAGGGACCTTGCTTTAGCACCCGTTTCAGTACCAGAACACTGCGTAGAGCCAGGAAGCTCTGGTCCTTCGTGTATGCTGCGTGTCAACCTAGAAATTAGAGACTGATGGCACAAGGCTTGTTTTCCCATTAGGAAAGCTCCGTTCATGCGGCCTCGAAGCTACCTGAAAAGCATTGTTGTTGCCTGCGTTTTCGTCACTGCCGACATGGTTCTGAGAAGAAAATGAGTTTTCATGGAATAAACCTTGTGCTTCCAGTTCCTTGTTGGAAGCTCACCCTGCTCTGCTCTATACCAAAAGTGAAAGTCCACGTGAGCCCTAGCCTCGAAGTAAGGCCCTGATTTGCCTTGCCAATGGGGAGGCGTGCAGCAGCTCCATGAGGCCTTCCTCACGGTTCTGCTTGAGTTTCACGTTAGTAAGCCTTTCAAGACTCCTAGGGACCTTGCTTCAGCACCCGTTTCAGTACCAGAATATTGAGTAGACACAGGAAGCTCTAGTCCTGTCAAGCAACTTCCAGCCCCGTAGGCCTTTTGGAACACCCCAGGGCTGGCTAGAGAAAGGCAACACACTGCACTCTTCCTTGGGAGAGCCAGATTACCTCAGCTCTACACAGGATTCAGGAAAACACTTCTAGACTGTCCTCCATGCAGTGGATGTAACCTCATTCCCCTAGCTGAACTCTATTGAGAAAAACACTCTGCTTCTAATCCCTTTTCACTTTTTACACTTGGAGTCACACATCCTCAAGGAGGTGGTTGGCTTGCATTTCAAGTACAATTTAAGCACAGTTCTTGGTGTAACACAGCAGGTCTTTTGAAGAGGCACAGGTCTCTAAGTCTCCCTCGCGCATCCTTTGTTTAGGCACTTCGCTGCACGCAGAAAACCGGTCGTAGAAAAAAAGTTGATTCAGGGGAAGCCCCAGTGGGTATCGTGAATCTCTTTTGACTTGGTAGCATCAACATGTACTTATGCTGCGTGTCAACCTGGAAATGGGAGACTGAAGGCACAAAGCTTGTTTCCCGTTTTGAAAGCTCCATTCATGCGGCCTCGAAGCTACCTGAAAAGCATTGTTGTTGGCGGGGTTTTAGTCACTGCCGACATGGTTCTGAGAAGAAAATGAGTTTTTTCGTAAGAAACCTTGTGCTTCGAGTTCCTAGTTGGAACCTCACCCTGCTCTGCTCTATACCCAACGTGAAAGTCAACGTGAGCACTAGCCTCGAAGTAAGGCCCTGATTATGCTGGCAAAACGGGAGGCGTGCAGCGACTCCATGAGGCCTTCATCGCTGTTCTGCTTTAGTTTAACGGTAGTAAGCTCTCCAAGACTCTTAGGGACCATGCTTCAGGACCCGTTTCGGTACCAGAACACGGCGTAGAGCCAGGAAGCTCTGTTCCTGCGTTTATGCTGCTTGTCAGCCTAGAAATTGGAGACTGATGGCATAAGGCTTGTTTTCCCATTAGGAAAGCTCCGTTCATGCGGCCTCGAAGCTACCTGAAAAGCATTGTTGTTGCCGGGGTTTTCCTCACTGCCGGTATGGTTCTGAGAAGAAAATGAGTTTTCTCATAAGAAACCCTGGGTTTCCAGTTCCTTGTTGGAAGCTCACCCTGCTCTGCTCTATACCTAAAGTGAAAGTCAACGTGAACCCTAGCCTCGAAGTAAGGCCCTGATTTGCCTTGCCAATGGGGAGGTGTGCAGCAGCTCCATGAGGCCTTCATCACTGTTCTGCTTTCGTTTCACGGTAGTAAGCCTTTCAAAACTCCTAGGGACCTTGCTTCAGCCCCCGTTTCCGTACCAGAATACTGAGTAGAGCAAGGAAGCTCTGGTCCTGTTAAGCAACTTCCAGCCCTGTAGGCCTTTTTGGAACACCCCAGTGTTGGCTAGAGAGAACCAACACACTGCACTCTCCCTTGGGAGAGCCAGATTACCTCAGCTCCACACAGGATTCACGAACACACTTCTAGACTGTCCTCCATGCAATGGGTGTAACCTCATTCCCCTAGCTGAACTCTATTGAGAAAAACACTCTGCTTCTAATCCCTTTTCACATTTCACACTTGGAGTCACGCATCCTCAAGGAGGTGGTCGGCTTGCATTCCAAGTACAATTTAAGCACAGTTGTTGGTGTAACAGAGCAGGTCTTTTGAAGAGGCACAGGTCTCTAAGTCTCCCTCGTGCATCCTTTGTTTAGGCACTTTGCTGCACGCAGAAAACCGGTCGTAGAAAAAAAGTTGATTCAGGGGAAGCCCCAGTGGGTATCGTGAATCTCTTTTGACTTGGTAGCATCAACATGTACTTATGCTGCGTGTCAACCTGGAAATGGGAGACTGAAGGCACAAAGCTTGTTTCCCGGTTTGAAAGCTCCATTCATGCGGCCTCGAAGCTACCTGAAAAGCACTGTTGTTACCGTGCATTTACTTCCAGCCGGCATGCCTCATAGAAGAAAATGAGTTTTCTCGAAAGAAACCTCGTGCTTCCAGTTCCTAGTTGGAACCTCACCCTGCTCTGGTCTATACCAAACGTGAAAGTCAACGTGAGCACTAGCCTCGAAGTAAGGCCCTGATTATGCTGGCAAAACGGGAGGCGTGCAGCGACTCCATGAGGCCTTCATCGCTGTTCTGCTTTAGTTTAACGGTAGTAAGCTCTCCAAGACTCTTAGGGACCATGCTTCAGGACCCGTTTCGGTACCAGAACACGGCGTAGAGCCAGGAAACTCTGTTCCTGCGTTTATGCTGCTTGTCAGCCTAGAAATTGGAGACTGATGGCATAAGGCTTGTTTTCCCATTAGGAAAGCTCCGTTCATGCGGCCTCGAAGCTACCTGAAAAGCATTGTTGTTGCCGGGGTTTTCCTCACTACCGGCATGGTTCTGAGAAGAAAATGAGTTTTCTCATAAGAAACCTTGTGCTTCCAGTTCCTGGTAGGAAGCTCACCCTGCTCTGCTCTATACCTAAAGTGAAAGTCAACGTGAGCCCTAGCTTCGAATTAAGGCCCTGATTATGCTGGCAAAACGGGAGGCGTGCAGCAGCTCCATGAGGCCTTCATCGTTGTTCTGCTTTAGTTTCACGGTAGTAAGCCTTTCAAGACTCCTAGGGACCTTGCTTCAGCACCCGTTTCAGTACCAGAACACTGCGTAGAGCCAGGAAGCTCTGGTCCTTCGTGTATGCTGCGTGTCAACCTAGAAATTAGAGACTGATGGCACAAGGCTTGTTTTCCCATTAGGAAAGCTCCGTTCATGCGGCCTCGAAGCTACCTGAAAAGCATTGTTGTTGCCTGCGTTTTCGTCACTGCCGACATGGTTCTGAGAAGAAAATGAGTTTTCATGGAATAAACCTTGTGCTTCCAGTTCCTTGTTGGAAGCTCACCCTGCTCTGCTCTATACCAAAAGTGAAAGTCCACGTGAGCCCTAGCCTCGAAGTAAGGCCCTGATTTGCCTTGCCAATGGGGAGGCGTGCAGCAGCTCCATGAGGCCTTCCTCACGGTTCTGCTTGAGTTTCACGTTAGTAAGCCTTTCAAGACTC
This sequence comes from Eubalaena glacialis, assembly GCF_028564815.1. Taxonomy (NCBI): domain Eukaryota; kingdom Metazoa; phylum Chordata; class Mammalia; order Artiodactyla; family Balaenidae; genus Eubalaena; species Eubalaena glacialis. The sequence continues at coordinate 51,653,228 of NC_083731.1, forward strand.
CTAGGGACCTTGCTTCAGCACCCGTTTCAGTACCAGAATATTGAGTAGACACAGGAAGCTCTAGTCCTGTCAAGCAACTTCCAGCCCCGTAGACCTTTTGGAACACCCCAGGGCTGGCTAGAGAAAGGCAACACACTGCACTCTTCCTTGGGAGAGCCAGATTACCTCAGCTCTACACAGGATTCAGGAAAACACTTCTAGACTGTCCTCCATGCAGTGGATGTAACCTCATTCCCCTAGCTGAACTCTATTGAGAAAAACACTCTGCTTCTAATCCCTTTTCACTTTTTACACTTGGAGTCACACATCCTCAAGGAGGTGGTTGGCTTGCATTTCAAGTACAATTTGAGCACAGTTCTTGGTGTAACACAGCAGGTCTTTTGAAGAGGCACAGGTCTCTAAGTCTCCCTCGCGCATCCTTTGTTTAGGCACTTCGCTGCACGCAGAAAACCGTTCGTAGAAAAAAAGTTGATTCAGGGGAAGCCCCAGTGGGTATCGTGAATCTCTTTTGACTTGGTAGCATCAACATGTACTTATGCTGCGTGTCAACCTGGAAATGGGAGACTGAAGGCACAAAGCTTGTTTCCCGTTTTGAAAGCTCCATTCATGCGGCCTCGAAGCTACCTGAAAAGCATTGTTGTTGGCGGGGTTTTAGTCACTGCCGACATGGTTCTGAGAAGAAAATGAGTTTTTTCGTAAGAAACCTTGTGCTTCGAGTTCCTAGTTGGAACCTCACCCTGCTCTGCTCTATACCCAACGTGAAAGTCAACGTGAGCACTAGCCTCGAAGTAAGGCCCTGATTATGCTGGCAAAACGGGAGGCGTGCAGCGACTCCATGAGGCCTTCATCGCTGTTCTGCTTTAGTTTAACGGTAGTAAGCTCTCCAAGACTCTTAGGGACCATGCTTCAGGACCCGTTTCGGTACCAGAACACGGCGTAGAGCCAGGAAGCTCTGTTCCTGCGTTTATGCTGCTTGTCAGCCTAGAAATTGGAGACTGATGGCATAAGGCTTGTTTTCCCATTAGGAAAGCTCCGTTCATGCGGCCTCGAAGCTACCTGAAAAGCATTGTTGTTGCCGGGGTTTTCCTCACTGCCGGTATGGTTCTGAGAAGAAAATGAGTTTTCTCATAAGAAACCCTGGGTTTCCAGTTCCTTGTTGGAAGCTCACCCTGCTCTGCTCTATACCTAAAGTGAAAGTCAACGTGAACCCTAGCCTCGAAGTAAGGCCCTGATTTGCCTTGCCAATGGGGAGGTGTGCAGCAGCTCCATGAGGCCTTCATCACTGTTCTGCTTTCGTTTCACGGTAGTAAGCCTTTCAAAACTCCTAGGGACCTTGCTTCAGCACCCGTTTCCGTACCAGAATACTGAGTAGAGCAAGGAAGCTCTGGTCCTGTTAAGCAACTTCCAGCACCGTAGGCCTTTTTGGAACACCCCAGTGTTGGCTAGAGAGAACCAACACACTGCACTCTTCCTTGGGAGAGCTAGATTACCTCAGCTCCACACAGGATTCAGGAACACACTTCTAGACTGTTCTCCATGCAGTGGATGTAACCTCATTCCCCTAGCTGAACTCTATTGAGAAAAACACTCTGCTTCTAATCCCTTTTCACTTTTTACACTTGGAGTCACGCATCCTCAAGGAGGTGGTCGGCTTGCATTCCAAGTACAATTTAAGCACAGTTCTTGGTGTAACACAGCAGGTCTTTTGAAGAGGCACAGGTCTCTAAGTCTCCCTCGCGCATCCTTTGTTTAGGCACTTTGCTGCACGCAGAAAACCGGTCGTAGAAAAAAAGTTGATTCAGGGGAAGCCCCAGTGGGTATCGTGAATCTCTTTTGACTTGGTAGCATCAACATGTACTTATGCTGCGTGTCAACCTGGAAATGGGAGACTGAAGGCACAAAGCTTGTTTCCCGGTTTGAAAGCTCCATTCATGCGGCCTCGAAGCTACCTGAAAAGCACTGTTGTTACCGTGCATTTACTTCCAGCCGGCATGCCTCATAGAAGAAAATGAGTTTTCTCGAAAGAAACCTTGTGCTTCCAGTTCCTACTTGGAACCTCACCCTGCTCTGCTCTATACCAAACGTGAAAGTCAATGTGAGCACTAGCCTCGAAGTAAGGCCCTGATTATGCTGGCAAAACGGGAGGCGTGCAGCAGCTCCATCAGGCCTTCGTCGCTGTTCTGCTTTAGTTTAACGGTAGTAAGCTCTCCAAGACTCCTAGGGACTTTGCTTAAGCAACCGTTTCGGTACCAGAACACTGCGAAGAGCTAGGAAGCTTTGGTCCTGCGTGTATGCTGCGTGTCTACCTAGAAATTAGAGACTGATGGCACAAGGCTTGTTTTCCCATTAGGAAAGCTCCGTTCATGCGGCCTCGAAGCTACCTGAAAAGCATTGTTGTTGGCGGGGTTTTAGTCACTGCCGGCATGGTTCTGAGAAGAAAATGCGTTTTTTCGTAGAAACCTTGTGCTTCCAATTCCTTGTAGGAAGCTCACCCTGCTCTGCTCTATACCTAAAGTGAAAGTCAACGTGAGACTTGCTTCGAAGTAAGGCCCTGATTATCCTTGCAAAACGGGAGGCGTGCAGCAGCTCCATGAGGCCTTCATCGTTGTTCTGCTTTAGTTTCACGGAAGTAAGCCTTCAAGACTCCTAGGGACCTTGCTTCAGCACCCGTTTCGGTACCAGAACACTGCGTAGAGCCAGGAAGCTCTGGTCCTGCGTGTATGCTGCGTGTCAACCTAGAAATTAGAGACCATGGCACAAGGCTTGTTTTCCCATTAGGAAAGCTCCGTTCATGCGGCCTCGAAGCTACCTGAAAAGCATTGTTGTTGCCTGGGTTTTCATCACTGCCGACATGGTTCTGAGCAGAAAATGAGTTTTCATGGAAGAAACCTTGTGCTTCCAGTTCCTTGTTGGAAGCTCACCCTGCTCTGCTCTATACCAAAAGTGAAAGTCCACGTGAGCCCTAGCCTCGAAGTAAGGCCCTGATTTGCCTTGCCAATGGGGCGGCGTTCAGCAGCTCCATGAGGCCTTCCTCACTGTTCTGCTTGATTTTCACGGTAGTCAGCCTTTCAAGACTCCTAGGGACCTTGCTTCAGCACCCGTTTCCGTACCAGAATATTGAGGAGACATAGGAAGCTCTAGTCCTGTTAAGCAACTTCCAGCCCCGTAGGCATTTTGGAACACCCCAGTGTTGGCTAGAGAAAGGCAACACTCTGCACTCTTCCTTGGGAGAGCCAGATTACCTCAGCTCTACACAGGATTCACGACCACACTTCTGGACTGTCCTCCATGCAGTGGATGTAACCTCATTCCCCTAGCTGAATTCTGTTGAGAAAAACACTCTGCTTCCAATCCCTTTCCACTTTTTACACATCGAGTCACGCATCCTCAAGGAGGTGGTCGGCTTGCATTCCAAGTACAATTTAAGCACAGTTCTTGGTGTAACACAGCAGGTCTTTTGAAGAGGCACAGGTCTCTAAGTCTCCCTCACGCATCCTTTGTTTAGGCACTTTGCTGCACGCAGAAAACCGGTCGTAGAAAAAAGTTGATTCAGCGAAAGCCCCAGTGGGGATCGTGAATCTCTTTTGACTTGGTAGCATCAACATGTACTTATGCTGCGTGTCAACCTGGAAATGGGAGACTGATGGCACAAAGCTTGTTTTCCCGTTTTGAAAGCTCCATTCATGCAGCCTCGAATCTACCTGAAAAGCACTGTTGATACCGTGCTTTTCCTTACAGCCGGCATGGCACATAGAAGAAAATGAGTTTTCTCGAAAGAAACCTTGTGCTTCCAGTTCCTACTTGGAACCTCACCCTGCTCTGCTCTATACCAAACGTGAAAGTCAATGTGAGCACTAGCCTCGAAGTAAGGCCCTGATTATGCTGGCAAAACGGGAGGCGTGCAGCAGCTCCATGAGGCCTTCATCGCTGTTCTGCTTTAGTTTAACGGTAGTAAGCTCTCCAAGACTCCTAGGGACTTTGCTTAAGCAACCGTTTCGGTACCAGAACACTGCGAAGAGCCAGGAAGCTTTGGTCCTGCGTGTATGCTGCGTGTCTACCTAGAAATTAGAGACTGATGGCACAAGGCTTGTTTTCCCATTATGAAAGCTCCATTCATGCGGCCTCGAAGCTACCGGAAAAGCATTGTTGTTGGCGGGGTTTTAGTCACTGCCGGCATGGTTCTGAGAAGAAAATGCGTTTTTTCGTAGAAACCTTGTGCTTCCAGTTCCTTGTAGGAAGCTCACCCTGCTCTGCTCTATACCTAAAGTGAAAGTTAACGTGAGCCCTAGCCTCGAAGTAAGGCCCTGATTATCCTTGCAAAACGGGAGGCGTGCAGTAGCTCCATGAGTCCTTCATCGTTGTTCTGCTTTAGTTTCACGGTAGTAAGCCTTTCAAGACTCCTAGGGACCTTGCTTCAGCACCCGTTTCCGTACCAGAATATTGAGGAGACACAGGAAGCTCTAGTCCTGTTAAGCAACTTCCAGCCCCGTAGGCCTTTTGGAACACCCCAGTGTTGGCTAGAGAAAGGCAACACACTGCACTCTTCCTTGGGAGAGCCAGATTACCTCAGCTCCACACAGGATTCACGACCACACTTCTCGACTGTCCTCCATGCAGTGGATGTAACATCATTCCCCTAGCTGAACTCTATTGAGAAAAACACTCTGCTTCCATCCCTTTTCACTTTGTACACTTCGAGTCACGCATCCTCAAGGAGGTGGTCGGCTTGCATTCCAAGTACAATTTAAGCACAGTTCTTGGTGTAACACAGCAGGTCTTTTGAAGAGGCACAGGTCTCTAAGTCTCCTTCGCGCATCCTTTGTTTAGGCACTTTGCTGCACGCAGAAAACCGGTCGTAGAAAAAAGTTGATTCAGCGAAAGCCCCAGTGGGGATCGTGAATCTCTTTTGACTTGGTAGCATCAACATGTACTTATGCTGCGTGTCAACCTGGAAATGGGAGACTGATGGCACAAAGCTTGTTTTCCCGTTTTGAAAGCTCCATTCATGCAGCCTCGAATCTACCTGAAAAGCACTGTTGATACCGTGCTTTTCCTTACAGCCGGCATGGCACATAGAAGAAAATGAGTTTTCTCGAAAGAAACCTTGTGCTTCCAGTTCCTACTTGGAACCTCACCCTGCTCTGCTCTATACCAAACGTGAAAGTCAATGTGAGCACTAGCCTCGAAGTAAGGCCCTGATTATGCTGGCAAAACGGGAGGCGTGCAGCAGCTCCATGAGGCCTTCATCGCTGTTCTGCTTTAGTTTAACGGTAGTAAGCTCTCCAAGACTCCTAGGGACTTTGCTTAAGCAACCGTTTCGGTACCAGAACACTGCGAAGAGCCAGGAAGCTTTGGTCCTGCGTGTATGCTGCGTGTCTACCTAGAAATTAGAGACTGATGGCACAAGGCTTGTTTTCCCATTATGAAAGCTCCATTCATGCGGCCTCGAAGCTACCGGAAAAGCATTGTTGTTGGCGGGGTTTTAGTCACTGCCGGCATGGTTCTGAGAAGAAAATGCGTTTTTTCGTAGAAACCTTGTGCTTCCAGTTCCTTGTAGGAAGCTCACCCTGCTCTGCTCTATACCTAAAGTGAAAGTTAACGTGAGCCCTAGCCTCGAAGTAAGGCCCTGATTATCCTTGCAAAACGGGAGGCGTGCAGTAGCTCCATGAGTCCTTCATCGTTGTTCTGCTTTAGTTTCACGGTAGTAAGCCTTTCAAGACTCCTAGGGACCTTGCTTCAGCACCCGTTTCCGTACCAGAATATTGAGGAGACACAGGAAGCTCTAGTCCTGTTAAGCAACTTCCAGCCCCGTAGGCCTTTTGGAACACCCCAGTGTTGGCTAGAGAAAGGCAACACACTGCACTCTTCCTTGGGAGAGCCAGATTACCTCAGCTCCACACAGAATTCACGACCACACTTCTCGACTGTCCTCCATGCAGTGGATGTAACATCATTCCCCTAGCTGAACTCTATTGAGAAAAACACTCTGCTTCCATCCCTTTTCACTTTGTACACTTCGAGTCACGCATCCTCAAGGAGGTGGTCGGCTTGCATTCCAAGTACAATTTAAGCACAGTTCTTGGTGTAACACAGCAGGTCTTTTGAAGAGGCACAGGTCTCTAAGTCTCCTTCGCGCATCCTTTGTTTAGGCACTTTGCTGCACGCAGAAAACCGGTCGTAGAAAAAAGTTGATTCAGCGAAAGCCCCAGTGGGGATCGTGAATCTCTTTTGACTTGGTAGCATCAACATGTACTTATGCTGCGTGTCAACCTGGAAATGGGAGACTGATGGCACAAAGCTTGTTTTCTCGTTTTGAAAGCTCCGTTCATGCGGCCTCGAAGTTACCTGAAAAGCACTGTTGTTACCGTGCTTTTCCTTACAGCCGGCATGGCACATAGAAGAAAATGAGTTTTCTCGAAAGAAACCTTGTGCTTCCAGTTCCTACTTGGAACCTCACCCTGCTCTGCTCTATACCAAACGTGAAAGTCAATGTGAGCACTAGCCTCGAAGTAAGGCCCTGATTATGCTGGCAAAACGGGAGGCGTGCAGCAGCTCCATCAGGCCTTCGTCGCTGTTCTGCTTTAGTTTAACGGTAGTAAGCTCTCCAAGACTCCTAGGGACTTTGCTTAAGCAACCGTTTCGGTACCAGAACACTGCGAAGAGCTAGGAAGCTTTGGTCCTGCGTGTATGCTGCGTGTCTACCTAGAAATTAGAGACTGATGGCACAAGGCTTGTTTTCCCATTATGAAAGCTCCGTTCATGCGGCCTCGAAGCTACCGGAAAAGCATTGTTGTTGGCGGGGTTTTAGTCACTGCCGGCATGGTTCTGAGAAGAAAATGCGTTTTTTCGTAGAAACCTTGTGCTTCCAATTCCTTGTAGGAAGCTCACCCTGCTCTGCTCTATACCTAAAGTGAAAGTCAACGTGAGACTTGCTTCGAAGTAAGGCCCTGATTATCCTTGCAAAACGGGAGGCGTGCAGCAGCTCCATGAGGCCTTCATCGTTGTTCTGCTTTAGTTTCACGGAAGTAAGCCTTCAAGACTCCTAGGGACCTTGCTTCAGCACCCGTTTCGGTACCAGAACACTGCGTAGAGCCAGGAAGCTCTGGTCCTGCGTGTATGCTGCGTGTCAACCTAGAAATTAGAGACCATGGCACAAGGCTTGTTTTCCCATTAGGAAAGCTCCGTTCATGCGGCCTCGAAGCTACCTGAAAAGCATTGTTGTTGCCTGGGTTTTCATCACTGCCGACATGGTTCTGAGCAGAAAATGAGTTTTCATGGAAGAAACCTTGTGCTTCCAGTTCCTTGTTGGAAGCTCACCCTGCTCTGCTCTATACCAAAAGTGAAAGTCCACGTGAGCCCTAGCCTCGAAGTAAGGCCCTGATTTGCCTTGCCAATGGGGCGGCGTTCAGCAGCTCCATGAGGCCTTCCTCACTGTTCTGCTTGATTTTCACGGTAGTCAGCCTTTCAAGACTCCTAGGGACCTTGCTTCAGCACCCGTTTCCGTACCAGAATATTGAGGAGACACAGGAAGCTCTAGTCCTGTTAAGCAACTTCCAGCCCCGTAGGCCTTTTGGAACACCCCAGTGTTGGCTAGAGAAAGGCAACACACTGCACTCTTCCTTGGGAGAGCCAGATTACCTCAGCTCTACACAGGATTAACGACCACACTTCTCGACTGTCCTCCATGCAGTGGATGTAACCTCATTCCCCTAGCTGAACTCTGTTGAGAAAAACACTCTGCTTCTAATCCCTTTGCACTTTTTACACTTCGAGTCACGCATCCTCAAGGAGGTGGTCGGCTTGCATTCCAACTACAATTTAAGCACAGTTCTTGGTGTAACACAGCAGGTCTTTTGAAGAGGCACAGGTCTCTAAGTCTCCCTCGCGCATCCTTTGTTTAGTCACTTTGCTGCACGCAGAAAACCGGTCGTAGAAAAAAGTTGATTCAGGGAAAGCCCCAGTGGGGATCGTGAATCTCTTTTGACGTGTTAGCATCAACATGTACTTATGCTGCGTCTCAACCTGGAAATGGGAGACTGATGGCACAAAGCTTCTTTTCCCGTTTTGAAAGCTCCGTTCATGCGGCCTCGAAGCTACCTGAAAAGCACTGTTGTTACCGTGCTTTTCCTTACAGCCGGCATGGCACATAGAAGAAAATGAGTTTTCTCGAAAGAAACCTTGTGCTTCCAGTTCCTACTTGGAACCTCACCCTGCTCTGCTCTATACCAAACGTGAAAGTCAATGTGAGCACTAGCCTCGAAGTAAGGCCCTGATTATGCTGGCAAAACGGGAGGCGTGCAGCAGCTCCATCAGGCCTTCGTCGCTGTTCTGCTTTAGTTTAACCGTAGTAAGCTCTCCAAGACTCCTAGGGACTTTGCTTAAGCAACCGTTTCGGTACCAGAACACTGCGAAGAGCTAGGAAGCTTTGGTCCTGCGTGTATGCTGCGTGTCTACCTAGAAATTAGAGACTGATGGCACAAGGCTTGTTTTCCCATTATGAAAGCTCCGTTCATGCGGCCTCGAAGCTACCGGAAAAGCATTGTTGTTGGCGGGGTTTTAGTCACTGCCGGCATGGTTCTGAGAAGAAAATGCGTTTTTTCGTAGAAACCTTGTGCTTCCAATTCCTTGTAGGAAGCTCACCCTGCTCTGCTCTATACCTAAAGTGAAAGTCAACGTGAGACTTGCTTCGAAGTAAGGCCCTGATTATCCTTGCAAAACGGGAGGCGTGCAGCAGCTCCATGAGGCCTTCATCGTTGTTCTGCTTTAGTTTCACGGAAGTAAGCCTTCAAGACTCCTAGGGACCTTGCTTCAGCACCCGTTTCGGTACCAGAACACTGCGTAGAGCCAGGAAGCTCTGGTCCTGCGTGTATGCTGCGTGTCAACCTAGAAATTAGAGACCATGGCACAAGGCTTGTTTTCCCATTAGGAAAGCTCCGTTCATGCGGCCTCGAAGCTACCTGAAAAGCATTGTTGTTGCCTGGGTTTTCATCACTGCCGACATGGTTCTGAGCAGAAAATGAGTTTTCATGGAAGAAACTTTGTGCTTCCAGTTCCTTGTTGGAAGCTCACCCTGCTCTGCTCTATACCAAAAGTGAAAGTCCACGTGAGCCCTAGCCTCGAAGTAAGGCCCTGATTTGCCTTGCCAATGGGGCGGCGTTCAGCAGCTCCATGAGGCCTTCCTCACTGTTCTGCTTGATTTTCACGGTAGTCAGCCTTTCAAGACTCCTAGGGACCTTGCTTCAGCACCCGTTTCCGTACCAGAATATTGAGGAGACACAGGAAGCTCTAGTCCTGTTAAGCAACTTCCAGCCCCGTAGGCCTTTTGGAACACCCCAGTGTTGGCTAGAGAAAGGCAACACACTGCACTCTTCCTTGGGAGAGCCAGATTACCTCAGCTCTACACAGGATTCACGACCACACTTCTCGACTGTCCTCCATGCAGTGGATGTAACCTCATTCCCCTAGCTGAACTCTGTTGAGAAAAACACTCTGCTTCTAATCCCTTTGCACTTTTTACACTTCGAGTCACGCATCCTCAAGGAGGTGGTCGGCTTGCATTCCAACTACAATTTAAGCACAGTTCTTGGTGTAACACAGCAGGTCTTTTGAAGAGGCACAGGTCTCTAAGTCTCCCTCGCGCATCCTTTGTTTAGTCACTTTGCTGCACGCAGAAAACCGGTCGTAGAAAAAAGTTGATTCAGGGAAAGCCCCAGTGGGGATCGTGAATCTCTTTTGACGTGTTAGCATCAACATGTACTTATGCTGCGTCTCAACCTGGAAATGGGAGACTGATGGCACAAAGCTTCTTTTCCCGTTTTGAAAGCTCCGTTCATGCGGCCTCGAAGCTACCTGAAAAGCACTGTTGTTACCGTGCTTTTCCTTACAGCCGGCATGGCACATAGAAGAAAATGAGTTTTCTCGAAAGAAACCTTGTGCTTCCAGTTCCTACTTGGAACCTCACCCTGCTCTGCTCTATACCAAACGTGAAAGTCAATGTGAGCACTAGCCTCGAAGTAAGGCCCTGATTATGCTGGCAAAACGGGAGGCGTGCAGCAGCTCCATCAGGCCTTCGTCGCTGTTCTGCTTTAGTTTAACCGTAGTAAGCTCTCCAAGACTCCTAGGGACTTTGCTTAAGCAACCTTTTCGGTACCAGAACACTGCGTAGAGCCAGGAAGCTCTGGTCCTGCGTGTATGCTGCGTGTGTACCTAGAAATTAGAGACTGATGGCACAAGGCTTGTTTTCCCATTATGAAAGCTCCGTTCATGTGGCCTCGAAGCTACCGGAAAAGCATTGTTGTTGGCGGGGTTTTAGTCACTGCCGGCATGGTTCTGAGAAGAAAATGAGTTTTTTCGTAGAAACCTTGTGCTTCCAATTCCTTATAGGAAGCTCACCCTGCTCTGCTCTATACCTAAAGTGAAAGTCAACGTGAGACTTGCTTCGAAGTAAGGCCCTGATTATCCTTGCAAAACGGGAGGCGTGCAGCAGCTCCATGAGGCCTTCATCGTTGTTCTGCTTTAGTTTCACGGAAGTAAGCCTTCAAGACTCCTAGGGACCTTGCTTCAGCACCCGTTTCGGTACCAGAACACTGCGTAGAGCCAGGAAGCTCTGGTCCTGCGTGTATGCTGCGTGTCAACCTAGAAATTAGAGACCATGGCACAAGGCTTGTTTTCCCATTAGGAAAGCTCCGTTCATGCGGCCTCGAAGCTACCTGAAAAGCATTGTTGTTGCCTGGGTTTTCATCACTGCCGACATGGTTCTGAGCAGAAAATGAGTTTTCATGGAAGAAACCTTGTGCTTCCAGTTCCTTGTTGGAAGCTCACCCTGCTCTGCTCTATACCAAAAGTGAAAGTCCACGTGAGCCCTAGCCTCGAAGTAAGGCCCTGATTTGCCTTGCCAATGGGGCGGCGTTCAGCAGCTCCATGAGGCCGTCCTCACTGTTCTGCTTGATTTTCACGGTAGTCAGCCTTTCAAGACTCCTAGGGACCTTGCTTCAGCACCCGTTTCCGTACCAGAATATTGAGGAGACACAGGAAGCTCTAGTCCTGTTAAGCAACTTCCAGCCCCGTAGGCCTTTTGGAACACCCCAGTGTTGGCTAGAGAAAGGCAACACTCTGCACTCTTCCTTGGGAGAGCCAGATTACCTCAGCTCTACACAGGATTCACGACCACACTTCTGGACTGTCCTCCATGCAGTGGATGTAACCTCATTCCCCTAGCTGAATTCTGTTGAGAAAAACACTCTGCTTCCAATCCCTTTCCACTTTTTACACATCGAGTCACGCATCCTCAAGGAGGTGGTCGGCTTGCATTCCAAGTACAATTTAAGCACAGTTCTTGGTGTAACACAGCAGGTCTTTTGAAGAGGCACAGGTCTCTAAGTCTCCCTCACGCATCCTTTGTTTAGGCACTTTGCTGCACGCAGAAAACCGGTCGTAGAAAAAAGTTGATTCAGCGAAAGCCCCAGTGGGGATCGTGAATCTCTTTTGACTTGGTAGCATCAACATGTACTTATGCTGCGTGTCAACCTGGAAATGGGAGACTGATGGCACAAAGCTTGTTTTCCCGTTTTGAAAGCTCCATTCATGCAGCCTCGAATCTACCTGAAAAGCACTGTTGATACCGTGCTTTTCCTTACAGCCGGCATGGCACATAGAAGAAAATGAGTTTTCTCGAAAGAAACCTTGTGCTTCCAGTTCCTACTTGGAACCTCACCCTGCTCTGCTCTATACCAAACGTGAAAGTCAATGTGAGCACTAGCCTCGAAGTAAGGCCCTGATTATGCTGGGAAAACGGGAGGCGTGCAGCAGCTCCATGAGGCCTTCATCGCTGTTCTGCTTTAGTTTAACGGTAGTAAGCTCTCCAAGACTCCTAGGGACTTTGCTTAAGCAACCGTTTCGGTACCAGAACACTGCGAAGAGCCAGGAAGCTTTGGTCCTGCGTGTATGCTGCGTGTCTACCTAGAAATTAGAGACTGATGGCACAAGGCTTGTTTTCCCATTATGAAAGCTCCATTCATGCGGCCTCGAAGCTACCGGAAAAGCATTGTTTTTGTCGGGGTTTTAGTCACTGCCGGCATGGTTCTGAGAAGAAAATGCGTTTTTTCATAGAAACCTTGTGCTTCCAGTTCCTTGTAGGAAGCTCACCCTGCTCTGCTCTATACCTAAAGTGAAAGTTAACGTGAGCCCTAGCCTCGAAGTAAGGCCCTGATTATCCTTGCAAAACGGGAGGCGTGCAGTAGCTCCATGAGTCCTTCATCGTTGTTCTGCTTTAGTTTCACGGTAGTAAGCCTTTCAAGACTCCTAGGGACCTTGCTTCAGCACCCGTTTCCGTACCAGAATATTGAGGAGACACAGGAAGCTCTAGTCCTGTTAAGCAACTTCCAGCCCCGTAGGCCTTTTGGAACACCCCAGTGTTGGCTAGAGAAAGGCAACACACTGCACTCTTCCTTGGCAGAGCCAGATTACCTCAGCTCCACACAGGATTCACGAACACACTTCTAGACTGTCCTCCATGCAATGGGTGTAACCTCATTCCCCTAGCTGAACTCTATTGAGAAAAACACTCTGCTTCTAATCCCTTTTCACATTTCACACTTGGAGTCACGCATCCTCAAGGAGGTGGTCGGCTTGCATTCCAAGTACAATTTAAGCACAGTTCTTGGTGTAACACAGCAGGTCTTTTGAAGAGGCACAGGTCTCTAAGTCTCCTTCGCGCATCCTTTGTTTAGGCACTTTGCTGCACGCAGAAAACCGGTCGTAGAAAAAAGTTGATTCAGCGAAAGCCCCAGTGGGGATCGTGAATCTCTTTTGACTTGGTAGCATCAACATGTACTTATGCTGCGTGTCAACCTGGAAATGGGAGACTGATGGCACAAAGCTTGTTTTCTCGTTTTGAAAGCTCCGTTCATGCGGCCTCGAAGTTACCTGAAAAGCACTGTTGTTACCGTGCTTTTCCTTACAGCCGGCATGGCACATAGAAGAAAATGAGTTTTCTCGAAAGAAACCTTGTGCTTCCAGTTCCTACTTGGAACCTCACCCTGCTCTGCTCTATACCAAACGTGAAAGTCAATGTGAGCACTAGCCTCGAAGTAAGGCCCTGATTATGCTGGCAAAACGGGAGGCGTGCAGCAGCTCCATCAGGCCTTCGTCGCTGTTCTGCTTTAGTTTAACGGTAGTAAGCTCTCCAAGACTCCTAGGGACTTTGCTTAAGCAACCGTTTCGGTACCAGAACACTGCGAAGAGCTAGGAAGCTTTGGTCCTGCGTGTATGCTGCGTGTCTACCTAGAAATTAGAGACTGATGGCACAAGGCTTGTTTTCCCATTATGAAAGCTCCGTTCATGCGGCCTCGAAGCTACCGGAAAAGCATTGTTGTTGGCGGGGTTTTAGTCACTGCCGGCATGGTTCTGAGAAGAAAATGCGTTTTTTCGTAGAAACCTTGTGCTTCCAATTCCTTGTAGGAAGCTCACCCTGCTCTGCTCTATACCTAAAGTGAAAGTCAACGTGAGACTTGCTTCGAAGTAAGGCCCTGATTATCCTTGCAAAACGGGAGGCGTGCAGCAGCTCCATGAGGCCTTCATCGTTGTTCTGCTTTAGTTTCACGGAAGTAAGCCTTCAAGACTCCTAGGGACCTTGCTTCAGCACCCGTTTCGGTACCAGAACACTGCGTAGAGCCAGGAAGCTCTGGTCCTGCGTGTATGCTGCGTGTCAACCTAGAAATTAGAGACCATGGCACAAGGCTTGTTTTCCCATTAGGAAAGCTCCGTTCATGCGGCCTCGAAGCTACCTGAAAAGCATTGTTGTTGCCTGGGTTTTCATCACTGCCGACATGGTTCTGAGCAGAAAATGAGTTTTCATGGAAGAAACCTTGTGCTTCCAGTTCCTTGTTGGAAGCTCACCCTGCTCTGCTCTATACCAAAAGTGAAAGTCCACGTGAGCCCTAGCCTCGAAGTAAGGCCCTGATTTGCCTTGCCAATGGGGCGGCGTTCAGCAGCTCCATGAGGCCTTCCTCACTGTTCTGCTTGATTTTCACGGTAGTCAGCCTTTCAAGACTCCTAGGGACCTTGCTTCAGCACCCGTTTCCGTACCAGAATATTGAGGAGACACAGGAAGCTCTAGTCCTGTTAAGCAACTTCCAGCCCCGTAGGCCTTTTGGAACACCCCAGTGTTGGCTAGAGAAAGGCAACACACTGCACTCTTCCTTGGGAGAGCCAGATTACCTCAGCTCTACACAGGATTAACGACCACACTTCTCGACTGTCCTCCATGCAGTGGATGTAACCTCATTCCCCTAGCTGAACTCTGTTGAGAAAAACACTCTGCTTCTAATCCCTTTGCACTTTTTACACTTCGAGTCACGCATCCTCAAGGAGGTGGTCGGCTTGCATTCCAACTACAATTTAAGCACAGTTCTTGGTGTAACACAGCAGGTCTTTTGAAGAGGCACAGGTCTCTAAGTCTCCCTCGCGCATCCTTTGTTTAGTCACTTTGCTGCACGCAGAAAACCGGTCGTAGAAAAAAGTTGATTCAGGGAAAGCCCCAGTGGGGATCGTGAATCTCTTTTGACGTGTTAGCATCAACATGTACTTATGCTGCGTCTCAACCTGGAAATGGGAGACTGATGGCACAAAGCTTCTTTTCCCGTTTTGAAAGCTCCGTTCATGCGGCCTCGAAGCTACCTGAAAAGCACTGTTGTTACCGTGCTTTTCCTTACAGCCGGCATGGCACATAGAAGAAAATGAGTTTTCTCGAAAGAAACCTTGTGCTTCCAGTTCCTACTTGGAACCTCACCCTGCTCTGCTCTATACCAAACGTGAAAGTCAATGTGAGCACTAGCCTCGAAGTAAGGCCCTGATTATGCTGGCAAAACGGGAGGCGTGCAGCAGCTCCATCAGGCCTTCGTCGCTGTTCTGCTTTAGTTTAACCGTAGTAAGCTCTCCAAGACTCCTAGGGACTTTGCTTAAGCAACCTTTTCGGTACCAGAACACTGCGTAGAGCCAGGAAGCTCTGGTCCTGCGTGTATGCTGCGTGTGTACCTAGAAATTAGAGACTGATGGCACAAGGCTTGTTTTCCCATTATGAAAGCTCCGTTCATGTGGCCTCGAAGCTACCGGAAAAGCATTGTTGTTGGCGGGGTTTTAGTCACTGCCGGCATGGTTCTGAGAAGAAAATGAGTTTTTTCGTAGAAACCTTGTGCTTCCAATTCCTTATAGGAAGCTCACCCTGCTCTGCTCTATACCTAAAGTGAAAGTCAACGTGAGACTTGCTTCGAAGTAAGGCCCTGATTATCCTTGCAAAACGGGAGGCGTGCAGCAGCTCCATGAGGCCTTCATCGTTGTTCTGCTTTAGTTTCACGGTAGTAAGCCTTCAAGACTCCTAGGGACCTTGCTTCAGCACCCGTTTCGGTACCAGAACACTGCGTAGAGCCAGGAAGCTCTGGTCCTGCGTGTATGCTGCGTGTCAACCTAGAAATTAGAGACTGATGGCACAAGGCTTGTTTTTCCATTAGGAAAGCTCCGTTCATGCGGCCTCGAAGCTACCTGAAAAGCATTGTTGTTGCCTGGGTTTTCATCACTGCCGACATGGTTCTGAGCAGAAAATGAGTTTTCATGGAAGAAACCATTGTGCTTCCAGTTCCTTGTTGGAAGCTCACCCTGCTCTGCTCTATACCAAAAGTGAAAGTCCACGTGAGCCCTAGCCTCGAAGTAAGGCCCTGATTTGCCTTGCCAATGGGGAGGCGTGCAGCAGCTCCATGAGGCCTTCCTCACTGTTCTGCTTGATTTTCACGGTAGTCAGCCTTTCAAGACTCCTAGGGACCTTGCTTCAGCACCCGTTTCCGTACCAGAATATTGAGGAGACACAGGAAGCTCTAGTCCTGTTAAGCAACTTCCAGCCCCGTAGGCCGTTTGGAACACCCCAGTGTTGGCTAGAGAAAGGCAACACTCTGCACTCTTCCTTGGGAGAGACAGATTACCTCAGCTCTACACAGGATTCACGACCACACTTCTCGACTGTCCTCCATGCAGTGGATGTAACCTCATTCCCCTAGCTGAATTCTGTTGAGCAAAACACTCTGCTTACAATCCCTTTGCACTTTTTACACATCGAGTCACGCATCCTCAAGGAGGTGGTCGGCTTGCATTCCAAGTACAATTTAAGCACAGTTCTTGGTTTAACACAGCAGGTCTTTTGAAGAGGCACAGGTCTCTAAGTCTCCCTCGCACATCCTTTGTTTAGGCACTTTGCTGCACGCAGAAAACCGGTCGTAGAAAAAAGTTGATTCAGCGAAAGCCCCAGTGGGGATCGTGAATCTCTTTTGACTTGGTAGCATCAACATGTACTTATGCTGCGTGTCAACCTGGAAATGGGAGACTGATGGCACAAAGCTTGTTTTCCCGTTTTGAAAGCTCCATTCATGCAGCCTCGAAGCTACCTGAAAAGCACTGTTGATACCGTGCTTTTCCTTACAGCCGGCATGGCACATAGAAGAAAATGAGTTTTCTCGAAAGAAACCTTGTGCTTCCAGTTCCTACTTGGAACCTCACCCTGCTCTGCTCTATACCAAACGTGAAAGTCAATGTGAGCACTAGCCTCGAAGTAAGGCCCTGATTATGCTGGCAAAACGGGAGGCGTGCAGCAGCTCCATGAGGCCTTCATCGTTGTTCTGCTTTAGTTTAACGGTAGTAAGCTCTCCAAGACTCCTAGGGACTTTGCTTAAGCAACCGTTTCGGTACCAGAACACTGCGAAGAGCCAGGAAGCTTTGGTCCTGCGTGTATGCTGCGTGTCTACCTAGAAATTAGAGACTGATGGCACAAGGCTTGTTTTCCCATTATGAAAGCTCCATTCATGCGGCCTCGAAGCTACCGGAAAAGCATTGTTGTTGGCGGGGTTTTAGTCACTGCCGGCATGGTTCTGAGAAGAAAATGCGTTTTTTCGTAGAAACCTTGTGCTTCCAGTTCCTTGTAGGAAGCTCACCCTGCTCTGCTCTATACCTAAAGTGAAAGTTAACGTGAGCCCTAGCCTCGAAGTAAGGCCCTGATTATCCTTGCAAAACGGGAGGCGTGCAGTAGCTCCATGAGTCCTTCATCGTTGTTCTGCTTTAGTTTCACGGTAGTAAGCCTTTCAAGACTCCTAGGGACCTTGCTTCAGCACCCGTTTCCGTACCAGAATATTGAGGAGACACAGGAAGCTCTAGTCCTGTTAAGCAACTTCCAGCCCCGTAGGCCTTTTGGAACACCCCAGTGTTGGCTAGAGAAAGGCAACACACTGCACTCTTCCTTGGGAGAGCCAGATTACCTCAGCTCCACACAGAATTCACGACCACACTTCTCGACTGTCCTCCATGCAGTGGATGTAACATCATTCCCCTAGCTGAACTCTATTGAGAAAAACACTCTGCTTCCATCCCTTTTCACTTTGTACACTTCGAGTCACGCATCCTCAAGGAGGTGGTCGGCTTGCATTCCAAGTACAATTTAAGCACAGTTCTTGGTGTAACACAGCAGGTCGTTTGAAGAGGCACAGGTCTCTAAGTCTCCTTCGCGCATCCTTTGTTTAGGCACTTTGCTGCACGCAGAAAACCGGTCGTAGAAAAAAGTTGATTCAGCGAAAGCCCCAGTGGGGATCGTGAATCTCTTTTGACTTGGTAGCATCAACATGTACTTATGCTGCGTGTCAACCTGGAAATGGGAGACTGATGGCACAAAGCTTGTTTTCTCGTTTTGAAAGCTCCGTTCATGCGGCCTCGAAGTTACCTGAAAAGCACTGTTGTTACCGTGCTTTTCCTTACAGCCGGCATGGCACATAGAAGAAAATGAGTTTTCTCGAAAGAAACCTTGTGCTTCCAGTTCCTACTTGGAACCTCACCCTGCTCTGCTCTATACCAAACGTGAAAGTCAATGTGAGCACTAGCCTCGAAGTAAGGCCCTGATTATGCTGGCAAAACGGGAGGCGTGCAGCAGCTCCATCAGGCCTTCGTCGCTGTTCTGCTTTAGTTTAACGGTAGTAAGCTCTCCAAGACTCCTAGGGACTTTGCTTAAGCAACCGTTTCGGTACCAGAACACTGCGAAGAGCTAGGAAGCTTTGGTCCTGCGTGTATGCTGCGTGTCTACCTAGAAATTAGAGACTGATGGCACAAGGCTTGTTTTCCCATTATGAAAGCTCCGTTCATGCGGCCTCGAAGCTACCGGAAAAGCATTGTTGTTGGCGGGGTTTTAGTCACTGCCGGCATGGTTCTGAGAAGAAAATGCGTTTTTTCGTAGAAACCTTGTGCTTCCAATTCCTTGTAGGAAGCTCACCCTGCTCTGCTCTATACCTAAAGTGAAAGTCAACGTGAGACTTGCTTCGAAGTAAGGCCCTGATTATCCTTGCAAAACGGGAGGCGTGCAGCAGCTCCATGAGGCCTTCATCGTTGTTCTGCTTTAGTTTCACGGAAGTAAGCCTTCAAGACTCCTAGGGACCTTGCTTCAGCACCCGTTTCGGTACCAGAACACTGCGTAGAGCCAGGAAGCTCTGGTCCTGCGTGTATGCTGCGTGTCAACCTAGAAATTAGAGACCATGGCACAAGGCTTGTTTTCCCATTAGGAAAGCTCCGTTCATGCGGCCTCGAAGCTACCTGAAAAGCATTGTTGTTGCCTGGGTTTTCATCACTGCCGACATGGTTCTGAGCAGAAAATGAGTTTTCATGGAAGAAACCTTGTGCTTCCAGTTCCTTGTTGGAAGCTCACCCTGCTCTGCTCTATACCAAAAGTGAAAGTCCACGTGAGCCCTAGCCTCGAAGTAAGGCCCTGATTTGCCTTGCCAATGGGGCGGCGTTCAGCAGCTCCATGAGGCCTTCCTCACTGTTCTGCTTGATTTTCACGGTAGTCAGCCTTTCAAGACTCCTAGGGACCTTGCTTCAGCACCCGTTTCCGTACCAGAATATTGAGGAGACACAGGAAGCTCTAGTCCTGTTAAGCAACTTCCAGCCCCGTAGGCCTTTTGGAACACCCCAGTGTTGGCTAGAGAAAGGCAACACACTGCACTCTTCCTTGGGAGAGCCAGATTACCTCAGCTCTACACAGGATTAACGACCACACTTCTCGACTGTCCTCCATGCAGTGGATGTAACCTCATTCCCCTAGCTGAACTCTGTTGAGAAAAACACTCTGCTTCTAATCCCTTTGCACTTTTTACACTTCGAGTCACGCATCCTCAAGGAGGTGGTCGGCTTGCATTCCAACTACAATTTAAGCACAGTTCTTGGTGTAACACAGCAGGTCTTTTGAAGAGGCACAGGTCTCTAAGTCTCCCTCGCGCATCCTTTGTTTAGTCACTTTGCTGCACGCAGAAAACCGGTCGTAGAAAAAAGTTGATTCAGGGAAAGCCCCAGTGGGGATCGTGAATCTCTTTTGACGTGTTAGCATCAACATGTACTTATGCTGCGTCTCAACCTGGAAATGGGAGACTGATGGCACAAAGCTTCTTTTCCCGTTTTGAAAGCTCCGTTCATGCGGCCTCGAAGCTACCTGAAAAGCACTGTTGTTACCGTGCTTTTCCTTACAGCCGGCATGGCACATAGAAGAAAATGAGTTTTCTCGAAAGAAACCTTGTGCTTCCAGTTCCTACTTGGAACCTCACCCTGCTCTGCTCTATACCAAACGTGAAAGTCAATGTGAGCACTAGCCTCGAAGTAAGGCCCTGATTATGCTGGCAAAACGGGAGGCGTGCAGCAGCTCCATGAGGCCTTCATCGCTGTTCTGCTTTAGTTTAACGGTAGTAAGCTCTCCAAGACTCCTAGGGACTTTGCTTAAGCAACCGTTTCGGTAC
Organism: Eubalaena glacialis; assembly: GCF_028564815.1. Classification (NCBI taxonomy): domain Eukaryota; kingdom Metazoa; phylum Chordata; class Mammalia; order Artiodactyla; family Balaenidae; genus Eubalaena; species Eubalaena glacialis. The sequence goes on from NC_083731.1 coordinate 51,673,033, forward strand.
CAGAACACTGCGAAGAGCCAGGAAGCTTTGGTCCTGCGTGTATGCTGCGTGTCTACCTAGAAATTAGAGACTGATGGCACAAGGCTTGTTTTCCCATTATGAAAGCTCCGTTCATGCGGCCTCGAAGCTACCTGAAAAACATTGTTGTTGCCTGGGTTTTCGTCACTGCCGACATGGTTCTGAGAAGAAAATGAGTTTTCATGGAAGAAACCTTGTGCTTCCAGTTCCTTGTTGGAAGCTCACCCTGCTCTGCTCTATACCAAAAGTGAAAGTCCACGTGAGCCCTAGCCTCGAAGTAAGGCCCTGATTTGCCTTGCCAATGGGGAGGCGTGCAGCAGCTCCATGAGGCCTTCATCGCTGTTCTGCTTTAGTATAACGGTAGTAAGCTCTCCAAGACTCCTAGGGACTTTGCTTAAGCAACTGTTTCGGTACCAGAACCCTGCGTAGAGCCAGGAAGCTTTGGTCCTGCGTGTATGCTGCGTGTCTACCTAGAAATTAGAGACTGATGGCACAAGGCTTGTTTTCCCATTATGAAAGCTCCGTTCATGCGGCCTCGAAGCTACCGGAAAAGCATTGTTGTTGGCGGGGTTTTAGTCACTGCCGGCATGGTTCTGAGAAGAAAATGCGTTTTTTCGTAGAAACCTTGTGCTTCCAATTCCTTGTAGGAAGCTCACCCTGCTCTGCTCTATACCTAAAGTGAAAGTCAACGTGAGACTTTCTTCGAAGTAAGGCCCTGATTATCCTTGCAAAACGGGAGGCGTGCAGCAGCTCCATGAGGCCTTCATCGTTGTTCTGCTTTAGTTTCACGGTAGTAAGCCTTCAAGACTCCTAGGGACCTTGCTTCAGCACCCGTTTCGGTACCAGAACACTGCGTAGAGCCAGGAAGCTCTGGTCCTGCGTGTATGCTGCCTGTCAACCTAGAAATTAGAGACTGATGGCACAAGGCTTGTTTTTCCATTAGGAAAGCTCCGTTCATGCGGCCTCGAAGCTACCGGAAAAGCATTGTTGTTGCCTGGGTTTTCGTCACTGCCGACATGGTTCTGAGAAGAAAATGAGTTTTCATGGAAGAAACCTTGTGCTTCCAGTTCCTTGTTGGAAGCTCACCCTGCTCTGCTCTATACCAAAAGTGAAAGTCCACGTGAACCCTAGCCTCGAAGTAAGGCCCTGATTTGCCTTGCCAATGGGGAGGCGTGCAGCAGCTCCATGAGGCCTTCCTCACTGTTCTGCTTGATTTTAACGGTAGTCAGCCTTTCAAGACTCCTAGGGACCTTGCTTCAGCACCCGTTTCCGTACCAGAATATTGAGGAGACAAAGGAAGCTCTAGTCCTGTTAAGCAACTTCCAGCCCCGTAGGCCTTTTGGAACACCCCAGTGTTGGCTAGAGAAAGGCAACACACTGCACTCTTCCTTGGGAGAGCCAGATTACCTCAGCTCTACACAGGATTCACGACCACACTTCTCGACTGTCCTCCATGCAGTGGATGTAACCTCATTCCCCTAGCTGAACTCTGTTGAGAAAAACACTCTGCTTATAATCCCTTTGCACTTTTTACACTTCGAGTCACGCATCCTCAAGGAGGTGGTCGGCTTGCATTCCAACTACAATTTAAGCACAGTTCTTGGTGTAACACAGCAGGTCTTTGGAAGAGGCACAGGTCTCTAAGTCTCCCTCGCGCATCCTTTGTTTAGGCACTTTGCTGCACGCAGAAAACCGGTCGTAGAAAAAAGTTGATTCAGGGAAAGCCCCAGTGGGGATCGTGAATCTCTTTTGACGTGTTAGCATCAACATGTACTTATGCTGCGTGTCAACCTGGAAATGGGAGACCGATGGCACAAAGCTTGTTTTCCCGTTTTGAAAGTTCCGTTCATGCGGCCTCGAAGCTACCTGAAAAGCACTGTTGTTACCGTGCTTTTCCTTACAGCCGGCATGGCACATAGAAGAAAATGAGTTTTCTCGAAAGAAACCTTGTGCTTTCAGTTCCTACTTGGAACCTCACCCTGCTCTGCTCTATACCAAACGTGAAAGTCAATGTGAGCACTAGCCTCGAAGTAAGGCCCTGATTATGCTGGCAAAACGGGAGGCGTGCAGCAGCTCCATGAGGCCTTCATCGCTGTTCTGCTTTAGTTTAACGGTAGTAAGCTCTCCAAGACTCCTAGGGACTTTGCTTAAGCAACCGTTTCGGTACCAGAACACTGCGTAGAGCCAGGAAGCTTTGGTCCTGCGTGTATGCTGCGTGTCTACCTAGAAATTAGAGATTGATGGCACAAGGCTTGTTTTCCCATTATGAAAGCTCCGTTCATGCGGCCTCGAAGCTACCGGAAAAGCATTGTTGTTGGCGGGGTTTTAGTCACTGCCGGCATGGTTCTGAGAAGAAAATGAGTTTTTTCGTAGAAACCTTGTGCTTCCAGTTCCTTGTAGGAAGCTCACCCTGCTCTGCTCTATACCTAAAGTGAAAGTCAACGTGAGACTTGCTTCGAAGTAAGGCCCTGATTATCCTTGCAAAACGGGAGGCGTGCAGCAGCTCCATGAGGCCTTCATCGTTGTTCTGCTTTAGTTTCACGGTAGTAAGCCTTCAAGACTCCTAGGGACCTTGCTTCAGCACCCGTTTCGGTACCAGAACACTGCGTAGAGCCAGGAAGCTCTGGTCCTGCGTGTATGCTGCGTGTCAACCTAGAAATTAGAGACTGATGGCACAAGGCTTGTTTGTCCATTAGGAAAGCTCCGTTCATGCGGCCTCGAAGCTACCTGAAAAGCATTGTTGTTGCCTGGGTTTTCCTCACTGCCGACATGGTTCTGAGAAGAAAATGAGTTTTCATGGAAGAAACCTTGTGCTTCCAGTTCCTTGTTGGAAGCTCACCCTGCTCTGCTCTATACCAAAAGTGAAAGTCCACGTGAGCCCTAGCCTCGAAGTAAGGCCCTGATTTGCCTTGCCAATGGGGAGGCGTGCAGCAGCTCGATGAGGCCTTCCTCACTGTTCTGCTTGATTTTCACGGTAGTCAGCCTTTCAAGACTCCTAGGGACCTTTCTTCAGCACCCGTTTCCGTACCAGAATATTGAGTAGACACAGGAAGCTCTAGTCCTGTTAAGCAACTTCCAGCCCCGTAGGCCTTTTGGAACTCCACAGTGTTGGCTAGAGAAAGGCAACACACTGCACTCTTCCTTCGGAGAGCCAGATTACCTCAGCTCCACACAGGGTTCACGACCACACTTCTCGACTGTCCTCCATGCAGTGGATGTAACCTCATTCCCCTAGCTGAACTCTATTGAGAAAAACACTCTGCTTCCAATCCCTTTTCACTTTGTACACTTCGAGTCACGCATCCTCAAGGAGGTGGTCGGCTTGCATTCCAAGTAAAATTTAAGCACAGTTCTTGGAGTAACACAGCAGGTATTTTGAAGAGGAACAGGTCTCTAAGTCTCCCTCGCGCATCCTTTGTTTAGGCACTTTGCTGCACGCAGAAAACCAGTCGTAGAAAAAAGTTAATTCAGGGAAAGCCCCAGTGGGGATCGTGAATCTCTTTTGACTTGGTAGCATCAACATGTACTTATGCTGCGTGTCAACCTGGAAATGGGAGACTGATGGCACAAAGCTTGTTTTCCCGTTTTGAAAGCTCCGTGCATGCGGCCTCGAAGTTACCTGAAAAGCACTGTTGTTACCGTGCTTTTCCTTACAGCCGGCATGGCACATAGAAGAAAATGAGTTTTCTCGAAAGAAACCTTGTGCTTCCAGTTCCTACTTGGAACCTCACCCTGCTCTGCTCTATACCAAACGTGAAAGTCAATGTGAGCACTCGCCTCGAAGTATAGCCCTGATTATGCTGGAAAAACGGGAGGCGTGCAGCAGCTCCATGAGGCCTTCATCGCTGTTCTGCTTTAGTTTAACGGTAGTAAGCTCTCCAAGACTCCTAGGGACTTTGCTTAAGCAACAGTTTCGGTACCAAAACAATGCGTAGACCCAGGAAGCTTTACTCCTGCGTGTATGCTGCGTGTGTACCTAGAAATTAGAGACTGATGGCACAAGGCTTGTTTTCCCATTATGAAAGCTCCGTTCATGCGGCCTCGAAGCTACCGGAAAAGCATTTTTGTTGGCGGGGTTTTAGTTACTGCCGGCATGGTTCTGAGAAGAAAATGAGTTTTTTCGTAGAAATCTTGTGCTTCCAGTTCCTTGTAGGAAGCTCACCCTGCTCTGCTCTATACCAAAAGTGAAAGTCCACGTGAGCCCTAGCCTCGAAGTAAGGCCCTGATTTGCCTTGCCAATGGGGAGGCGTGCAGCAGCTCCATGAGGCCTTCCTCACTGTTCTGCTTGATTTTCACGGTAGTCAGCCTTCCAAGACTCCTAGGGACCTTGCTTCAGCACCCGTTTCCGTACCAGAATATTGAGGAGACACAGGAAGCTCTAGTCCTGTTAAGCAACTTCCAGCCCCGTAGGCCTTTTGGAACACCCCAGTGTTGGCTAGAGAAAGGCAACACACTGCACTCTTCCTTGGGAGAGCCAGATTACCTCAGCTCTACACAGGATTCACGACCACACTTCTCGACTGTCCTCCATGCAGTGGATGTAACCTCATTCCCCTAGCTGAACTCTGTTGAGAAAAACACTCTGCTTCTAATCCCTTTGCACTTTTTACACTTCGAGTCACGCATTCTCAAGGAGGTGGTCGGCTTGCATTCCAACTACAATTTAAGCACAGTTCTTGGTGTAACACAGCAGGTCTTTGGAAGAGGCACAGGTCTCTAAGTCTCCCTCGCGCATCCTTTGTTTAGGCACTTTGCTGCACGCAGAAAACCGGTCGTAGAAAAAAGTTGATTCAGGGAAAGCCCCAGTGGGGATCGTGAATCTCTTTTGACGTGTTAGCATCAACATGTACTTATGCTGCGTGTCAACCTGGAAATGGGAGACTGATGGCACAAAGCTTGTTTTCCCGTTTTGAAAGCTCCATTCATGCAGCCTCGAAGCTACCTGAAAAGCACTGTTGATACCGTGCTTTTCCTTACAGCCGGCATGGCACATAGAAGAAAATGAGTTTTCTCGAAAGAAACCTTGTGCTTTCAGTTCCTACTTGGAACCTCACCCTGCTCTGCTCTATACCAAACGTGAAAGTCAATGTGAGCACTAGCCTCGAAGTAAGGCCCTGATTATGCTGGCAAAACGGGAGGCGTGCAGCAGCTTCATGAGGCCTTCATCGTTGTTCTGCTTTAGTTTCACGGTAGTAAGCCTTCAAGACTCCTAGGGACCTTGCTTCAGCACCCGTTTCGGTACCAGAACACTGCGTAGAGCCAGGAAGCTCTGGTCCTGCGTGTATGCTGCGTGTCAACCTAGAAATTAGAGACTATGGCACAAGGCTTGTTTTCCCATTAGGAAAGCTCCGTTCATGCGGCCTCGAAGCTACCTGAAAAGCATTGTTGTTGCCTGGGTTTTCGTCACTGCCGACATGGTTCTGAGCAGAAAATGAGTTTTCATGGAAGAAACCTTGTGCTTCCAGTTCCTTGTTGGAAGCTCACCCTGCTCTGCTCTATACCAAAAGTGAAAGTCCACGTGAGTCCTGGCCTCGAAGTAAGGCCCTGATTTGCCTTGCCAATGGGGAGGCGTGCAGCAGCTCCATGAGGCCTTCCTCACTGTTCTGCTTGATTTTCACGGTAGTCAGCCTTTCAAGACTCCTAGGGACCTTGCTTCAGCACCCGTTTCCGTACCAGAATATTGAGGAGACACAGGAAGCTCTAGTCCTGTTAAGCAACTTCCAGCCCCGTAGGCCTTTTGGAACACCCCAGTGTTGGCTAGAGAAAGGCAACACACTGCACTCTTCCTTGGGAGAGCCAGATTACCTCAGCTCTACACAGGATTCACGACCACACTTCTCGACTGTCCTCCATGCAGTGGATGTAACCTCATTCCCCTAGCTGAACTCTGTTGAGAAAAACACTCTGCTTTTAATCCCTTTGCACTTTTTACACTTCGAGTCACGCATCCTCAAGGAGGTGGTCGGCTTGCATTCCAACTACAATTTAAGCACAGTTCTTGGTGTAACACAGCAGGTCTTTGGAAGAGGCACAGGTCTCTAAGTCTCCCTCGCGCATCCTTTGTTTAGGCACTTTGCTGCACGCAGAAAACCGGTCGTAGAAAAAAGTTGATTCAGGGAAAGCCCCAGTGGGGATCGTGAATCTCTTTTGACGAGTTAGCATCAACATGTACTTATGCTGCGTGTCAACCTGGAAATGGGAGACTGATGGCACAAAGCTTGGTTTCCCGTTTTGAAAGCTCCATTCATGCAGCCTCGAAGCTACCTGAAAAGCACTGTTGATACCGTGCTTTTCCTTACAGCCGGCATGGCACATAGAAGAAAATGAGTTTTCTCGAAAGAAACCTTGTGCTTTCAATTCCTACTTGGAACCTCACCCTGCTCTGCTCTATACCAAACGTGAAAGTCAATGTGAGCACTAGCCTCGAAGTAAGGCCCTGATTATGCTGGCAAAACGGGAGGCATGCAGCAGCTCCATGAGGCCTTCATCGCTGTTCTGCTTTAGTTTAACGGTAGTAAGCTCTCCAAGACTCCTAGGGACTTTGCTTAAGCAACAGTTTCGGTACCAGAACACTGCGTAGAGCCAGGAAGCTTTGGTCCTGCGTGTATGCTGCGTGTGTACCTAGAAATTAGAGACTAATGGCACAAGGCTTGTTTTCCCATTATGAAAGCTCCGTTCATGCGGCCTCGAAGCTACCGGAAAAGCATTGTTGTTGGCGGGGTTTTAGTTACTGCCGGCATGGTTCTGAGAAGAAAATGAGTTTTTTCGTAGAAACCTTGTGCTTCCAGTTCCTTGTAGGAAGCTCACCCTGCTCTGCTCTATACCAAAAGTGAAAGTCCACGTGATCCCTAGCCTCGAAGTAAGGCCCTGATTTGCCTTGCCAATGGGGAGGCGTGCAGCAGCTCCATGAGGCCTTCCTCACTGTTCTGCTTGAGTTTCACGGTAGTCAGCCTTTCAAGACTCCTAGGGACCTTGCTTCAGCACCCGTTTCCGTACCAGAATATTGAGGAGACACAGGAAGCTCTAGTCCTGTTAAGCAACTTCCAGCCCCGTAGGCCTTTTGGAACACCCCAGTGTTGGCTAGAGAAAGGCAACACACTGCACTCTTCCTTGGGAGAGCCAGATTACCTCAGCTCTACACAGGATTCACGACCACACTTCTCGACTGTCCTCCATGCAGTGGATGTAACCTCATTCCCCTAGCTGAACTCTGTTGAGAAAAACACTCTGCTTCTAATCCCTTTGCACTTTTTACACTTCGAGTCACGCATCCTCAAGGAGGTGGTCGGCTTGCATTCCAAGTACAATTTAAGCACAGTTCTTGGTGTAACACAGCACGTCTTTGGAAGAGGCACTGGTCTCTAAGTCTCCCTCGCGCATCCTTTGTTTAGGCACTTTGCTGCACGCAGAAAACCGGTCGTAGAAAAAAGTTGATTCAGGGAAAGCCCCAGTGGGGATCGTGAATCTCTTTTGACGTGTTAGCATCAACATGTACTTATGCTGCGTGTCAACCTGGAAATGGGAGACTGATGGCACAAAGCTTGTTTTCCCGTTTTGAAAGCTCCATTCATGCGGCCTCGAAGCTACCTGAAAAGCACTGTTGATACCGTGCTTTTCCTTACAGCCGGCATGGCACATAGAAGAAAATGAGTTTTATCGAAAGAAACCTTGTGGTTCCAGTTCCTACTTGGAACCTCACCCTGCTCTGCTCTATACCAAACGTGAAAGTCAATGTGAGCACTAGCCTTGAAGTAAGGCCCTTATTATGCTGGCAAAACGGGAGGCGTGCAGCAGCTCCATGAGGCCTTCATCGCTGTTCTGCTTTAGTTTAACGGTAGTAAGCTCTCCAAGTCTCCTAGGGACTTTGCTTAAGCAACCGTTTCGGTACCAGAACACTGCGTACAGCCAGGAAGCTTTGGTTCTGCGTGTATGCTGCGTGTGTACCTAGAAATTAGAGACTTATGGCACAAGGCTTGTTTTCCCATTATGAAAGCTCCGTTCATGCGGCCTCGAAGCTACCGGAAAAGCATTGTTGTTGGCGGGGATTTAGTCACTGCCGGCATGGTTCTGAGAAGAAAATGAGTTTCTTCGTAGAAACCTTGTGCTTCCAATTCCTTGTAGGAAGCTCACCCTGCTCTGCTCTATACCTAAAGTGAAAGTCAACGTGAGACTTACTTCGAAGTAAGGCCCTGATTATCCTTGCAAAACGGGAGGCGTGCAGCAGCTTCATGAGGCCTTCATCGTTGTTCTGCTTTAGTTTCACGGTAGTAAGCCTTCAAGACTCCTAGGGACCTTGCTTCAGCACCCGTTTCGGTACCAGAACACTGCGTAGAGCCAGGAAGCTCTGGTCCTGCGTGTATGCTGCGTGTCAACCTAGAAATTAGAGACTATGGCACAAGGCTTGTTTTCCCATTAGGAAAGCTCCGTTCATGCGGCCTCGAAGCTACCTGAAAAGCATTATTGTTGCCTGGGTTTTCATCACTGCCGACATGGTTCTGAGCAGAAAATGAGTTTTCATGGAAGAAACCTTGTGCTTCCAGTTCCTTGTTGGAAGCTCACCCTGCTCTGCTCTATACCAAAAGTGAAAGTCCACGTGAGTCCTGGCCTCGAAGTAAGGCCCTGATTTGCCTTGCCAATGGGGAGGCGTGCAGCAGCTCCATGAGGCCTTCCTCACTGTTCTGCTTGATTTTCACGGTAGTCAGCCTTTCAAGACTCCTAGGGACCTTGCTTCAGCACCCGTTTCCGTACCAGAATATTGAGGAGACACAGGAAGCTCTAGTCCTGTTAAGCAACTTCCAGCCCCGTAGGCCTTTTGGAACACCCCAGTGTTGGCTAGAGAAAGGCAACACACTGCACTCTTCCTTGGGAGAGCCAGATTACCTCAGCTCTACACAGGATTCACGACCACACTTCTCGACTGTCCTCCATGCAGTGGATGTAACCTCATTCCCCTAGCTGAACTCTGTTGAGAAAAACACTCTGCTTTTAATCCCTTTGCACTTTTTACACTTCGAGTCACGCATCCTCAAGGAGGTGGTCGGCTTGCATTCCAACTACAATTTAAGCACAGTTCTTGGTGTAACACAGCAGGTCTTTGGAAGAGGCACAGGTCTCTAAGTCTCCCTCGCGCATCCTTTGTTTAGGCACTTTGCTGCACGCAGAAAACCGGTCGTAGAAAAAAGTTGATTCAGGGAAAGCCCCAGTGGGGATCGTGAATCTCTTTTGACGAGTTAGCATCAACATGTACTTATGCTGCGTGTCAACCTGGAAATGGGAGACTGATGGCACAAAGCTTGTTTTCCCGTTTTGAAAGCTCCATTCATGCAGCCTCGAAGCTACCTGAAAAGCACTGTTGATACCGTGCTTTTCCTTACAGCCGGCATGGCACATAGAAGAAAATGAGTTTTCTCGAAAGAAACCTTGTGCTTTCAGTTCCTACTTGGAACCTCACCCTGCTCTGCTCTATACCAAACGTGAAAGTCAATGTGAGCACTAGCCTCGAAGTAAGGCCCTGATTATGCTGGCAAAACGGGAGGCGTGCAGCAGCTCCATGAGGCCTTCATCGCTGTTCTGCTTTAGTTTAACGGTAGTAAGCTCTCCAAGACTCCTAGGGACTTTGCTTAAGCAACCGTTTCGGTACCAGAACACTGCGTAGAGCCAGGAAGCTTTGGTTCTGCGTGTATGCTGCGTGTGTACCTAGAAGTTAGAGACTGATGGCACAAGGCTTGTTTTCCCATTATGAAAGCTCCGTTCATGCGGCCTCGAAGCTACCTGAAAAGCATTGTTGTTGCCTGGGTTTTCGTCACTGCCGACATGGTTCTGAGAAGAAAATGAGTTTTCATGGAAGAAACCTTGTGCTTCCAGTTCCTTGTTGGAAGCTCACCCTGCTCTGCTCTATACCAAAAGTGAAAGTCCACGTGAGCCCTAGCCTCGAAGTAAGGCCCTGATTTGCCTTGCCAATGGGGAGGCGTGCAGCAGCTCCATGAGGCCTTCATCGCTGTTCTGCTTTAGTTTAACGGTAGTAAGCTCTCCAAGACTCCTAGGGACTTTGCTTAAGCAACCGTTTCGGTACCAGAACCCTGCGTAGAGCCAGGAAGCTTTGGTCCTCCGTGTATGCTGCGTGTCTACCTAGAAATTAGAGACTGATGGCACAAGGCTTGTTTTCCCATTATGAAAGCTCCGTTCATGCGGCCTCGAAGCTACCGGAAAAGCATTGTTGTTGGCGGGGTTTTAGTCACTGCCGGCATGGTTCTGAGAAGAAAATGAGTTTTTTCGTAGAAACCTTGTGCTTCCAGTTCCTTGTAGGAAGCTCACCCTGCTCTGCTCTATACCTAAAGTGAAAGTCAACGTGAGACTTGCTTCGAAGTATGGCCCTGATTATCCTTGCAAAACGGGAGGCGTGCAGCAGCTCCATGAGGCCTTCATCGTTGTTCTGCTTTAGTTTCACGGTAGTAAGCCTTCAAGACTCCTAGGGACCTTGCTTCAGCACCCGTTTCGGTACCAGAACACTGCGTAGAGCCAGGAAGCTCTGGTCCTTCGTGTATGCTGCGTGTCAACCTAGAAATTAGAGACTGATGGCACAAGGCTTGTTTTTCCATTAGGAAAGCTCCGTTCATGCGGCCTCGAAGCTACCTCAAAAGCATTGTTGTTGCCTGGGTTTTCATCACTGCCGACATGGTTCTGAGAAGAAAATGAGTTTTCATGGAAGAAACCTTGTGCTTCCAGTTCCTTGTTGGAAGCTCACCCTGCTCTGCTCTATACCAAAAGTGAAAGTCCACGTGAGCCCTAGCCTCGAAGTAAGGCCCTGATTTGCCTTGCCAATGGGGAGGCGTTCAGCAGCTCCATGAGGCCTTCCTCACTGTTCTGCTTGATTTTCACGGTAGTCAGCCTTTCAAGACTCCTAGGGACCTTTTTTCAGCACCCGTTTCCGTACCAGAATATTGAGTAGACACAGGAAGCTCTAGTCCTGTTAAGCAACTTCCAGCCCCGTAGGCCTTTTGGAACTCCCCAGTGTTGGCTAGAGAAAGGCAACACACTGCACTCTTCCTTCGGAGAGCCAGATTACCTCAGCTCCACACAGGATTCACGACCACACTTCTCGACTGTCCTCCATGCAGTGGATGTAACCTCATTCCCCTAGCTGAACTCTGTTGAGAAAAACACTCTGCTTATAATCCCTTTGCACTTTTTACACTTCGAGTCACGCATCCTCAAGGAGGTGGTCGGCTTGCATTCCAACTACAATTTAAGCACAGTTCTTGGTGTAACACAGCAGGTCTTTTGAAGAGGCACAGGTCTCTAAGTCTCCCTCGCGCATCCTTTGTTTAGTCACTTTGCTGCACGCAGAAAACCGGTCGTAGAAAAAAGTTGATTCAGGGAAAGCCCCAGTGGGGATCGTGAATCTCTTTTGACGTGTTAGCATCAACATGTACTTATGCTGCGTCTCAACCTGGAAATGGGAGACTGATGGCACAAAGCTTCTTTTCCCGTTTTGAAAGCTCCGTTCATGCGGCCTCGAAGCTACCTGAAAAGCACTGTTGTTACCGTGCTTTTCCTTACAGCCGGCATGGCACATAGAAGAAAATGAGTTTTCTCGAAAGAAACCTTGTGCTTCCAGTTCCTACTTGGAACCTCACCCTGCTCTGCTCTATACCAAACGTGAAAGTCAATGTGAGCACTAGCCTCGAAGTAAGGCCCTGATTATGCTGGCAAAACGGGAGGCGTGCAGCAGCTCCATGAGGCCTTCATCGCTGTTCTGCTTTAGTTTAACGGTAGTAAGCTCTCCAAGACTCCTAGGGACTTTGCTTAAGCAACCGTTTCGGTACCAGAACACTGCGAAGAGCCAGGAAGCTTTGGTCCTGCGTGTATGCTGCGTGTCTACCTAGAAATTAGAGACTGATGGCACAAGGCTTGTTTTCCCATTATGAAAGCTCCGTTCATGCGGCCTCGAAGCTACCTGAAAAACATTGTTGTTGCCTGGGTTTTCGTCACTGCCGACATGGTTCTGAGAAGAAAATGAGTTTTCATGGAAGAAACCTTGTGCTTCCAGTTCCTTGTTGGAAGCTCACCCTGCTCTGCTCTATACCAAAAGTGAAAGTCCACGTGAGCCCTAGCCTCGAAGTAAGGCCCTGATTTGCCTTGCCAATGGGGAGGCGTGCAGCAGCTCCATGAGGCCTTCATCGCTGTTCTGCTTTAGTATAACGGTAGTAAGCTCTCCAAGACTCCTAGGGACTTTGCTTAAGCAACTGTTTCGGTACCAGAACCCTGCGTAGAGCCAGGAAGCTTTGGTCCTGCGTGTATGCTGCGTGTCTACCTAGAAATTAGAGACTGATGGCACAAGGCTTGTTTTCCCATTATGAAAGCTCCGTTCATGCGGCCTCGAAGCTACCGGAAAAGCATTGTTGTTGGCGGGGTTTTAGTCACTGCCGGCATGGTTCTGAGAAGAAAATGCGTTTTTTCGTAGAAACCTTGTGCTTCCAATTCCTTGTAGGAAGCTCACCCTGCTCTGCTCTATACCTAAAGTGAAAGTCAACGTGAGACTTTCTTCGAAGTAAGGCCCTGATTATCCTTGCAAAACGGGAGGCGTGCAGCAGCTCCATGAGGCCTTCATCGTTGTTCTGCTTTAGTTTCACGGTAGTAAGCCTTCAAGACTCCTAGGGACCTTGCTTCAGCACCCGTTTCGGTACCAGAACACTGCGTAGAGCCAGGAAGCTCTGGTCCTGCGTGTATGCTGCCTGTCAACCTAGAAATTAGAGACTGATGGCACAAGGCTTGTTTTTCCATTAGGAAAGCTCCGTTCATGCGGCCTCGAAGCTACCGGAAAAGCATTGTTGTTGCCTGGGTTTTCGTCACTGCCGACATGGTTCTGAGAAGAAAATGAGTTTTCATGGAAGAAACCTTGTGCTTCCAGTTCCTTGTTGGAAGCTCACCCTGCTCTGCTCTATACCAAAAGTGAAAGTCCACGTGAACCCTAGCCTCGAAGTAAGGCCCTGATTTGCCTTGCCAATGGGGAGGCGTGCAGCAGCTCCATGAGGCCTTCCTCACTGTTCTGCTTGATTTTAACGGTAGTCAGCCTTTCAAGACTCCTAGGGACCTTGCTTCAGCACCCGTTTCCGTACCAGAATATTGAGGAGACAAAGGAAGCTCTAGTCCTGTTAAGCAACTTCCAGCCCCGTAGGCCTTTTGGAACACCCCAGTGTTGGCTAGAGAAAGGCAACACACTGCACTCTTCCTTGGGAGAGCCAGATTACCTCAGCTCTACACAGGATTCACGACCACACTTCTCGACTGTCCTCCATGCAGTGGATGTAACCTCATTCCCCTAGCTGAACTCTGTTGAGAAAAACACTCTGCTTATAATCCCTTTGCACTTTTTACACTTCGAGTCACGCATCCTCAAGGAGGTGGTCGGCTTGCATTCCAACTACAATTTAAGCACAGTTCTTGGTGTAACACAGCAGGTCTTTGGAAGAGGCACAGGTCTCTAAGTCTCCCTCGCGCATCCTTTGTTTAGGCACTTTGCTGCACGCAGAAAACCGGTCGTAGAAAAAAGTTGATTCAGGGAAAGCCCCAGTGGGGATCGTGAATCTCTTTTGACGTGTTAGCATCAACATGTACTTATGCTGCGTGTCAACCTGGAAATGGGAGACCGATGGCACAAAGCTTGTTTTCCCGTTTTGAAAGTTCCGTTCATGCGGCCTCGAAGCTACCTGAAAAGCACTGTTGTTACCGTGCTTTTCCTTACAGCCGGCATGGCACATAGAAGAAAATGAGTTTTCTCGAAAGAAACCTTGTGCTTTCAGTTCCTACTTGGAACCTCACCCTGCTCTGCTCTATACCAAACGTGAAAGTCAATGTGAGCACTAGCCTCGAAGTAAGGCCCTGATTATGCTGGCAAAACGGGAGGCGTGCAGCAGCTCCATGAGGCCTTCATCGCTGTTCTGCTTTAGTTTAACGGTAGTAAGCTCTCCAAGACTCCTAGGGACTTTGCTTAAGCAACCGTTTCGGTACCAGAACACTGCGTAGAGCCAGGAAGCTTTGGTCCTGCGTGTATGCTGCGTGTCTACCTAGAAATTAGAGATTGATGGCACAAGGCTTGTTTTCCCATTATGAAAGCTCCGTTCATGCGGCCTCGAAGCTACCGGAAAAGCATTGTTGTTGGCGGGGTTTTAGTCACTGCCGGCATGGTTCTGAGAAGAAAATGAGTTTTTTCGTAGAAACCTTGTGCTTCCAGTTCCTTGTAGGAAGCTCACCCTGCTCTGCTCTATACCTAAAGTGAAAGTCAACGTGAGACTTGCTTCGAAGTAAGGCCCTGATTATCCTTGCAAAACGGGAGGCGTGCAGCAGCTCCATGAGGCCTTCATCGTTGTTCTGCTTTAGTTTCACGGTAGTAAGCCTTCAAGACTCCTAGGGACCTTGCTTCAGCACCCGTTTCGGTACCAGAACACTGCGTAGAGCCAGGAAGCTCTGGTCCTGCGTGTATGCTGCGTGTCAACCTAGAAATTAGAGACTGATGGCACAAGGCTTGTTTGTCCATTAGGAAAGCTCCGTTCATGCGGCCTCGAAGCTACCTGAAAAGCATTGTTGTTGCCTGGGTTTTCCTCACTGCCGACATGGTTCTGAGAAGAAAATGAGTTTTCATGGAAGAAACCTTGTGCTTCCAGTTCCTTGTTGGAAGCTCACCCTGCTCTGCTCTATACCAAAAGTGAAAGTCCACGTGAGCCCTAGCCTCGAAGTAAGGCCCTGATTTGCCTTGCCAATGGGGAGGCGTGCAGCAGCTCGATGAGGCCTTCCTCACTGTTCTGCTTGATTTTCACGGTAGTCAGCCTTTCAAGACTCCTAGGGACCTTTCTTCAGCACCCGTTTCCGTACCAGAATATTGAGTAGACACAGGAAGCTCTAGTCCTGTTAAGCAACTTCCAGCCCCGTAGGCCTTTTGGAACTCCACAGTGTTGGCTAGAGAAAGGCAACACACTGCACTCTTCCTTCGGAGAGCCAGATTACCTCAGCTCCACACAGGGTTCACGACCACACTTCTCGACTGTCCTCCATGCAGTGGATGTAACCTCATTCCCCTAGCTGAACTCTATTGAGAAAAACACTCTGCTTCCAATCCCTTTTCACTTTGTACACTTCGAGTCACGCATCCTCAAGGAGGTGGTCGGCTTGCATTCCAAGTAAAATTTAAGCACATTTCTTGGAGTAACACAGCAGGTATTTTGAAGAGGAACAGGTCTCTAAGTCTCCCTCGCGCATCCTTTGTTTAGGCACTTTGCTGCACGCAGAAAACCAGTCGTAGAAAAAAGTTAATTCAGGGAAAGCCCCAGTGGGGATCGTGAATCTCTTTTGACTTGGTAGCATCAACATGTACTTATGCTGCGTGTCAACCTGGAAATGGGAGACTGATGGCACAAAGCTTGTTTTCCCGTTTTGAAAGCTCCGTGCATGCGGCCTCGAAGTTACCTGAAAAGCACTGTTGTTACCGTGCTTTTCCTTACAGCCGGCATGGCACATAGAAGAAAATGAGTTTTCTCGAAAGAAACCTTGTGCTTCCAGTTCCTACTTGGAACCTCACCCTGCTCTGCTCTATACCAAACGTGAAAGTCAATGTGAGCACTCGCCTCGAAGTATAGCCCTGATTATGCTGGAAAAACGGGAGGCGTGCAGCAGCTCCATGAGGCCTTCATCGCTGTTCTGCTTTAGTTTAACGGTAGTAAGCTCTCCAAGACTCCTAGGGACTTTGCTTAAGCAACAGTTTCGGTACCAAAACAATGCGTAGACCCAGGAAGCTTTACTCCTGCGTGTATGCTGCGTGTGTACCTAGAAATTAGAGACTGATGGCACAAGGCTTGTTTTCCCATTATGAAAGCTCCGTTCATGCGGCCTCGAAGCTACCGGAAAAGCATTTTTGTTGGCGGGGTTTTAGTTACTGCCGGCATGGTTCTGAGAAGAAAATGAGTTTTTTCGTAGAAATCTTGTGCTTCCAGTTCCTTGTAGGAAGCTCACCCTGCTCTGCTCTATACCAAAAGTGAAAGTCCACGTGAGCCCTAGCCTCGAAGTAAGGCCCTGATTTGCCTTGCCAATGGGGAGGCGTGCAGCAGCTCCATGAGGCCTTCCTCACTGTTCTGCTTGATTTTCACGGTAGTCAGCCTTCCAAGACTCCTAGGGACCTTGCTTCAGCACCCGTTTCCGTACCAGAATATTGAGGAGACACAGGAAGCTCTAGTCCTGTTAAGCAACTTCCAGCCCCGTAGGCCTTTTGGAACACCCCAGTGTTGGCTAGAGAAAGGCAACACACTGCACTCTTCCTTGGGAGAGCCAGATTACCTCAGCTCTACACAGGATTCACGACCACACTTCTCGACTGTCCTCCATGCAGTGGATGTAACCTCATTCCCCTAGCTGAACTCTGTTGAGAAAAACACTCTGCTTCTAATCCCTTTGCACTTTTTACACTTCGAGTCACGCATTCTCAAGGAGGTGGTCGGCTTGCATTCCAACTACAATTTAAGCACAGTTCTTGGTGTAACACAGCAGGTCTTTGGAAGAGGCACAGGTCTCTAAGTCTCCCTCGCGCATCCTTTGTTTAGGCACTTTGCTGCACGCAGAAAACCGGTCGTAGAAAAAAGTTGATTCAGGGAAAGCCCCAGTGGGGATCGTGAATCTCTTTTGACGTGTTAGCATCAACATGTACTTATGCTGCGTGTCAACCTGGAAATGGGAGACTGATGGCACAAAGCTTGTTTTCCCGTTTTGAAAGCTCCATTCATGCAGCCTCGAAGCTACCTGAAAAGCACTGTTGATACCGTGCTTTTCCTTACAGCCGGCATGGCACATAGAAGAAAATGAGTTTTCTCGAAAGAAACCTTGTGCTTTCAGTTCCTACTTGGAACCTCACCCTGCTCTGCTCTATACCAAACGTGAAAGTCAATGTGAGCACTAGCCTCGAAGTAAGGCCCTGATTATGCTGGCAAAACGGGAGGCGTGCAGCAGCTTCATGAGGCCTTCATCGTTGTTCTGCTTTAGTTTCACGGTAGTAAGCCTTCAAGACTCCTAGGGACCTTGCTTCAGCACCCGTTTCGGTACCAGAACACTGCGTAGAGCCAGGAAGCTCTGGTCCTGCGTGTATGCTGCGTGTCAACCTAGAAATTAGAGACTATGGCACAAGGCTTGTTTTCCCATTAGGAAAGCTCCGTTCATGCGGCCTCGAAGCTACCTGAAAAGCATTGTTGTTGCCTGGGTTTTCGTCACTGCCGACATGGTTCTGAGCAGAAAATGAGTTTTCATGGAAGAAACCTTGTGCTTCCAGTTCCTTGTTGGAAGCTCACCCTGCTCTGCTCTATACCAAAAGTGAAAGTCCACGTGAGTCCTGGCCTCGAAGTAAGGCCCTGATTTGCCTTGCCAATGGGGAGGCGTGCAGCAGCTCCATGAGGCCTTCCTCACTGTTCTGCTTGATTTTCACGGTAGTCAGCCTTTCAAGACTCCTAGGGACCTTGCTTCAGCACCCGTTTCCGTACCAGAATATTGAGGAGACACAGGAAGCTCTAGTCCTGTTAAGCAACTTCCAGCCCCGTAGGCCTTTTGGAACACCCCAGTGTTGGCTAGAGAAAGGCAACACACTGCACTCTTCCTTGGGAGAGCCAGATTACCTCAGCTCTACACAGGATTCACGACCACACTTCTCGACTGTCCTCCATGCAGTGGATGTAACCTCATTCCCCTAGCTGAACTCTGTTGAGAAAAACACTCTGCTTTTAATCCCTTTGCACTTTTTACACTTCGAGTCACGCATCCTCAAGGAGGTGGTCGGCTTGCATTCCAACTACAATTTAAGCACAGTTCTTGGTGTAACACAGCAGGTCTTTGGAAGAGGCACAGGTCTCTAAGTCTCCCTCGCGCATCCTTTGTTTAGGCACTTTGCTGCACGCAGAAAACCGGTCGTAGAAAAAAGTTGATTCAGGGAAAGCCCCAGTGGGGATCGTGAATCTCTTTTGACGAGTTAGCATCAACATGTACTTATGCTGCGTGTCAACCTGGAAATGGGAGACTGATGGCACAAAGCTTGGTTTCCCGTTTTGAAAGCTCCATTCATGCAGCCTCGAAGCTACCTGAAAAGCACTGTTGATACCGTGCTTTTCCTTACAGCCGGCATGGCACATAGAAGAAAATGAGTTTTCTCGAAAGAAACCTTGTGCTTTCAATTCCTACTTGGAACCTCACCCTGCTCTGCTCTATACCAAACGTGAAAGTCAATGTGAGCACTAGCCTCGAAGTAAGGCCCTGATTATGCTGGCAAAACGGGAGGCATGCAGCAGCTCCATGAGGCCTTCATCGCTGTTCTGCTTTAGTTTAACGGTAGTAAGCTCTCCAAGACTCCTAGGGACTTTGCTTAAGCAACAGTTTCGGTACCAGAACACTGCGTAGAGCCAGGAAGCTTTGGTCCTGCGTGTATGCTGCGTGTGTACCTAGAAATTAGAGACTAATGGCACAAGGCTTGTTTTCCCATTATGAAAGCTCCGTTCATGCGGCCTCGAAGCTACCGGAAAAGCATTGTTGTTGGCGGGGTTTTAGTTACTGCCGGCATGGTTCTGAGAAGAAAATGAGTTTTTTCGTAGAAACCTTGTGCTTCCAGTTCCTTGTAGGAAGCTCACCCTGCTCTGCTCTATACCAAAAGTGAAAGTCCACGTGATCCCTAGCCTCGAAGTAAGGCCCTGATTTGCCTTGCCAATGGGGAGGCGTGCAGCAGCTCCATGAGGCCTTCCTCACTGTTCTGCTTGAGTTTCACGGTAGTCAGCCTTTCAAGACTCCTAGGGACCTTGCTTCAGCACCCGTTTCCGTACCAGAATATTGAGGAGACACAGGAAGCTCTAGTCCTGTTAAGCAACTTCCAGCCCCGTAGGCCTTTTGGAACACCCCAGTGTTGGCTAGAGAAAGGCAACACACTGCACTCTTCCTTGGGAGAGCCAGATTACCTCAGCTCTACACAGGATTCACGACCACACTTCTCGACTGTCCTCCATGCAGTGGATGTAACCTCATTCCCCTAGCTGAACTCTGTTGAGAAAAACACTCTGCTTCTAATCCCTTTGCACTTTTTACACTTCGAGTCACGCATCCTCAAGGAGGTGGTCGGCTTGCATTCCAAGTACAATTTAAGCACAGTTCTTGGTGTAACACAGCACGTCTTTGGAAGAGGCACTGGTCTCTAAGTCTCCCTCGCGCATCCTTTGTTTAGGCACTTTGCTGCACGCAGAAAACCGGTCGTAGAAAAAAGTTGATTCAGGGAAAGCCCCAGTGGGGATCGTGAATCTCTTTTGACGTGTTAGCATCAACATGTACTTATGCTGCGTGTCAACCTGGAAATGGGAGACTGATGGCACAAAGCTTGTTTTCCCGTTTTGAAAGCTCCATTCATGCGGCCTCGAAGCTACCTGAAAAGCACTGTTGATACCGTGCTTTTCCTTACAGCCGGCATGGCACATAGAAGAAAATGAGTTTTATCGAAAGAAACCTTGTGGTTCCAGTTCCTACTTGGAACCTCACCCTGCTCTGCTCTATACCAAACGTGAAAGTCAATGTGAGCACTAGCCTTGAAGTAAGGCCCTTATTATGCTGGCAAAACGGGAGGCGTGCAGCAGCTCCTTGAGGCCTTCATCGCTGTTCTGCTTTAGTTTAACGGTAGTAAGCTCTCCAAGTCTCCTAGGGACTTTGCTTAAGCAACCGTTTCGGTACCAGAACACTGCGTACAGCCAGGAAGCTTTGGTTCTGCGTGTATGCTGCGTGTGTACCTAGAAATTAGAGACTTATGGCACAAGGCTTGTTTTCCCATTATGAAAGCTCCGTTCATGCGGCCTCGAAGCTACCGGAAAAGCATTGTTGTTGGCGGGGATTTAGTCACTGCCGGCATGGTTCTGAGAAGAAAATGAGTTTCTTCGTAGAAACCTTGTGCTTCCAATTCCTTGTAGGAAGCTCACCCTGCTCTGCTCTATACCTAAAGTGAAAGTCAACGTGAGACTTACTTCGAAGTAAGGCCCTGATTATCCTTGCAAAACGGGAGGCGTGCAGCAGCTTCATGAGGCCTTCATCGTTGTTCTGCTTTAGTTTCACGGTAGTAAGCCTTCAAGACTCCTAGGGACCTTGCTTCAGCACCCGTTTCGGTACCAGAACACTGCGTAGAGCCAGGAAGCTCTGGTCCTGCGTGTATGCTGCGTGTCAACCTAGAAATTAGAGACTATGGCACAAGGCTTGTTTTCCCATTAGGAAAGCTCCGTTCATGCGGCCTCGAAGCTACCTGAAAAGCATTATTGTTGCCTGGGTTTTCATCACTGCCGACATGGTTCTGAGCAGAAAATGAGTTTTCATGGAAGAAACCTTGTGCTTCCAGTTCCTTGTTGGAAGCTCACCCTGCTCTGCTCTATACCAAAAGTGAAAGTCCACGTGAGTCCTGGCCTCGAAGTAAGGCCCTGATTTGCCTTGCCAATGGGGAGGCGTGCAGCAGCTCCATGAGGCCTTCCTCACTGTTCTGCTTGATTTTCACGGTAGTCAGCCTTTCAAGACTCCTAGGGACCTTGCTTCAGCACCCGTTTCCGTACCAGAATATTGAGGAGACACAGGAAGCTCTAGTCCTGTTAAGCAACTTCCAGCCCCGTAGGCCTTTTGGAACACCCCAGTGTTGGCTAGAGAAAGGCAACACACTGCACTCTTCCTTGGGAGAGCCAGATTACCTCAGCTCTACACAGGATTCACGACCACACTTCTCGACTGTCCTCCATGCAGTGGATGTAACCTCATTCCCCTAGCTGAACTCTGTTGAGAAAAACACTCTGCTTTTAATCCCTTTGCACTTTTTACACTTCGAGTCACGCATCCTCAAGGAGGTGGTCGGCTTGCATTCCAACTACAATTTAAGCACAGTTCTTGGTGTAACACAGCAGGTCTTTGGAAGAGGCACAGGTCTCTAAGTCTCCCTCGCGCATCCTTTGTTTAGGCACTTTGCTGCACGCAGAAAACCGGTCGTAGAAAAAAGTTGATTCAGGGAAAGCCCCAGTGGGGATCGTGAATCTCTTTTGACGAGTTAGCATCAACATGTACTTATGCTGCGTGTCAACCTGGAAATGGGAGACTGATGGCACAAAGCTTGTTTTCCCGTTTTGAAAGCTCCATTCATGCAGCCTCGAAGCTACCTGAAAAGCACTGTTGATACCGTGCTTTTCCTTACAGCCGGCATGGCACATAGAAGAAAATGAGTTTTCTCGAAAGAAACCTTGTGCTTTCAGTTCCTACTTGGAACCTCACCCTGCTCTGCTCTATACCAAACGTGAAAGTCAATGTGAGCACTAGCCTCGAAGTAAGGCCCTGATTATGCTGGCAAAACGGGAGGCGTGCAGCAGCTCCATGAGGCCTTCATCGCTGTTCTGCTTTAGTTTAACGGTAGTAAGCTCTCCAAGACTCCTAGGGACTTTGCTTAAGCAACCGTTTCGGTACCAGAACACTGCGTAGAGCCAGGAAGCTTTGGTTCTGCGTGTATGCTGCGTGTGTACCTAGAAGTTAGAGACTGATGGCACAAGGCTTGTTTTCCCATTATGAAAGCTCCGTTCATGCGGCCTCGAAGCTACCTGAAAAGCATTGTTGTTGCCTGGGTTTTCGTCACTGCCGACATGGTTCTGAGAAGAAAATGAGTTTTCATGGAAGAAACCTTGTGCTTCCAGTTCCTTGTTGGAAGCTCACCCTGCTCTGCTCTATACCAAAAGTGAAAGTCCACGTGAGCCCTAGCCTCGAAGTAAGGCCCTGATTTGCCTTGCCAATGGGGAGGCGTGCAGCAGCTCCATGAGGCCTTCATCGCTGTTCTGCTTTAGTTTAACGGTAGTAAGCTCTCCAAGACTCCTAGGGACTTTGCTTAAGCAACCGTTTCGGTACCAGAACCCTGCGTAGAGCCAGGAAGCTTTGGTCCTCCGTGTATGCTGCGTGTCTACCTAGAAATTAGAGACTGATGGCACAAGGCTTGTTTTCCCATTATGAAAGCTCCGTTCATGCGGCCTCGAAGCTACCGGAAAAGCATTGTTGTTGGCGGGGTTTTAGTCACTGCCGGCATGGTTCTGAGAAGAAAATGAGTTTTTTCGTAGAAACCTTGTGCTTCCAGTTCCTTGTAGGAAGCTCACCCTGCTCTGCTCTATACCTAAAGTGAAAGTCAACGTGAGACTTGCTTCGAAGTATGGCCCTGATTATCCTTGCAAAACGGGAGGCGTGCAGCAGCTCCATGAGGCCTTCATCGTTGTTCTGCTTTAGTTTCACGGTAGTAAGCCTTCAAGACTCCTAGGGACCTTGCTTCAGCACCCGTTTCGGTACCAGAACACTGCGTAGAGCCAGGAAGCTCTGGTCCTTCGTGTATGCTGCGTGTCAACCTAGAAATTAGAGACTGATGGCACAAGGCTTGTTTTTCCATTAGGAAAGCTCCGTTCATGCGGCCTCGAAGCTACCTCAAAAGCATTGTTGTTGCCTGGGTTTTCATCACTGCCGACATGGTTCTGAGAAGAAAATGAGTTTTCATGGAAGAAACCTTGTGCTTCCAGTTCCTTGTTGGAAGCTCACCCTGCTCTGCTCTATACCAAAAGTGAAAGTCCACGTGAGCCCTAGCCTCGAAGTAAGGCCCTGATTTGCCTTGCCAATGGGGAGGCGTTCAGCAGCTCCATGAGGCCTTCCTCACTGTTCTGCTTGATTTTCACGGTAGTCAGCCTTTCAAGACTCCTAGGGACCTTTTTTCAGCACCCGTTTCCGTACCAGAATATTGAGTAGACACAGGAAGCTCTAGTCCTGTTAAGCAACTTCCAGCCCCGTAGGCCTTTTGGAACTCCCCAGTGTTGGCTAGAGAAAGGCAACACACTGCACTCTTCCTTCGGAGAGCCAGATTACCTCAGCTCCACACAGGATTCACGACCACACTTCTCGACTGTCCTCCATGCAGTGGATGTAACCTCATTCCCCTAGCTGAACTCTGTTGAGAAAAACACTCTGCTTCCAATCCCTTTTCACTTTGTACACTTCGAGTCACGCATCCTCAAGGAGGTGGTCGGCTTGCATTCCAAGTACAATTTAAGCACAGTTCTTGGAGTAACACAGCAGGTATTTTGAAGAGGAACAGGTCTCTAAGTCTCCCTCGGGCATCCTTTGTTTAGGCACTTTGTTGCACGCAGAAAACCGGTCGTAGAAAAAAGTTAATTCAGGGAAAGCCCCAGTGGGGATCGTGAATCTCTTTTGACTTGGTAGCATCAACATGTACTTATGCTGCGTGTCAACCTGGAAATGGGAGACTGATGGCACAAAGCTTGTTTTCCCGTTTTGAAAGCTCCGTTCTTGCGGCCTCGAAGTTACCTGAAAAGCACTGTTGTTACCGTGCTTTTCCATACAGCCGGCATGGCACATAGAAGAAAATGAGTTTTCTCGAAAGAAACCTTGTGCTTCCAGTTCCTACTTGGAACCTCACCCTGCTCTGCTCTATACCAAACGTGAAAGTCAATGTGAGCACTCGCCTCGAAGTATAGCCCTGATTATGCTGGCAAACGGGAGGCGTGCAGCAGCTCCATGAGGCCTTCATCGCTGTTCTGCTTTAGTTTAACGGTAGTAAGCTCTCCAAGACTCCTAGGGACTTTGCTTAAGCAACAGTTTCGGTACCAGAACAATGCGTAGACCCAGGAAGCTTTACTCCTGCGTGTATGCTGCGTCTGTACCTAGAAATTAGAGACTGATGGCACAAGGCTTGTTTTCCCCTTATGAAAGCTCTGTTCATGCGGCCTCGAAGCTACCGGAAAAGCATTGTTGTTGGCGGGGTTTTAGTTACTGCCGGCATGGTTCTGAGAAGAAAATGAGTTTTTTCGTAGAAACCTTGTGCTTCCAGTTCCTTGTAGGAAGCTCACCCTGCTCTGCTCTATACCAAAAGTGAAAGTCCACGTGAGCCCTAGCCTCGAAGTAAGGCCCTGATTTGCCTTGCCAATGGGGAGGCGTGCAGCAGCTCCATGAGGCCTTCCTCACTGTTCTGCTTGAGTTTCACGGTAGTAAGCCTTTCAAGACTACTAGGGACCTTGCTTCAGCACCCGTTTCCGTACCAGAATATTGAGGAGACACAGGAAGCTCTAGTCCTGTTAAGCAACTTCCAGCCCCGTAGGCCTTTTGGAACACCCCAGTGTTGGCTAGAGAAAGGCAACACACTGCACTCTTCCTTGGGAGAGCCAGATTACCTCAGCTCTACACAGGATTCACGACCACACTTCTCGACTGTCCTCCATGCAGTGGATGTAACCTCATTCCCCTAGCTGAACTCTGTTGAGAAAAACACTCTGCTTTTAATCCCTTTGCACTTTTTACACTTCGAGTCACGCATCCTCAAGGAGGTGGTCGGCTTGCATTCCAACTACAATTTAAGCACAGTTCTTGGTGTAACACAGCAGGTCTTTGGAAGAGGCACAGGTCTCTAAGTCTCCCTCGCGCATCCTTTGTTTAGGCACTTTGCTGCACGCAGAAAACCGGTCGTAGAAAAAAGTTGATTCAGGGAAAGCCCCAGTGGGGATCGTGAATCTCTTTTGACGTGTTAGCATCAACATGTACTTATGCTGCGTGTCAACCTGGAAATGGGAGACTGATGGCACAAAGCTTGTTTTCCCGTTTTGAAAGCTCCATTCATGCGGCCTCGAAGCTACCTGAAAAGCACTGTTGATACCGTGCTTTTCCTTACAGCCGGCATGGCACATAGAAGAAAATGAGTTTTCTCGAAAGAAACCTTGTGCTTCCAGTTCCTACTTGGAACCTCACCCTGCTCTGGTCTATACCAAACGTGAAAGTCAATGTGAGCACTAGCCTTGAAGTAAGGCCCTTATTATGCTGGCAAAACGGGAGGCGTGCAGCAGCTCCATGAGGCCTTCATCGCTGTTCTGTTTAGTTTAACGGTAGTAAGCTCTCCAAGACTCCTAGGGACTTTGCTTAAGCAACCGTTTCGGTACCAGAACACTGCGTAGAGCCAGGAAGCTTTGGTCCTGCGTGTATGCTGCGTGTGTACCTAGAAATTAGAGACTGATGGCACAAGGCTTGTTTTCCCATTATGAAAGCTCCGTTCATGCGGCCTCGAAGCTACCTGAAAAGCATTGTTGTTGCCTGGGTTTTCGTCACTGCCGACATGGTTCTGAGAAGAAAATGAGTTTTCATGGAAGAAACCTTGTGCTTCCAGTTCCTTGTAGGAAGCTCACCCTGCTCTGCTCTATACCTAAAGTGAAAGTCAACGTGAGACTTGCTTCGAAGTAAGGCCCTGATTATCCTTGCAAAACGGGAGGCGTGCAGCAGCTCCATGAGGCCTTCATCGTTGTTCTGCTTTAGTTTCACGGTAGTAAGCCTTTCAAGACTCCTAGGGACCTTGCTTCAGCACCCATTTCGATACCAGAACACTGCGTAGAGCCAGGAAGCTCTGGTCCTGCGTGTATGCTGCGTGTCAACCTAGAAATTAGAGACTATGGCACAAGGCTTGTTTTCCCATTAGGAAAGCTCCGTTCTTGCGGCCTCGAAGCTACCTGAAAAGCATTATTGTTGCCTGGGTTTTCATCACTGCCGACATGGTTCTGAGCAGAAAATGAGTTTTCATGGAAGAAACCTTGTGCTTCCAGTTCCTTGTTGGAAGCTCACCCTGCTCTGCTCTATACCAAAAGTGAAAGTCCACGTGAGCCCTAGCCTCGAAGTAAGGCCCTGATTTGCCTTGCCAATAGGGAGGCGTGCAGCAGCTCCATGAGGCCTTCCTCACTGTTCTGCTTGATTTTCACGGTAGTCAGCCTTTCAAGACTCCTAGGGACCTTGCTTCAGCACCCGTTTCCGTACCAGAATATTGAGGAGACACAGGAAGCTCTAGTCCTGTCAAGCAACTTTCAGCCACGTAGGCCTTTTGGAACACCCCAGTGTTGGCTAGAGAAAGGCAACACACTGCACTCTTCCTTGGGAGAGCCAGATTACCTCAGCTCTACACAGGATTCACGACCACACTTCTCGACTGTCCTCCATGCAGTGGATGTAACCTCATTCCCCTAGCTGAACTCTGTTGAGAAAAACACTCTGCTTCTAATCCCTTTGCACTTTTTACACTTCGAGTCACGCATCCTCAAGGAGGTGGTCGGCTTGCATTCCAACTACAATTTAAGCACAGTTCTTGGTGTAACACAGCAGGTCTTTTGAAGAGGCACAGGTCTCTAAGTCTCCCTCGCGCATCCTTTGTTTAGGCACTTTGCTGCACGCAGAAAACCGGTCGTAGAAAAAAGTTGATTCAGGGAAAGCCCCAGTGGGGATCGTGAATCTCTTTTGACGTGTTAGCATCAACATGTACTTATGCTGCGTGTCAACCTGGAAATGGGAGACTGATGGCACAAAGCTTGTTTTCCCGTTTTGAAAGCTCCATTCATGCGGCCTCGAAGCTACCTGAAAAGCACTGTTGATACCGTGCTTTTCCTTACAGCCGGCATGGCACATAGAAGAAAATGAGTTTTCTCGAAAGAAACCTTGTGCTTTCAGTTCCTACTTGGAACCTCACCCTGCTCTGCTCTATACCAAACGTGAAAGTCAATGTGAGCACTAGCCTCGAAGTAAGGCCCTGATTATGCTGGCAAAACGGGAGGCGTGCAGCAGCTCCATGAGGCCTTCATCGCTGTTCTGCTTTAGTTTAACGGTAGTAAGCTCTCCAAGACTCCTAGGGACTTTGCTTAAGCAACCGTTTCGGTACCAGAACACTGCGTAGAGCCAGGAAGCTTTGGTCCTGCGTGTATGCTGCGTGTGTACCTAGAAGTTAGAGACTGATGGCACAAGGCTTGTTTTGCCATTATGAAAGCTCCGTTCATGCGGCCTCGAAGCTACCGGAAAAGCATTGTTGTTGGCGGGGTTTTAGTCACTGCCGGCATGGTTCTGAGAAGAAAATGAGTTTTTTCGTAGAAACCTTGTGCTTCCAGTTCCTTGTAGGAAGCTCACCCTGCTCTGCTCTATACCTAAAGTGAAAGTCAACGTGAGACTTGCTTCGAAGTAAGGCCCTGATTATCCTTGCAAAACGGGAGGCGTGCAGCAGCTCCATGAGGCCTTCATCGTTGTTCTGCTTTAGTTTCACGGTAGTAAGCCTTTCAAGACTCCTAGGGACCTTGCTTCAGCACCCGTTTCGATACCAGAACACTGCGTAGAGCCAGGAAGCTCTGGTCCTGCGTGTATGCTGCGTGTCAACCTAGAAATTAGAGACTATGGCACAAGGCTTGTTTTCCCATTAGGAAAGCTCCGTACATGCGGCCTCGAAGCTACCTGAAAAGCATTATTGTTGCCTGGGTTTTCATCACTGCCGACATGGTTCTGAGCAGAAAATGAGTTTTCATGGAAGAAACCTTGTGCTTCCAGTTCCTTGTTGGAAGCTCACCCTGCTCTGCTCTATACCAAAAGTGAAAGTCCACGTGAGCCCTAGCCTCGAAGTAAGGCCCTGATTTGCCTTGCCAATGGGGAGGCGTGCAGCAGCTCCATGAGGCCTTCCTCACTGTTCTGCTTGATTTTCACGGTAGTCAGCCTTTCAAGACTCCTAGGGACCTTGCTTCAGCACCCGTTTCCGTACCAGAATATTGAGGAGACACAGGAAGCTCTAGTCCTGTTAAGCAACTTCCAGCCCCGTAGGCCTTTTGGAACACCCCAGGGTTGGCTAGAGAAAGGCAACACACTGCACTCTTCCTTGGGAGAGCCAGATTACCTCAGCTCTACACAGGATTCACAACCACACATCTCGAATGTCCTCCATGCAGTGGATGTAACCTCATTCCCCTAGCTGAACTCTATTGAGAAAAACACTCTGCTTCCAATCCCTTTTCACTTTGTACACTTGGAGTCACGCATCCTCAAGGAGGTGGTCGGCTTGCATTCCAAGTAAAATTTAAGCACAGTTCTTGGAGTAACACAGCAGGTATTTTGAAGAGGAACAGGTCTCTAAGTCTCCCTCGCGCATCCTTTGTTTAGGCACTTTGCTGCATGCAGAAAACCGGTCGTAGAAAAAAGTTAATTCAGGGAAAGCCCCAGTGGGGATCGTGAATCTCTTTTGACTTGGTAGCATCAACATGTACTTATGCTGCGTGTCAACCTGGAAATGGGAGACTGATGGCACAGAGCTTGTTTTCCCGTTTTGAAAGCTCCGTTCATGCGGCCTCGAAGTTACCTGAAAAGCACTGTTGTTACCGTGCTTTTCCTTACAGCCGGCATGGCACATAGAAGAAAATGAGTTTTCTCGAAAGAAACCTTGTGCTTCCAGTTCCTACTTGGAACCTCACCCTGCTCTGCTCTATACCAAACGTGAAAGTCAATGTGAGCACTAGCCTCGAAGTATAGCCCTGATTATGCTGGCAAAACGGGAGGCGTGCAGCAGCTCCATGAGGCCTTCATCGCTGTTCTGCCTTAGTTTAACGGTAGTAAGCTCTCCAAGACTCCTAGGGACTTTGCTTAAGCAACAGTTTCGGTACCAGAACAATGCGTAGACCCAGGAAGCTTTACTCCTGCGTGTATGCTGCGTCTGTACCTAGAAATTAGAGACTGATGGCACAAGGCTTGTTTTCCCATTATGAAAGCTCCGTTCATGCGGCCTCGAAGCTACCTGAAAAGCATTGTTGTTGGCGGGGTTTTAGTTACTGCCGGCATGGTTCTGAGAAGAAAATGAGTTTTTTCGTAGAAACCTTGTGCTTCCAGTTCCTTGTAGGAAGCTCACCCTGCTCTGCTCTATACCAAAAGTGAAAGTCCACGTGAGCCCTAGCCTCGAAGTAAGGCCCTGATTTGCCTTGCCAATGGGGAGGCGTGCAGCAGCTCCATGAGGCCTTCCTCACTGTTCTGCTTGAGTTTCACGGTAGTCAGCCTTTCAAGACTCCTAGGGACCTTGCTTCAGCACCCGTTTCCGTACCAGAATATTGAGGAGACACAGGAAGCTCTAGTCCTGTTAAGCAACTTCCAGCCCCGTAGGCGTTTTGGAACACCCCAGTGTTGGCTAGAGAAAGGCAACACACTGCACTCTTCATTGGGAGAGCCAGATTACCTCAGCTCTACACAGGATTCACGACCACACTTCTCGACTGTCCTCCATGCAGTGGATGTAACCTCATTCCCCTAGCTGAACTCGAGAAAAACACTCTGCTTCTAATCCCTTTGCACTTTTTACACTTCGAGTCACGCATCCTCAAGGAGGTGGTCGGCTTGCATTCCAAGTACAATTTAAGCACACTTGTTGGTGTAACACAGCAGGTCTTTGGAAGAGGCACAGGTCTCTAAGTCTCCCTCGCGCATCCTTTGTTTAGGCACTTTGCTGCACGCAGAAAACCGGTCGTAGAAAAAAGTTGATTCATGGAAAGCCCCAGTGGGCATCGTGAATCTCTTTTGACGTGTTAGCATCAACATGTACTTATGCTGCGTGTCAACCTGGAAATGGGCGACTGATGGCACAAAGCTTGTTTTCCCGTTTTGAAAGCTCCATTCATGCGGCCTCGAAGCTACCTGAAAAGCACTGTTGATACCGTGCTTTTCCTTACAGCCGGCATGGCACATAGAAGAAAATGAGTTTTCTCGAAAGAAACCTTGTGCTTTCAGTTCCTACTTGGAACCTCACCCTGCTCTGCTCTATACCAAACGTGAAAGACAATGTGAGCACTAGCCTTGAAGTAAGGCCCTTATTATGCTGGCAAAACGGGAGGCGTGCAGCAGCTCCATGAGGCCTTCATCGCTGTTCTGCTTTAGTTTAACGGTAGTAAGCTCTCCAAGACTCCTAGGGACTTTGCTTAAGTAACCGTTTCGGTACCAGAACACTGCGTAGAGCCAGGAAGCTTTGGTCCTGCGTGTATGCTGCGTGTGTACCTAGAAATTAGAGACTGATGGCACAAGGCTTGTTTTCCCATTATGAAATCTCCGTTCATGCGGCCTCGAAGCTACCGGAAAAGCATTGTTGTTGGCGGGGTTTTAGTCACTGCCGGCATGGTTCTGAGAAGAAAATGAGTTTCTTCGTAGAAACCTTGTGCTTCCAATTCCTTGTAGGAAGCTCACCCTGCTCTGCTCTATACCTAAAGTGAAAGTCAACGTGAGACTTGCTTCGAAGTAAGGCCCTGATTATCCTTGCAAAACGGGAGGCGTGCAGCAGCTCCATGAGGCCTTCATCGTTGTTCTGCTTTAGTTTCACGGTAGTAAGCCTTCAAGACTCCTAGGGACCTTGCTTCAGCACCCGTTTCGGTACCAGAACACTGCGTAGAGCCAGGAAGCTCTGGTCCTGCGTGTATGCTGCGTGTCAACCTAGAAATTAGAGACTGATGGCACAAGGCTTGTTTTCCCATTAGGAAAGCTCCGTTCATGCGGCCTCGAAGCTACCTCAAAAGCATTGTTGTTGCCTGGGTTTTCATCACTGCCGACATGGTTCTGAGAAGAAAATGAGTTTTCATGGAAGAAACCTTGTGCTTCCAGTTCCTTGTTGGAAGCTCACCCTGCTCTGCTCTATACCAAAAGTGAAAGTCCACGTGAGCCCTAGCCTCGAAGTAAGGCCCTGATTTGCCTTGCCAATGGGGAGGCGTGCAGCAGCTCCATGAGGCCTTCCTCACTGTTCTGCTTGATTTTCACGGTAGTCAGCCTTTCAAGACTCCTAGGGACCTTGCTTCAGCACCCGTTTCCGTACCAGAATATTGAGTAGACACAGGAAGCTCTAGTCCTGTTAAGCAAGTTCCAGCCCCGTAGGCCTTTTGGAACACCCCAGTGTTGGCTAGAGAAAGGCAACACACTGCACTCTTCCTTGGGAGAGCCAGATTACCTCAGCTCCACACAGGATTCACGACCAAACTTCTGGACTGTCCTCCATGCAGTGGATGTAACCTCATTCCCCTAGCTGAACTCTATTGAGAAAAACACTCTGCTTCCATCCCTTTTCACTTTGTACACTACGAGTCACGCATCCTCAAGGAGGTGGTCGGCTTGCATTCCAAGTACAATTTAAGCACAGTTCTTGGAGTAACACAGCAGGTCTTTTGAAGAGGAACAGGTCTCTAAGTCTCCCTCGCGCATCCTTTGTTTAGGCACTTTGCTGCACGCAGAAAACCGGTCGTAGAAAAAAGTTGATTCAGGGAAAGCCCCAGTGGGGATCGTGAATCTCTTTTGACTTGGTAGCATCAACATGTACTTATGCTGCGTGTCAACCTGGAAATGGGAGACTGATGGCACAAAGCTTGTTTTCCCGTTTTGAAAGCTCCGTTCATGCGGCCTCGAAGTTACCTGAAAAGCACTGTTGTTACCGTGCTTTTCCTTACAGCCGGCATGGCACATAGAAGAAAATGAGTTTTCTCGAAAGAAACCTTGTGCTTCCAGTTCCTACTTGGAACCTCACCCTGCTCTGCTCTATACCAAACGTGAAAGTCAATGTGAGCACTAGCCTCCAAGTATAGCCCTGATTATGCTGGCAAAACGGGAGGCGTGCAGCAGCTCCATGAGGCCTTCCTCACTGTTCTGCTTGATTTTCACGGTAGTCAGCCTTTCAAAACTCCTAGGGACCTTGCTTGAGCCCCCGTTTCCGTACCAGAATACTGAGTAGAGCAAGGAAGCTCTGGTCCTGTTAAGCAACTTCCATCCCTGTAGGCCTTTTTGGAACATCCCAGTGTTGCCTAGAGAGAACCAACACACTGCACTCTTCCTTGGGAGAGCCAGATTACCTCAGCTCCACACAGGATTCATGAACACACTTCTAGACTGTCCTCCATGCAATGGGTGTAACCTCATTCCCCAAGCTGAACTCTAATGATAAAAACACTCTGCTTCTAATCCCTTTTCACATTTCACACTTGGAGTCACGCATCCTCAAGGAGGTGGTCGGCTTGCATTCCAAGTACAATTTAAGCACAGTTCTTGGTGTAACACTGCAGGTCCTTTGAAGATGCAAAGGCCCCTCAGTCTCGCTCGCGCATCCTTTGTTTAGGAACTTCGCTGCACGCGGAAACACGGATGTAAAAAAAGTTGATTCAGGGAAAGCCCCAGGGGGTATCGTGAATCTCTTTTGACATGTTAGCATCTACATGTACTTATACTTCGTGTCAACCTGGAAATGGGAGACTGATGGCACAAAGCTTGTTTTCCCGTTTTGAAAGCTCCGTTCATGCGGCCTCGAAGCTACCTGAAAAGCACTGTTGTTACTGTGCATTTACTTCCAGCGGGCATGCTTCATAGAAGAAAATGAGTTTTCTCGAAAGAAACCTCGTGCTTCCAGTTCCTAGTTGGAACCTCACCCTGCTCTGCTCTATACCAAACGTAAAAGTCAACGTGAGCACTAGCCTCGAAGTAAGGCCCTGATTATGCTGGCAAAACGGGAGGCGTGCAGCGACTCCATGAGGCCTTCATCGCTGTTCTGCTTTAGTTTAACGGTAGTAAGCTCTCCAAGACTCTTAGGGACCATGCTTCAGGACCCGTTTCGGTACCAGAACACGGCGTAGAGCCAGGAAGCTCTGTTCCTGCGTTTATGCTGCTTGTCAGCCTAGAAATTGGAGACTGATGGCATAAGGCTTGTTTTCCCATTAGGAAAGCTCCGTTCATGCGGCCTCGAAGCTACCTGAAAAGCATTGTTGTTGCCGGGGTTTTCCTCACTACCGGCATGGTTCTGAGAAGAAAATGAGTTTTCTCATAAGAAACCTTGTGCTTCCAGTTCCTGGTAGGAAGCTCACCCTGCTCTGCTCAATACCTAAAGTGAAAGTCAACGTGAGCCCTAACTTCGAAATAAGGCCCTGATTATGCTGGCAAAACGGGAGGCGTGCAGAAGCTCCATGAGGCCTTCATCGTTGTTCTGCTTTAGTTTCACGGTAGTAAGCCTTTCAAGACTCCTAGGGACCTTGCTTCAGCACCCGTTTCAGTACCAGAACACTGCGAAGAGCCAGGAAGCTCTGGTCCGTCGTGTATGCTGCGTGTCAACCTAGAAATTAGAGACTGATGGCACAAGGCTTGTTTTCCCATTAGGAAAGCTCCGTTCATGAGGCCTCGAAGCTACCGGAAAAGCATGGTTGTTGCCTGCGTTTTCGTCACTGCCGACATGGTTTTGAGAAGAAAATGAGTTTTCATGGAAGAAACCTTGTGCTTCCAGTTCCTTGTTGGAAGCTCACCCTGCTCTGCTCTATACCAAAAGTGAAAGTCCACGTGAGCCCTAGCCTCGAAGTAAGGCCCTGATTTGCCTTGCCAATGGGGAGGCGTGCAGCTGCTCCATGAGGCCTTCCTCACGGTTCTGCTTGAGTTTCACGTTAGTAAGCCTTTCAAGACTCCTAGGGACCTTGCTTCAGCACCCGTTTCTGTACCAGAATATTGAGTAGACACAGGAAGCTCT
Source organism: Eubalaena glacialis (assembly GCF_028564815.1). Classification (NCBI taxonomy): domain Eukaryota; kingdom Metazoa; phylum Chordata; class Mammalia; order Artiodactyla; family Balaenidae; genus Eubalaena; species Eubalaena glacialis. The sequence goes on from NC_083731.1 coordinate 51,706,403, forward strand.
AGTCCTGTCAAGCAACTTCCAGCCCCGTAGGCCTTTTGGAACACCCCAGTGTTGGCTAGAGAAAGGCAACACACTGCACTCTTCCTTGGGAGAGCCAGATTACCTCAGCTCCACACAGGATTCACGACCACACTTCTAGACTGTTCTCCATGCAATGGGTGTAACCTCATTCCCCTAGGTGAACTCTATTGAGAAAAACACTCTGCTTCTAATCTCTTTTCACTTTTTACACTTGGAGTCACGCATCCTCAAGGAGGTGGTCGGCTTGCATTCCAAGTACAATTTAAGCACAGTTGTTGGTGTAACACAGCAGGTCTTTTGAAGAGGCACAGGTCTCTAAGTCTCCCTCGTGCATCCTTTGTTTAGGCACTTTGCTGCACGCAGAAAACCGGTCGTAGAAAAAAAGTTGATTCAGGGGAAGCCCCAGTGAGTATCGTGAATCTCTTTTGACTTGGTAACATCAACATGTACTTATGCTGCGTGTCAACCTGGAAATGGGAGACTGAAGGCACAAAGCTTGTTTCCCGGTTTGAAATCTCCATTCATGCGGCCTCGAAGCTACCTGAAAAGCACTGTTGTTACCGTGCATTTACTTCCAGCTGGCATGCCTCATAGAAGAAAATGAGTTTTCTCGAAAGAAACCTCGTGCTTCCAGTTCCTAGTTGGAACCTCACCCTGCTCTGCTCTATACCAAATGTGAAAGTCAACGTGAGCACTAGCCTCGAAGTAAGGCCCTGATTATGCTGGCAAAACGGGAGGCGTGCAGCGACTCCATGAGGCCTTCATCGCTGTTCTGCTTTAGTTTAACGGTAGTAAGCTCTCCAAGACTCTTAGGGACCATGCTTCAGGACCCGTTTCGGTACCAGAACACGGCGTAGAGCCAGGAAGCTATGTTCCTGCGTTTATGCTGCTTGTCAGCCTAGAAATTGGAGACTGATGGCATAAGGCTTGTTTTCCCATTAGGAAAGCTCAGTTCATGCGGCCTCGAAGCTACCTGAAAAGCATTGTTGTTGCCGGGGTTTTCCTCACTGCCGGCATGGTTCTGAGAAGAAAATGAGTTTTCTCATAAGAAACCTTGTGCTTCCAGTTCCTAGTTGGAACCTCACCCTGCTCTGCTCTATACCCAACGTGAAAGTCAACGTGAGCACTAGAATCGAAGTAAAGCCCTGATTATGCTGGCAAAACGGGAGGCGTGCAGCAGCTCCATGAGGCCTTCATCGCTGTTCTGCTTTAGTTTAACGGTAGTAAGCTCTCCAAGACTCCTAGGGACTTTGCTTAAGCAGCCGTTTCGGTACCAGAACACTGCGTAGAGCCAGGAAGCTTTGGTGCTGCGTGTATGCTGCGTGTCTACCTAGAAATTAGAGACTGATGGCACAAGGCTTGTTTTCCCATTATGAAAGCTCCGTTCATGCAGCCTCGAAGCTACCTGAAAAGCATTGTTGTTGGCAGGGTTTTAGTCACTGCCGGCATGGTTCTGAGAAGAAAATGAGTTTTTTCGTAAGAAACCTTGTGCTTCCAGTTCCTGGTAGGAAGCTCACCCTGCTCTGCTCTATACCTAAAGTGAAAGTCAACGTGAGCCCTAGCTTCGAAGTAAGGCCCTGATTATCCTTGCAAAACAGGAGGCGTTCAGCAGCTCCATGAGGCCTTCATCATTGTTCTGCTTGAGTTTCACGTTAGTAAGCCTTTCAAGACTCCTAGGGACCTTGCTTCAGCACCCGTTTCAGTACCAGAATATTGAGTAGACACAGGAAGCTCTAGTCCTGTCAAGCAACTTCCAGCCCCGTAGGCCTTTTGGAACACCCCAGGGTTGGCTAGAGAAACGCAACACACTGCACTCTTCCTTGGGAGAGCCAGATTACCTCAGCTCTACACAGGATTCAGGAACACACTTCTAGACTGTTCTCCATGCAATGGGTGTAACCTCATTCCCCTAGGTGAACTCTATTGAGAAAAACACTCTTCTTCTAATCTCTTTTCACTTTTTACACTTGGAGTCACGCATCCTCAAGGAGGTGGTCGGCTTGCATTCCAAGTACAATTTAAGCACAGTTGTTGGTGTAACACAGCAGGTCTTTTGAAGAGGCACAGGTCTCTAAGTCTCCCTCGTGCATCCTTTGTTTAGGCACTTTGCTGCACGCAGAAAACCGGTCGTAGAAAAAAAGTTGATTCAGAGGAAGCCCCAGTGGGTATCGTGAATCTCTTTTGACTTGGTAGCATCAACATGTACTTATGCTGCGTGTCAACCTGGAAATGGGAGACTGAAGGCACAAAGCTTGTTTCCCGTTTTGAAAGCTCCATTCATGCGGCCTCGAAGCTACCTGAAAAGCACTGTTGTTACCGTGCATTTACTTCCAGCGGGCATGCCTCATAGAAGAAAATGAGTTTTCTCGAAAGAAACCTCGTGCTTCCAGTTCCTAGTTGGAACCTCACCCTGCTCTGCTCTATACCAAACGTGAAAGTCAACGTGAGCACTAGCCTCGAAGTAAGGCCCTGATTATGCTGGCAAAACGGGAGGCGTGCAGCGACTCCATGAGGCCTTCATCGCTGTTCTGCTTTAGTTTAACGGTAGTAAGCTCTCCAAGACTCTCAGGGACCATGCTTCAGGACCCGTTTCGGTACCAGAACACGGCGTAGAGCCAGGAAGCTCTGTTCCTGCGTTTATGCTGCTTGTCAGCCTAGAAATTGGAGACTGATGGCATAAGGCTTGTTTTCCCATTAGGAAAGCTCCGTTCATGCGGCCTCGAAGCTACCTGAAAAGCATTGTTGTTGCCGGGGTTTTCCTCATTGCCGGCATGGTTCTGAGAAGAAAATGAGTTTTCTCATAAGAAACCTTGTGCTTCCAGTTCCTAGTTGGAACCTCACCCTGCTCTGCTCTATACCCAACGTGAAAGTCAACGTGAGCACTAGAATCGAAGTAAGGCCCTGATTATGCTGGCAAAACGGGAGGCGTGCAGCAGCTCCATGAGGCCTTCATCGCTGTTCTGCTTTAGTTTAACGGTAGTAAGCTCTCCAAGACTCCTAGGGACTTTGCTTAAGCAGCCGTTTCGGTACCAGAACACTGCGTAGAGCCAGGAAGCTTTGGTGCTGCGTGAATGCTGCGTGTCTACCTAGAAATTAGAGACTGATGGCACAAGGCTTGTTTTCCCATTATGAAAGCTCCGTTCATGCGGCCTCGAAGCTACCTGAAAAGCATTGTTGTTGGCAGGGTTTTAGTCACTGCCGGCATGGTTCTGAGAAGAAAATGAGTTTTTTCGTAAGAAACCTTGTGCTTCCAGTTCCTGGTAGGAAGCTCACCCTGCTCTGCTCTATACCTAAAGTGAAAGTCAACGTGAGCCCTAGCTTCGAAGTAAGGCCCTGATTATCCTTGCAAAACAGGAGGCGTTCAGCAGCTCCATGAGGCCTTCATCATTGTTCTGCTTGAGTTTCACGTTAGTAAGCCTTTCAAGACTCCTAGGGACCTTGCTTCAGCACCCGTTTCAGTACCAGAATATTGAGTAGACACAGGAAGCTCTAGTCCTGTTAAGCAACTTCCAGCCCCGTAGGCCTTTTGGAACACCCCAAGGTTGGCTAGAGAAACGCAACACACTGCACTCTTCCTTGGGAGAGCCAGATTACCTCAGCTCTACACAGGATTCAGGAACACACTTCTAGACTGTTCTCCATGCAATGGGTGTAACCTCATTCCCCTAGGTGAACTCTATTGAGAAAAACACTCTGCTTCTAATCTCTTTTCACTTTTTACACTTGGAGTCACGCATCCTCAAGGAGGTGGTCGGCTTGCATTCCAAGTACAATTTAAGCACAGTTGTTGGTGTAACACAGCAGGTCTTTTGAAGAGGCACAGGTCTCTAAGTCTCCCTCGTGCATCCTTTGTTTAGGCACTTTGCTGCACGCAGAAAACCGGTCGTAGAAAAAAAGTTGATTCAGAGGAAGCCCCAGTGGGTATCGTGAATCTCTTTTGACTTGGTAGCATCAACATGTACTTATGCTGCGTGTCAACCTGGAAATGGGAGACTGAAGGCACAAAGCTTGTTTCCCGTTTTGAAAGCTCCATTCATGCGGCCTCGAAGCTACCTGAAAAGCACTGCTGTTACCGTGCTTTTCCTTACAGCCGGCATGCCTCATAGAAGAAAATGAGTTTTCTCGAAAGAAACCTCGTGCTTCCAGTTCCTAGTTGGAACCTCACCCTGCTCTGCTCTATACCAAACGTGAAAGTCAACGTGAGCACTAGCCTCGAAGTAAGGCCCTGATTATGCTGGCAAAACGGGAGGCGTGCAGCGACTCCATGAGGCCTTCATCGCTGTTCTGCTTTAGTTTAACGGTAGTAAGCTCTCCAAGACTCTTAGGGACCATGCTTCAGGACCCGTTTCGGTACCAGAACACGGCGTAGAGCCAGGAAGCTGTGTTCCTGCGTTTATGCTGCTTGTCAGCCTAGAAATTGGAGACTGATGGCATAAGGCTTGTTTTCCCATTAGGAAAGCTCCGTTCATGCGGCCTCGAAGCTACCTGAAAAGCATTGTTGTTGCCGGGGTTTTCCTCACTACCGGCATGGTTCTGAGAAGAAAATGAGTTTTCTCATAAGAAACCTTGTGCTTCCAGTTCCTGGTAGGAAGCTCACCCTGCTCTGCTCTATACCTAAAGTGAAAATGAACGTGAGCCCTAGCTTCGAAGTAAGGCCCTGATTATCCTCGCAAAACGGGAGGTGTGCAGCAGCTCCATGAGGCCTTCATCGTTGTTCTGCTTTAGTTTCACGGTAGTAAGCCTTTCAAGACTCTTAGGGACCTTGCTTCAGCACCCGTTTCAGTACCAGAACACTGCGTAGAGCCAGGAAACTCTGGTCCTTCGTGTATGCTGCGTGTCAACCTAGAAATTAGAGACTGATGGCACAAGGCTTGTTTTCCCATTAGGAAAGCTCCGTTCATGCGGCCTCGAAGCTACCTGAAAAGCATTGTTGTTGCCTGGGTTTTCATCACTGCCGACATGGTTCTGAGAAGAAAATGAGTTTTCATGGAAGAAACCTTGTGCTTCCAGTTCCTTGTTGGAAGCTCACCCTGCTCTGCTCTATACCAAAAGTGAAAGTCCACGTGAGCCCTAGCCTCGAAGTAAGGCCCTGATTTGCCTTGCCAATGGGGAGTCGTGCAGCAGCTCCATGAGGCCTTCCTCACGGTTCTGCTTGAGTTTCACGTTAGTAAGCCTTTCAAGACTCCTAGGGACCTTGCTTCAGCACCCGTTTCAATACCAGAATATTGAGTAGACACAGAAAGCTCTAGTCCTGTCAAGCAACTTCCAGCCCCGTAGGCCTTTTGGAACACCCCAGGGTTGGCTAGAGAAACGCAACACACTGCACTCTTCCTTGGGAGAGCCAGATTACCTCAGCTCTACACAGGATTCAGGAACACACTTCTAGACTGTCCTCCATGCAGTGGATGTAACCTCATTCCCCTAGCTGAACTCTGTTGAGAAAAACACTCTGCTTGTAATCCCTTTTCACTTTTTACACTTGGAGTCACGCATCCTCAAGGAGGTGGTCGGCTTGCATTCCAAGTACAATTTAAGCACAGTTCTTGGTGTAACACAGCAGGTCTTTTGAAGAGGCACAGGTCTCTAAGTCTCCCTCGCGCATCCTTTGTTTAGGCACTTTGCTGCACGCAGAAAACCGGTCGTAGAAAAAAAGTTGATTCAGGGGAAGCCCCAGTGGGTATCGTGAATCTCTTTTGACTTGGTAGCATCAACATGTACTTATGCTGCGTGTCAACCTGGAAATGGGAGACTGAAGGCACAAAGCTTGTTTCCCGTTTTGAAAGCTCCATTCATGCGGCCTCGAAGCTACCTGAAAAGCACTGTTGTTACCGTGCATTTACTTCCAGCCGGCATGCCTCATAGAAGAAAATGAGTTTTCTCGAAAGAAACCTCGTGCTTCCAGTTCCTAGTTGGAACCTCACCCTGCTCTGCTCTATACCAAACGTGAAAGTCAACGTGAGCACTAGCCTCGAAGTAAGGCCCTGATTATGCTGGCAAAACGGGAGGCGTGCAGCGACTCCATGAGGCCTTCATCGCTGTTCTGCTTTAGTTTAACGGTAGTAAGCTCTCCAAGACTCTTAGGGACCATGCTTCAGGACCCGTTTCGGTACCAGAACACGGCGTAGAGCCAGGAAGCTCTGTTTCTGCGTTTATGCTGCTTGTCAGCCTAGAAATTAGAGACTGATGGCATAAGACTTGTTTTCCCATTAGGAAAGCTCAGATCATGCGGCCTCGAAGCTACCTGAAAAGCATTGTTGTTGCCGGGGTTTTCCTCACTGCCGGCATGGTTCTGAGAAGAAAATGAGTTTTCTCATAAGAAACCTTGTGCTTCCAGTTCCTGGTAGGAACCTCACCCTGCTCTGCTCTATACCCAACGTGAAAGTCAACGTGAGCACTAGCCTCGAAGTAAGGCCCTGATTATGCTGGCAAAACGGGAGGCGTGCAGCAGCTCCATGAGGCCTTCATCGCTGTTCTGCTTTAGTTTAACGGTAGTAAGCTCTCCAAGACTCCTAGGGACTTTGCTTAAGCAGCCGTTTCGGTACCAGAACACTGCGTAGAGCCAGGAAGCTTTGGTGCTGCGTGTATGCTGCGTGTGTACCTAGAAATTAGAGACTGATGGCACAAGGCTTGTTTTCCCATTATGAAAGCTCCGTTCATGCGGCCTCGAAGCTACCTGAAAAGCATTGTTGTTGGCGGGGTTTTAGTCACTGCCGGCATGGTTCTGAGAAGAAAATGAGTTTTTTCGTAAGAAACCTTGTGCTTCCAGTTCCTAGTTGGAACCTCACCCTGCTCTGCTCTATACCCAACGTGAAAGTCAACGTGAGCACTAGCCTCGAAGTAAGGCCCTGATTATGCTGGCAAAACGGGAGGCGTGCAGCGACTCCATGAGGCCTTCATCGCTGTTCTGCTTTAGTTTAACGGTAGTAAGCTCTCCAAGACTCTTAGGGACCATGCTTCAGGACCCGTTTCGGTACCAGAACACGGCGTAGAGCCAGGAAGCTCTGTTCCTGCGTTTATGCTGCTTGTCAGCCTAGAAATTGGAGACTGATGGCATAAGGCTTGTTTTCCCATTAGGAAAGCTCCGTTCATGCGGCCTCGAAGCTACCTGAAAAGCATTGTTGTTGCCGGGGTTTTCCTCACTGCCGGTATGGTTCTGAGAAGAAAATGAGTTTTCTCATAAGAAACCCTGGGTTTCCAGTTCCTTGTTGGAAGCTCACCCTGCTCTGCTCTATACCTAAAGTAAAAGTCAACGTGAACCCTAGCCTCGAAGTAAGGCCCTGATTTGCCTTGCCAATGGGGAGGTGTGCAGCAGCTCCATGAGGCCTTCATCACTGTTCTGCTTTCGTTTCACGGTAGTAAGCCTTTCAAAACTCCTAGGGACCTTGCTTCAGCCCCCGTTTCCGTACCAGAATACTGAGTAGAGCAAGGAAGCTCTGGTCCTGTTAAGCAACTTCCAGCCCTGTAGGCCTTTTTGGAACACCCCAGTGTTGGCTAGAGAGAACCAACACACTGCACTCTTCCTTGGGAGAGCCAGATTACCTCAGCTCCACACAGGATTCACGAACACACTTCTAGACTGTCCTCCATGCAATGGGTGTAACCTCATTCCCCTAGCTGAACTCTATTGAGAAAAACACTCTGCTTCTAATCCCTTTTCACATTTCACACTTGGAGTCACGCATCCTCAAGGAGGTGGTCGGCTTGCATTCCAAGTACAATTTAAGCACAGTTGTTGGTGTAACACAGCAGGTCTTTTGAAGAGGCACAGGTCTCTAAGTCTCCCTCGTGCATCCTTTGTTTAGGCACTTTGCTGCACGCAGAAAACCGGTCGTAGAAAAAAAGTTGATTCAGGGGAAGCCCCAGTGGGTATCGTGAATCTCTTTTGACTTGGTAGCATCAACATGTACTTATGCTGCGTGTCAACCTGGAAATGGGAGACTGAAGGCACAAAGCTTGTTTCCCGTTTTGAAAGCTCCATTCATGCGGCCTCGAAGCTACCTGAAAAGCACTGTTGTTACCGTGCATTTACTTCCAGCGGGCATGCCTCATAGAAGAAAATGAGTTTTCTCGAAAGAAACCTCGTGCTTCCAGTTCCTAGTTGGAACCTCACCCTGCTCTGCTCTATACCAAACGTAAAAGTCAACGTGAGCACTAGCCTCGAAGTAAGGCCCTGATTATGCTGGCAAAACGGGAGGCGTGCAGCGACTCCATGAGGCCTTCATCGCTGTTCTGCTTTAGTTTAACGTTAGTAAGCTCTCCAAGACTCTTAGGGACCATGCTTCAGGACCCGTTTCGGTACCAGAACACGGCGTAGAGCCAGGAAGCTCTGTTCCTGCGTTTATGCTGCTTGTCAGCCTAGAAATTGGAGACTGATGGCATAAGGCTTGTTTTCCCATTAGGAAAACTCCGTTCATGCGGCCTCGAAGCTACCTGAAAAGCATTGTTGTTGCCGGGGTTTTCCTCACTACCGGCATGGTTCTGAGAAGAAAATGAGTTTTCTCATAAGAAACCTTGTGCTTCCAGTTCCTGGTAGGAAGCTCACCCTGCTCTGCTCTATACCTAAAGTGAAAGTCAACGTGAGCCCTAGCTTCGAAGTAAGGCCCTGATTATCCTCGCAAAACGGCAGGTGTGCAGCAGCTCCATGAGGCCTTCATCGTTGTTCTGCTTTAGTTTCACGGTAGTAAGCCTTTCAAGACTCTTAGGGACCTTGCTTCAGCACCCGTTTCAGTACCAGAACACTGCTTAGAGCCAGGAAGCTCTGGTCCTTCGTGTATGCTGCGTGTCAACCTAGAAATTAGAGACTGATGGCACAAGGCTTGTTTTCCCATTAGGAAAGCTCCGTTCATGCGGCCTCGAAGCTACCTGAAAAGCATTGTTGTTGCCTGCGTTTTCGTCACTGCCGACATGGTTCTGAGAAGAAAATGAGTTTTCATGGAAGAAACCTTGTGCTTCCAGTTCCTTGTTGGAAGCTCACCCTGCTCTGCTCTATACCAAAAGTGAAAGTCCACGTGAGCCCTAGCCTCGAAGTAAGGCCCTGATTTGCCTTGCCAATGGGGAGTCGTGCAGCAGCTCCATGAGGCCTTCCTCACGGTTCTGCTTGAGTTTCACGTTAGTAAGCCTTTCAAGACTCCTAGGGACCTTGCTTCAGCACCCGTTTCAATACCAGAATATTGAGTAGACACAGGAAGCTCTAGTCCTGTCAAGCAACTTCCAGCCCCGTAGGCCTTTTGGAACACCCCAGGGTTGGCTAGAGGAAGGCAACACACTGCACTCTTCCTTGGGAGAGCCAGATTACCTCAGCTCCACACAGGATTCAGGAACACACTTCTAGACTGTCCTCCATGCAGTGGATGTAACCTCATTCCCCTAGCTGAACTCTATTGAGAAAAACACTCTGCTTCTAATCCCTTTTCACTTTTTACACTTGGAGTCACACATCCTCAAGGAGGTGGTTGGCTTGCATTCCAAGTACAATTTAAGCACAGTTCTTGGTGTAACACAGCAGGTCTTTTGAAGAGGCACAGGTCTCTAAATCTCCCTCGCGCATCCTTTGTTTAGGCACTTTGCTGCACGCAGAAAACCGGTCGTAGAAAAAAAGTTGATTCAGGGGAAGCCCCAGTGGGTATCGTGAATCTCTTTTGACTTGGTAGCATCAACATGTACTTATGCTGCGTGTCAACCTGGAAATGGGAGACTGAAGGCACAAAGCTTGTTTCCCGTTTTGAAAGCTCCATTCATGCGGCCTCGAAGCTACCTGAAAAGCACTGTTGTTACCGTGCATTTACTTCCAGCCGGCATGCCTCATAGAAGAAAATGAGTTTTCTCGAAAGAAACCTTGTGCTTCCAGTTCCTAGTTGGAACCTCACCCTGCTCTGCTCTATACCAAACGTGAAAGTCAACGTGAGCACTAGCCTCGAAGTAAGGCCCTGATTATGCTGGCAAAACGGGAGGCGTGCAGCGACTCCATGAGGCCTTCATCGCTGTTCTGCTTTAGTTTAACGGTAGTAAGCTCTCCAAGACTCTTAGGGACCATGCTTCAGGACCCGTTTCGGTACCAGAACACGGCGTAGAGCCAGGAAGCTCTGTTCCTGCGTTTATGCTGCTTGTCAGCCTAGAAATTAGAGACTGATGGCATAAGGCTTGTTTTCCCATTAGGAAAGCTCAGTTCATGCGGCCTCGAAGCTACCTGAAAAGCATTGTTGTTGCCGGGGTTTTCCTCACTGCCGGCATGTTTCTGAGAAGAAAATGAGTTTTCTCATAAGAAACCTTGTGCTTCCAGTTCCTGGTAGGAACCTCACCCTGCTCTGCTCTATACCCAACGTGAAAGTCAACGTGAGCACTAGCCTCGAAGTAAGGCCCTGATTATGCTGGCAAAACGGGAGGCGTGCAGCAGCTCCATGAGGCCTTCATCGCTGTTCTGCTTTAGTTTAACGGTAGTAAGCTCTCCAAGACTCCTAGGGACTTTGCTTAAGCAGCCGTTTCGGTACCAGAACACTGCGTAGAGCCAGGAAGCTTTGGTGCTGCGTGTATGCTGCGTGTGTACCTAGAAATTAGAGACTGATGGCACAAGGCTTGTTTTCCCATTAGGAAAGCTCCGTTCATGCGGCCTCGAAGCTACCTGAAAAGCATTGTTGTTGGCGGGGTTTTAGTCACTGCCGGCATGGTTCTGAGAAGAAAATGAGTTTTTTCGTAAGAAACCTTGTGCTTCCAGTTCCTAGTTGGAACCTCACCCTGCTCTGCTCTATACCCAACGTGAAAGTCAACGTGAGCACTAGCCTCGAAGTAAGGCCCTGATTATGCTGGCAAAACGGGAGGCGTGCAGCGACTCCATGAGGCCTTCATCGCTGTTCTGCTTTAGTTTAACGGTAGTAAGCTCTCCAAGACTCTTAGGGACCATGCTTCAGGACCCGTTTCGGTACCAGAACACGGCGTAGAGCCAGGAAGCTCTGTTCCTGCGTTTATGCTGCTTGTCAGCCTAGAAATTGGAGACTGATGGCATAAGGCTTGTTTTCCCATTAGGAAAGCTCCGTTCATGCGGCCTCGAAGCTACCTGAAAAGCATTGTTGTTGCCGGGGTTTTCCTCACTGCCGGTATGGTTCTGAGAAGAAAATGAGTTTTCTCATAAGAAACCCTGGGTTTCCAGTTCCTTGTTGGAAGCTCACCCTGCTCTGCTCTATACCTAAAGTGAAAGTCAACGTGAACCCTAGCCTCGAAGTAAGGCCCTGATTTGCCTTGCCAATGGGGAGGTGTGCAGCAGCTCCATGAGGCCTTCATCACTGTTCTGCTTTCGTTTCACGGTAGTAAGCCTTTCAAAACTCCTAGGGACCTTGCTTCAGCCCCCGTTTCCGTACCAGAATACTGAGTAGAGCAAGGAAGCTCTGGTCCTGTTAAGCAACTTCCAGCCCTGTAGGCCTTTTTGGAACACCCCAGTGTTGGCTAGAGAGAACCAACACACTGCACTCTTCCTTGGGAGAGCCAGATTACCTCAGCTCCACACAGGATTCACGAACACACTTCTAGACTGTCCTCCATGCAATGGGTGTAACCTCATTCCCCTAGCTGAACTCTATTGAGAAAAACACTCTGCTTCTAATCCCTTTTCACATTTCACACTTGGAGTCACGCATCCTCAAGGAGGTGGTCGGCTTGCATTCCAAGTACAATTTAAGCACAGTTGTTGGTGTAACAGAGCAGGTCTTTTGAAGAGGCACAGGTCTCTAAGTCTCCCTCGTGCATCCTTTGTTTAGGCACTTTGCTGCACGCAGAAAACCGGTCGTAGAAAAAAAGTTGATTCAGGGGAAGCCCCAGTGGGTATCGTGAATCTCCTTTGACTTGGTAGCATCAACATGTACTTATGCTGCGTGTCAACCTGGAAATGGGAGACTGAAGGCACAAAGCTTGTTTCCCGGTTTGAAAGCTCCATTCATGCGGCCTCGAAGCTACCTGAAAAGCACTGTTGTTACCGTGCATTTACTTCCAGCCGGCATGCCTCATAGAAGAAAATGAGTTTTCTCGAAAGAAACCTCGTGCTTCCAGTTCCTAGTTGGAACCTCACCCTGCTCTGCTCTATACCAAACGTGAAAGTCAACGTGAGCACTAGCCTCGAAGTAAGGCCCTGATTATGCTGGCAAAACGGGAGGCGTGCAGCGACTCCATGAGGCCTTCATCGCTGTTCTGCTTTAGTTTAACGGTAGTAAGCTCTCCAAGACTCTTAGGGACCATGCCTCAGGACCCGTTTCGGTACCAGAACACGGCGTAGAGCCAGGAAGCTCTGTTCCTGCGTTTATGCTGCTTGTCAGCCTAGAAATTGGAGACTGATGGCATAAGGCTTGTTTTCCCATTAGGAAAGCTCCGTTCATGCGGCCTCGAAGCTACCTGAAAAGCATTGTTGTTGCCGGGGTTTTCCTCACTACCGGCATGGTTCTGAGAACAAAATGAGTTTTCTCATAAGAAACCTTGTGCTTCCAGTTCCTGGTAGGAAGCTCACCCTGCTCTGCTCTATACCTAAAGTGAAAATCAACGTGAGCCCTAGCTTCGAAGTAAGGCCCTGATTATCCTCGCAAAACGGCAGGTGTGCAGCAGCTCCATGAGGCCTTCATCGTTGTTGTGCTTTAGTTTCACGGTAGTAAGCCTTTCAAGACTCTTAGGGACCTTGCTTCAGCACCCGTTTCAGTACCAGAACACTGCTTAGAGCCAGGAAGCTCTGGTCCTTCGTGTATGCTGCGTGTCAACCTAGAAATTAGAGACTGATGGCACAAGGCTTGTTTTCCCATTAGGAAAGCTCCGTTCATGCGGCCTCGAAGCTACCTGAAAAGCATTGTTGTTGCCTGCGTTTTCGTCACTGCCGACATGGTTCTGAGAAGAAAATGAGTTTTCATGGAAGAAACCTTGTGCTTCCAGTTCCTTGTTGGAAGCTCACCCTGCTCTGCTCTATACCAAAAGTGAAAGTCCACGTGAGCCCTAGCCTCGAAGTAAGGCCCTGATTTGCCTTGCCAATGGGGAGTCGTGCAGCAGCTCCATGAGGCCTTCCTCACGGTTCTGCTTGAGTTTCACGTTAGTAAGCCTTTCAAGACTCCTAGGGACCTTGCTTCAGCACCCGTTTCAATACCAGAATATTGAGTAGACACAGGAAGCTCTAGTCCTGTCAAGCAACTTCCAGCCCCGTAGGCCTTTTGGAACACCCCAGGGTTGGCTAGAGAAAGGCAACACACTGCACTCTTCCTTGGGAGAGCCAGATTACCTCAGCTCTACACAGGATTCAGGAACACACTTCTAGACTGTCCTCCATGCAGTGGATGTAACCTCATTCCCCTAGCTGAACTCTATTGAGAAAAACACTCTGCTTCTAATCCCTTTTCACTTTTTACACTTGGAGTCACACATCCTCAAGGAGGTGGTTGGCTTGCATTCCAAGTACAATTTAAGCACAGTTCTTGGTGTAACACAGCAGGTCTTTTGAAGAGGCACAGGTCTCTAAATCTCCCTCGCGCATCCTTTGTTTAGGCACTTTGCTGCACGCAGAAAACCGGTCGTAGAAAAAAAGTTGATTCAGGGGAAGCCCCAGTGGGTATCGTGAATCTCTTTTGACTTGGTAGCATCAACATGTACTTATGCTGCGTGTCAACCTGGAAATGGGAGACTGAAGGCACAAAGCTTGTTTCCCGTTTTGAAAGCTCCATTCATGCGGCCTCGAAGCTACCTGAAAAGCACTGTTGTTACCGTGCATTTACTTCCAGCCGGCATGCCTCATAGAAGAAAATGAGTTTTCTCGAAAGAAACCTCGTGCTTCCAGTTCCTAGTTGGAACCTCACCCTGCTCTGCTCTATACCAAACGTGAAAGTCAACGTGAGCACTAGCCTCGAAGTAAGGCCCTGATTATGCTGGCAAAACGGGAGGCGTGCAGCGACTCCATGAGGCCTTCATCGCTGTTCTGCTTTAGTTTAACGGTAGGAAGCTCTCCAAGACTCTTAGGGACCATGCTTCAGGACCCGTTTCGGTACCAGAACACGGCGTAGAGCCAGGAAGCTCTGTTCCTGCGTTTATGCTGCTTGTCAGCCTAGAAATTAGAGACTGATGGCATAAGGCTTGTTTTCCCATTAGGAAAGCTCAGTTCATGCGGCCTCGAAGCTACCTGAAAAGCATTGTTGTTGCCGGGGTTTTCCTCACTGCCGGCATGTTTCTGAGAAGAAAATGAGTTTTCTCATAAGAAACCTTGTGCTTCCAGTTCCTGGTAGGAACCTCACCCTGCTCTGCTCTATACCCAACGTGAAAGTCAACGTGAGCACTAGCCTCGAAGTAAGGCCCTGATTATGCTGGCAAAACGGGAGGCGTGCAGCAGCTCCATGAGGCCTTCATCGCTGTTCTGCTTTAGTTTAACGGTAGTAAGCTCTCCAAGACTCCTAGGGACTTTGCTTAAGCAGCCGTTTCGGTACCAGAACACTGCGTAGAGCCAGGAAGCTTTGGTGCTGCGTGTATGCTGCGTGTGTACCTAGAAATTAGAGACTGATGGCACAAGGCTTGTTTTCCCATTATGAAAGCTCCGTTCATGCGGCCTCGAAGCTACCTGAAAAGCATTGTTGTTGGCGGGGTTTTAGTCACTGCCGGCATGGTTCTGAGAAGAAAATGAGTTTTTTCGTAAGAAACCTTGTGCTTCCAGTTCCTAGTTGGAACCTCACCCTGCTCTGCTCTATACCCAACGTGAAAGTCAACGTGAGCACTAGCCTCGAAGTAAGGCCCTGATTATGCTGGCAAAACGGGAGGCGTGCAGCGACTCCATGAGGCCTTCATCGCTGTTCTGCTTTAGTTTAACGGTAGTAAGCTCTCCAAGACTCTTAGGGACCATGCTTCAGGACCCGTTTCGGTACCAGAACACGGCGTAGAGCCAGGAAGCTCTGTTCCTGCGTTTATGCTGCTTGTCAGCCTAGAAATTGGAGACTGATGGCATAAGGCTTGTTTTCCCATTAGGAAAGCTCCGTTCATGCGGCCTCGAAGCTACCTGAAAAGCATTGTTGTTGCCGGGGTTTTCCTCACTGCCGGTATGGTTCTGAGAAGAAAATGAGTTTTCTCATAAGAAACCCTGGGTTTCCAGTTCCTTGTTGGAAGCTCACCCTGCTCTGCTCTATACCTAAAGTGAAAGTCAACGTGAACCCTAGCCTCGAAGTAAGGCCCTGATTTGCCTTGCCAATGGGGAGGTGTGCAGCAGCTCCATGAGGCCTTCATCACTGTTCTGCTTTCGTTTCACGGTAGTAAGCCTTTCAAAACTCCTAGGGACCTTGCTTCAGCCCCCGTTTCCGTACCAGAATACTGAGTAGAGCAAGGAAGCTCTGGTCCTGTTAAGCAACTTCCAGCCCTGTAGGCCTTTTTGGAACACCCCAGTGTTGGCTAGAGAGAACCAACACACTGCACTCTTCCTTGGGAGAGCCAGATTACCTCAGCTCCACACAGGATTCACGAACACACTTCTAGACTGTCCTCCATGCAATGGGTGTAACCTCATTCCCCTAGCTGAACTCTATTGAGAAAAACACTCTGCTTCTAATCCCTTTTCACATTTCACACTTGGAGTCACGCATCCTCAAGGAGGTGGTCGGCTTGCATTCCAAGTACAATTTAAGCACAGTTGCTGGTGTAACACAGCAGGTCTTTTGAAGAGGCACAGGTCTCTAAGTCTCCCTCGTGCATCCTTTGTTTAGGCACTTTGCTGCACGCAGAAAACCGGTCGTAGAAAAAAAGTTGATTCAGGGGAAGCCCCAGTGGGTATCGTGAATCTCTTTTGACTTGGTAGCATCAACATGTACTTATGCTGCGTGTCAACCTGGAAATGGGAGACTGAAGGCACAAAGCTTGTTTCCCGTTTTGAAAGCTCCATTCATGCGGCCTCGAAGCTACCTGAAAAGCACTGTTGTTACCGTGCATTTACTTCCAGCCGGCATGCCTCATAGAAGAAAATGAGTTTTCTCGAAAGAAACCTCGTGCTTCCAGTTCCTAGTTGGAACCTCACCCTGCTCTGCTCTATACCAAACGTGAAAGTCAACGTGAGCACTAGCCTCGAAGTAAGGCCCTGATTATGCTGGCAAAACGGGAGGCGTGCAGCGACTCCATGATGCCTTCATCGCTGTTCTGCTTTAGTTTAACGGTAGGAAGCTCTCCAAGACTCTTAGGGACCATGCTTCAGGACCCGTTTGGGTACCAGAACACGGCGTAGAGCCAGGAAGCTCTGTTCCTGCGTTTATGCTGCTTGTCAGCCTAGAAATTAGAGACTGATGGCATAAGGCTTGTTTTCCCATTAGGAAAGCTCAGTTCATGCGGCCTCGAAGCTACCTGAAAAGCATTGTTGTTGCCGGGGTTTTCCTCACTGCCGGCATGTTTCTGAGAAGAAAATGAGTTTTCTCATAAGAAACCTTGTGCTTCCAGTTCCTGGTAGGAACCTCACCCTGCTCTGCTCTATACCCAACGTGAAAGTCAACGTGAGCACTAGCCTCGAAGTAAGGCCCTGATTATGCTGGCAAAACGGGAGGCGTGCAGCAGCTCCATGAGGCCTTCATCGCTGTTCTGCTTTAGTTTAACGGTAGTAAGCTCTCCAAGACTCCTAGGGACTTTGCTTAAGCAGCCGTTTCGGTACCAGAACACTGCGTAGAGCCAGGAAGCTTTGGTGCTGCGTGTATGCTGCGTGTGTACCTAGAAATTAGAGACTGATGGCACAAGGCTTGTTTTCCCATTATGAAAGCTCCGTTCATGCGGCCTCGAAGCTACCTGAAAAGCATTGTTGTTGGCGGGGTTTTAGTCACTGCCGGCATGGTTCTGAGAAGAAAATGAGTTTTTTCGTAAGAAACCTTGTGCTTCCAGTTCCTAGTTGGAACCTCACCCTGCTCTGCTCTATACCCAACGTGAAAGTCAACGTGAGCACTAGCCTCGAAGTAAGGCCCTGATTATGCTGGCAAAACGGGAGGCGTGCAGCGACTCCATGAGGCCTTCATCGCTGTTCTGCTTTAGTTTAACGGTAGTAAGCTCTCCAAGACTCTTAGGGACCATGCTTCAGGACCCGTTTCGGTACCAGAACACGGCGTAGAGCCAGGAAGCTCTGTTCCTGCGTTTATGCTGCTTGTCAGCCTAGAAATTGGAGACTGATGGCATAAGGCTTGTTTTCCCATTAGGAAAGCTCCGTTCATGCGGCCTCGAAGCTACCTGAAAAGCATTGTTGTTGCCGGGGTTTTCCTCACTGCCGGTATGGTTCTGAGAAGAAAATGAGTTTTCTCATAAGAAACCCTGGGTTTCCAGTTCCTTGTTGGAAGCTCACCCTGCTCTGCTCTATACCTAAAGTGAAAGTCAACGTGAACCCTAGCCTCGAAGTAAGGCCCTGATTTGCCTTGCCAATGGGGAGGTGTGCAGCAGCTCCATGAGGCCTTCATCACTGTTCTGCTTTCGTTTCACGGTAGTAAGCCTTTCAAAACTCCTAGGGACCTTGCTTCAGCCCCCGTTTCCGTACCAGAATACTGAGTAGAGCAAGGAAGCTCTGGTCCTGTTAAGCAACTTCCAGCCCTGTAGGCCTTTTTGGAACACCCCAGTGTTGGCTAGAGAGAACCAACACACTGCACTCTTCCTTGGGAGAGCCAGATTACCTCAGCTCCACACAGGATTCACGAACACACTTCTAGACTGTCCTCCATGCAATGGGTGTAACCTCATTCCCCTAGCTGAACTCTATTGAGAAAAACACTCTGCTTCTAATCCCTTTTCACATTTCACACTTGGAGTCACGCATCCTCAAGGAGGTGGTCGGCTTGCATTCCAAGTACAATTTAAGCACAGTTGTTGTTGTAACAGAGCAGGTCTTTTGAAGAGGCACAGGTCTCTAAGTCTCCCTCGTGCATCCTTTGTTTAGGCACTTTGCTGCACGCAGAAAACCGGTCGTAGAAAAAAAGTTGATTCAGGGGAAGCCCCAGTGGGTATCGTGAATCTCTTTTGACTTGGTAGCATCAACATGTACTTATGCTGCGTGTCAACCTGGAAATGGGAGACTGAAGGCACAAAGCTTGTTTCCCGGTTTGAAAGCTCCATTCATGCGGCCTCGAAGCTACCTGAAAAGCACTGTTGTTACCGTGCATTTACTTCCAGCCGGCATGCCTCATAGAAGAAAATGAGTTTTCTCGAAAGAAACCTCGTGCTTCCAGTTCCTAGTTGGAACCTCACCCTGCTCTGCTCTATACCAAACGTGAAAGTCAACGTGAGCACTAGCCTCGAAGTAAGGCCCTGATTATGCTGGCAAAACGGGAGGCGTGCAGCGACTCCATGAGGCCTTCATCGCTGTTCTGCTTTAGTTTAACGGTAGTAAGCTCTCCAAGACTCTTAGGGACCATGCCTCAGGACCCGTTTCGGTACCAGAACACGGCGTAGAGCCAGGAAGCTCTGTTCCTGCGTTTATGCTGCTTGTCAGCCTAGAAATTGGAGACTGATGGCATAAGGCTTGTTTTCCCATTAGGAAAGCTCCGTTCATGCGGCCTCGAAGCTACCTGAAAAGCATTGTTGTTGCCGGGGTTTTCCTCACTACCGGCATGGTTCTGAGAACAAAATGAGTTTTCTCATAAGAAACCTTGTGCTTCCAGTTCCTGGTAGGAAGCTCACCCTGCTCTGCTCTATACCTAAAGTGAAAATCAACGTGAGCCCTAGCTTCGAAGTAAGGCCCTGATTATCCTCGCAAAACGGCAGGTGTGCAGCAGCTCCATGAGGCCTTCATCGTTGTTCTGCTTTAGTTTCACGGTAGTAAGCCTTTCAAGACTCTTAGGGACCTTGCTTCAGCACCCGTTTCAGTACCAGAACACTGCTTAGAGCCAGGAAGCTCTGGTCCTTCGTGTATGCTGCGTGTCAACCTAGAAATTAGAGACTGATGGCACAAGGCTTGTTTTCCCATTAGGAAAGCTCCGTTCATGCGGCCTCGAAGCTACCTGAAAAGCATTGTTGTTGCCTGCGTTTTCGTCACTGCCGACATGGTTCTGAGAAGAAAATGAGTTTTCATGGAAGAAACCTTGTGCTTCCAGTTCCTTGTTGGAAGCTCACCCTGCTCTGCTCTATACCAAAAGTGAAAGTCCACGTGAGCCCTAGCCTCGAAGTAAGGCCCTGATTTGCCTTGCCAATGGGGAGTCGTGCAGCAGCTCTATGAGGCCTTCCTCACGGTTCTGCTTGAGTTTCACGTTAGTAAGCCTTTCAAGACTCCTAGGGACCTTGCTTCAGCACCCGTTTCAATACCAGAATATTGAGTAGACACAGGAAGCTCTAGTCCTGTCAAGCAACTTCCAGCCCCGTAGGCCTTTTGGAACACCCCAGGGTTGGCTAGAGAAAGGCAACACACTGCACTCTTCCTTGGGAGAGCCAGATTACCTCAGCTCTACACAGGATTCAGGAACACACTTCTAGACTGTCCTCCATGCAGTGGATGTAACCTCATTCCCCTAGCTGAACTCTATTGAGAAAAACACTCTGCTTCTAATCCCTTTTCACTTTTTACACTTGGAGTCACACATCCTCAAGGAGGTGGTTGGCTTGCATTCCAAGTACAATTTAAGCACAGTTCTTGGTGTAACACAGCAGGTCTTTTGAAGAGGCACAGGTCTCTAAATCTCCCTCGCGCATCCTTTGTTTAGGCACTTTGCTGCACGCAGAAAACCGGTCGTAGAAAAAAAGTTGATTCAGGGGAAGCCCCAGTGGGTATCGTGAATCTCTTTTGACTTGGTAGCATCAACATGTACTTATGCTGCGTGTCAACCTGGAAATGGGAGACTGAAGGCACAAAGCTTGTTTCCCGTTTTGAAAGCTCCATTCATGCGGCCTCGAAGCTACCTGAAAAGCACTGTTGTTACCGTGCTTTTCCTTACAGCCGGCATGGCACATAGAAGAAAATGAGTTTTCTCGAAAGAAACCTCGTGCTTCCAGTTCCTAGTTGGAACCTCACCCTGCTCTGCTCTATACCAAACGTGAAAGTCAACGTGAGCACTAGCCTCGAAGTAAGGCCCTGATTATGCTGGCAAAACGGGAGGCGTGCAGCAGCTCCATGAGGCCTTCATCGCTGTTCTGCTTTAGTTTAACGGTAGTAAGCTCTCCAAGACTCTTAGGGACCATGCTTCAGGACCCGTTTCGGTACCAGAACACGGCGTAGAGCCAGGAAGCTCTGTTCCTGCGTTTATGCTGCTTGTCAGCCTAGAAATTAGAGACTGATGGCATAAGGCTTGTTTTCCCATTAGGAAAGCTCAGTTCATGCGGCCTCGAAGCTACCTGAAAAGCATTGTTGTTGCCGGGGTTTTCCTCACTGCCGGCATGGTTCTGAGAAGAAAATGAGTTTTCTCATAAGAAACCTTGTGCTTCCAGTTCCTAGTTGGAACCTCACCCTGCTCTGCTCTATACCCAACGTGAAAGTCAACGTGAGCACTAGCCTTGAAGTAAGGCCCTGATTATGCTGGCAAAACGGGAGGCGTGCAGCAGCTCCATGAGGCCTTCATCGCTGTTCTGCTTTAGTTTCACGGTAGTAAGCCTTTCAAGACTCTTAGGGACCTTGCTTCAGCACCCGTTTCAGTACCAGAACACTGCGTAGAGCCAGGAAGCTCTGGTCCTTCGTGTATGCTGCGTGTCAACCTAGAAATTAGAGACTGATGGCACAAGGCTTGTTTTCCCATTAGGAAAGCTCCGTTCATGCGGCCTCGAAGCTACCTGAAAAGCATTGTTGTTGCCGGGGTTTTCCTCACTGCCGGTATGGTTCTGAGAAGAAAATGAGTTTTCTCATAAGAAACCCTGGGTTTCCAGTTCCTTGTTGGAAGCTCACCCTGCTCTGCTCTATACCTAAAGTGAAAGTCAACGTGAACCCTAGCCTCGAAGTAAGGCCCTGATTTGCCTTGCCAATGGGGAGGTGTGCAGCAGCTCCATGAGGCCTTCATCACTGTTCTGCTTTCGTTTCACGGTAGTAAGCCTTTCAAAACTCCTAGGGACCTTGCTTCAGCCCCCGTTTCCGTACCAGAATACTGAGTAGAGCAAGGAAGCTCTGGTCCTGTTAAGCAACTTCCAGCCCTGTAGGCCTTTTTGGAACACCCCAGTGTTGGCTAGAGAGAACCAACACACTGCACTCTTCCTTGGGAGAGCCAGATTACCTCAGCTCCACACAGGATTCACGAACACACTTCTAGACTGTCCTCCATGCAATGGGTGTAACCTCATTCCCCTAGCTGAACTCTATTGAGAAAAACACTCTGCTTCTAATCCCTTTTCACATTTCACACTTGGAGTCACGCATCCTCAAGGAGGTGGTCGGCTTGCATTCCAAGTACAATTTAAGCACAGTTCTTGGTGTAACACTGCAGGTCCTTTGAAGATGCAAAGGCCCCTCAGTTTCGCTCGCGCATCCTTTGTTTAGGAACTTCGCTGCACACGGAAACACGGATGTAAAAAAAGTTGATTCAGGAAAAGCCCCAGGGGGTATCGTGAATCTCTTTTGACGTGTTAGCATCAACATGTACTTATACTTCGTGTCAACCTGGAAATGGGAGACTGAAGGCACAAAGCTTGTTTTCCCGTTTTGAAAGCTCCATTCAGGCGGCCTCGAAGCTACCTGAAAAGCACTGTTGTTACCGTGCTTTTACTTACAGCCGGCATGGCACATAGAAGAAAATGAGTTTTCTCGAAAGAAACCTTGTGCTTCCAGTTCCTAGTTGGAATCTCACCCTGCTCTGCTCTATACCCAACGTGAAAGTCAACGTGAGCACTAGCCTCGAAGTAAGGCCCTGATTATGCTGGCAAAACGGGAGGCGTGCAGCAGCTCCATGAGGCCTTCATCGCTGTTCTGCTTTAGTTTAACGGTAGTAAGCTCTCCAAGACACCTTAGGACTTTGCTTAAGCAGCCGTTTCGGTACCAGAACACTGCGTAGAACCAGGAAGCTTAGGTGCTGCGTGTATGCTGCGTGTCTACCTAGAAATTAGAGACTGATGGCACAAGGCTTGTTTTCCCATTATGAAAGCTCCGTTCATGCGGCCTCGAAGCTACCTGAAAAGCATTGTTGTTGGCGTGGTTTTAGTCACTGCCGGCATGGTTCTGAGAAGAAAATGAGTTTTTTCGTAAGAATCCTTGTGCTTCCAGTTCCTTGTAGGAAGCTCACCCTGCTCTGCTCTATACCTAAAGTGAAAGTCAACGTGAGCCCTAGCTTCGAAGTAAGGCCCTGATTATCCTTGCAAAACAGGAGGCGTGCAGCAGCTCCATGAGGCCTTCATCATTGTTCTGCTTGAGTTTCATGTTAGTAAGCCTTTCAAGACTCCTAGGGACCTTGCTTCAGCACCCGTTTCAGTACCAGAATATTGAGTAGACACAGGAAGCTCTAGTCCTGTCAAGCAACTTCCAGCCTCGTAGGCCTTTTGGAACACCCCAGGGTTGGCTAGAGAAAGGCAACACACTGCACTCTTCCTTGGGAGAGCCAGATTACCTCAGCTCTACACAGGATTCAGGAACACACTTCTAGACTGTCCTCCATGCAGTGGATGTAACCTCATTCCCCTAGCTGAACTCTATTGAGAAAAACACTCTGCTTCTAATCCCTTTTCACTTTTTACACTTGGAGTCACACATCCTCAAGGAGGTGGTCGGCTTGCATTCCAAGTACAATTTAAGCACAGTTCTTGGTGTAACACAGCAGGTCTTTTGAAGAGGCACAGGTCTCTAAATCTCCCTCGCGCATCCTTTGTTTAGGCACTTTGCTGCACGCAGAAAACCGGTCGTAGAAAAAAAGTTGATTCAGGGGAAGCCCCAGTGGGTATCGTGAATCTCTTTTGACTTGGTAGCATCAACATGTACTTATGCTGCGTGTCAACCTGGAAATGGGAGACTGAAGGCACAAAGCTTGTTTCCCGTTTTGAAAGCTCCATTCATGCGGCCTCGAAGCTACCTGAAAAGCACTGTTGTTACCGTGCATTTACTTCCAGCGGGCATGCCTCATAGAAGAAAATGAGTTTTCTCGAAAGAAACCTCGTGCTTCCAGTTCCTAGTTGGAACCTCACCCTGCTCTGCTCTATACCCAACGTGAAAGTCAACGTGAGCACTAGCCTCGAAGTAAGGCCCTGATTATGCTGGCAAAACGGGAAGCGTGCAGCGACTCCATGAGGCCTTCATTGCTGTTCTGGTTAGTTTAACGGTAGTAAGCTCTCCAAGACTCTTAGGGACCATGCTTCAGGACCCGTTTCGGTACCAGAACACGGCGTAGAGCCAGGAAGCTCTGTTCCTGCGTTTATGCTGCTTGTCAGCCTAGAAATTGGAGACTGATGGCATAAGGCTTGTTTTCCCATTAGGAAAGCTCAGTTCATGCGACCTCGAAGCTACCTGAAAAGCATTGTTGTTGCCGGGGTTTTCCTCACTGCCGGCATGGTTCTGAGAAGAAAATGAGTTTTCTCATAAGAAACCTTGTGCTTCCAGTTCCTAGTTGGAACCTCACCCTGCTCTGCTCTATACCCAACGTGAAAGTCAACGTGAGCACTAGCCTCGAAGTAAGGCCCTGATTATGCTGGCAAAACGGGAGGCGTGCAGCAGCTCTATGAGGCCTTCATCGCTGTTCTGCTTTAGTTTAACGGTAGTAAGCTCTCCAAGACTCCTAGGGACTTTGCTTAAGCAGCCGTTTCGGTACCAGAACACTGCGTAGAGCCAGGAAGCTTTGGTGCTGCGTGTATGCTGCGTGTCTACCTAGAAATTAGAGACTGATGGCACAAGGCTTGTTTTCCCATTATGAAAGCTCCATTCATGCGGCCTCGAAGCTACCTGAAAAGCATTGTTGTTGGCGGGTTTTTAGTCACTGCCGGCATGGTTCTGAGAAGAAAATGAGTTTTTTCGTAAGAAACCTTGTGCTTCGAGTTCCTAGTTGGAACCTCACCCTGCTCTGCTCTATACCCAACGTGAAAGTCAACGTGAGCACTAGCCTCGAAGTAAGGCCCTGATCATGCTGGCAAAACGGGAGGCGTGCAGCGACTCCATGAGGCCTTCATCGCTGTTCTGCTTTAGTTTAACGGTAGTAAGCTCTCCAAGACTCTTAGGGACCATGCTTCAGGACCCGTTTCGGTACCAGAACACGGCGTAGAGCCAGGAAGCTCTGTTCCTGCGTTTATGCTGCTTGTCAGCCTAGAAATTGGAGACTGATGGCATAAGGCTTGTTTTCCCATTAGGAAAGCTCCGTTCATGCGGCCTCGAAGCTACCTGAAAAGCATTGTTGTTGCCGGGGTTTTCCTCACTGCCGGTATGGTTCTGAGAAGAAAATGAGTTTTCTCATAAGAAACCCTGGGTTTCCAGTTCCTTGTTGGAAGCTCACCCTGCTCTGCTCTATACCTAAAGTGAAAGTCAACGTGAACCCTAGCCTCGAAGTAAGGCCCTGATTTGCCTTGCCAATGGGGAGGTGTGCAGCAGCTCCATGAGGCCTTCATCACTGTTCTGCTTTCGTTTCACGGTAGTAAGCCTTTCAAAACTCCTAGGGACCTTGCTTCAGCCCCCGTTTCCGTACCAGAATACTGAGTAGAGCAAGGAAGCTCTGGTCCTGTTAAGCAACTTCCAGCCCTGTAGGCCTTTTTGGAACACCCCAGTGTTGGCTAGAGAGAACCAACACACTGCACTCTTCCTTGGGAGAGCCAGATTACCTCAGCTCCACACAGGATTCACGAACACACTTCTAGACTGTCCTCCATGCAATGGGTGTAACCTCATTCCCCTAGCTGAACTCTATTGAGAAAAACACTCTGCTTCTAATCCCTTTTCACATTTCACACTTGGAGTCACGCATCCTCAAGGAGGTGGTCGGCTTGCATTCCAAGTACAATTTAAGCACAGTTCTTGGTGTAACACTGCAGGTCCTT
Source organism: Eubalaena glacialis (assembly GCF_028564815.1). Classification (NCBI taxonomy): domain Eukaryota; kingdom Metazoa; phylum Chordata; class Mammalia; order Artiodactyla; family Balaenidae; genus Eubalaena; species Eubalaena glacialis. The sequence goes on from NC_083731.1 coordinate 51,731,282, forward strand.
TGAAGGTGCAAAGGCCCCTCAGTCTCGCTCGCGCATCCTTTGTTTAGGAACTTCGCTGCACGCGGAAACACGGATGTAAAAAAAGTTGATTCAGGGAAAGCCCCAGGGGTATCGTGAATCTCTTTTGACGTGTTAGCATCAACATGTACTTATACTTCGTGTCAACCTGGAAATGGGAGACTGAAGGCACAAAGCTTGTTTTCCCGTTTTGAAAGCTCCATTCAGGCGGCCTCGAAGCTACCTGAAAAGCACTGTTGTTACCGTGCTTTTACTTACAGCCGGCATGGCACATAGAAGAAAATGAGTTTTCTCGAAAGAAACCTTGTGCTTCCAGTTCCTAGTTGGAATCTCACCCTGCTCTGCTCTATACCCAACGTGAAAGTCAACGTGAGCACTAGCCTCGAAGTAAGGCCCTGATTATGCTGGCAAAACGGGAGGCGTGCAGCAGCTCCATGAGGCCTTCATCGCTGTTCTGCTTTAGTTTAACGGTAGTAAGCTCTCCAAGACACCTAGGGACTTTGCTTAAGCAGCCGTTTCGGTACCAGAACACTGCGTAGAACCAGGAAGCTTAGGTGCTGCGTGTATGCTGCGTGTCTACCTAGAAATTAGAGACTGATGGCACAAGGCTTGTTTTCCCATTATGAAAGCTCCGTTCATGCGGCCTCGAAGCTACCTGAAAAGCATTGTTGTTGGCGTGGTTTTAGTCACTGCCGGCATGGTTCTGAGAAGAAAATGAGTTTTTTCGTAAGAATCCTTGTGCTTCCAGTTCCTTGTAGGAAGCTCACCCTGCTCTGCTCTATACCTAAAGTGAAAGTCAACGTGAGCCCTAGCTTCGAAGTAAGGCCCTGATTATCCTTGCAAAACAGGAGGCGTGCAGCAGCTCCATGAGGCCTTCATCATTGTTCTGCTTGAGTTTCATGTTAGTAAGCCTTTCAAGACTCCTAGGGACCTTGCTTCAGCACCCGTTTCAGTACCAGAATATTGAGTAGACACAGGAAGCTCTAGTCCTGTCAAGCAACTTCCAGCCTCGTAGGCCTTTTGGAACACCCCAGGGTTGGCTAGAGAAAGGCAACACACTGCACTCTTCCTTGGGAGAGCCAGATTACCTCAGCTCTACACAGGATTCAGGAACACACTTCTAGACTGTCCTCCATGCAGTGGATGTAACCTCATTCCCCTAGCTGAACTCTATTGAGAAAAACACTCTGCTTCTAATCCCTTTTCACTTTTTACACTTGGAGTCACACATCCTCAAGGAGGTGGTCGGCTTGCATTCCAAGTACAATTTAAGCACAGTTCTTGGTGTAACACAGCAGGTCTTTTGAAGAGGCACAGGTCTCTAAATCTCCCTCGCGCATCCTTTGTTTAGGCACTTTGCTGCACGCAGAAAACCGGTCGTAGAAAAAAAGTTGATTCAGGGGAAGCCCCAGTGGGTATCGTGAATCTCTTTTGACTTGGTAGCATCAACATGTACTTATGCTGCGTGTCAACCTGGAAATGGGAGACTGAAGGCACAAAGCTTGTTTCCCGTTTTGAAAGCTCCATTCATGCGGCCTCGAAGCTACCTGAAAAGCACTGTTGTTACCGTGCATTTACTTCCAGCGGGCATGCCTCATAGAAGAAAATGAGTTTTCTCGAAAGAAACCTCGTGCTTCCAGTTCCTAGTTGGAACCTCACCCTGCTCTGCTCTATACCCAACGTGAAAGTCAACGTGAGCACTAGCCTCGAAGTAAGGCCCTGATTATGCTGGCAAAACGGGAAGCGTGCAGCGACTCCATGAGGCCTTCATTGCTGTTCTGGTTAGTTTAACGGTAGTAAGCTCTCCAAGACTCTTAGGGACCATGCTTCAGGACCCGTTTCGGTACCAGAACACGGCGTAGAGCCAGGAAGCTCTGTTCCTGCGTTTATGCTGCTTGTCAGCCTAGAAATTGGAGACTGATGGCATAAGGCTTGTTTTCCCATTAGGAAAGCTCAGTTCATGCGACCTCGAAGCTACCTGAAAAGCATTGTTGTTGCCGGGGTTTTCCTCACTGCCGGCATGGTTCTGAGAAGAAAATGAGTTTTCTCATAAGAAACCTTGTGCTTCCAGTTCCTAGTTGGAACCTCACCCTGCTCTGCTCTATACCCAACGTGAAAGTCAACGTGAGCACTAGCCTCGAAGTAAGGCCCTGATTATGCTGGCAAAACGGGAGGCGTGCAGCAGCTCTATGAGGCCTTCATCGCTGTTCTGCTTTAGTTTAACGGTAGTAAGCTCTCCAAGACTCCTAGGGACTTTGCTTAAGCAGCCGTTTCGGTACCAGAACACTGCGTAGAGCCAGGAAGCTTTGGTGCTGCGTGTATGCTGCGTGTCTACCTAGAAATTAGAGACTGATGGCACAAGGCTTGTTTTCCCATTATGAAAGCTCCATTCATGCGGCCTCGAAGCTACCTGAAAAGCATTGTTGTTGGCGGGTTTTTAGTCACTGCCGGCATGGTTCTGAGAAGAAAATGAGTTTTTTCGTAAGAAACCTTGTGCTTCGAGTTCCTAGTTGGAACCTCACCCTGCTCTGCTCTATACCCAACGTGAAAGTCAACGTGAGCACTAGCCTCGAAGTAAGGCCCTGATCATGCTGGCAAAACGGGAGGCGTGCAGCGACTCCATGAGGCCTTCATCGCTGTTCTGCTTTAGTTTAACGGTAGTAAGCTCTCCAAGACTCTTAGGGACCATGCTTCAGGACCCGTTTCGGTACCAGAACACGGCGTAGAGCCAGGAAGCTCTGTTCCTGCGTTTATGCTGCTTGTCAGCCTAGAAATTGGAGACTGATGGCATAAGGCTTGTTTTCCCATTAGGAAAGCTCCGTTCATGCGGCCTCGAAGCTACCTGAAAAGCATTGTTGTTGCCGGGGTTTTCCTCACTGCCGGTATGGTTCTGAGAAGAAAATGAGTTTTCTCATAAGAAACCCTGGGTTTCCAGTTCCTTGTTGGAAGCTCACCCTGCTCTGCTCTATACCTAAAGTGAAAGTCAACGTGAACCCTAGCCTCGAAGTAAGGCCCTGATTTGCCTTGCCAATGGGGAGGTGTGCAGCAGCTCCATGAGGCCTTCATCACTGTTCTGCTTTCGTTTCACGGTAGTAAGCCTTTCAAAACTCCTAGGGACCTTGCTTCAGCCCCCGTTTCCGTACCAGAATACTGAGTAGAGCAAGGAAGCTCTGGTCCTGTTAAGCAACTTCCAGCCCTGTAGGCCTTTTTGGAACACCCCAGTGTTGGCTAGAGAGAACCAACACACTGCACTCTTCCTTGGGAGAGCCAGATTACCTCAGCTCCACACAGGATTCACGAACACACTTCTAGACTGTCCTCCATGCAATGGGTGTAACCTCATTCCCCTAGCTGAACTCTATTGAGAAAAACACTCTGCTTCTAATCCCTTTTCACATTTCACACTTGGAGTCACGCATCCTCAAGGAGGTGGTCGGCTTGCATTCCAAGTACAATTTAAGCACAGTTCTTGGTGTAACACTGCAGGTCCTTTGAAGGTGCAAAGGCCCCTCAGTCTCGCTCGCGCATCCTTTGTTTAGGAACTTCGCTGCACGCGGAAACACGGATGTAAAAAAAGTTGATTCAGGGAAAGCCCCAGGGGTATCGTGAATCTCTTTTGACGTGTTAGCATCAACATGTACTTATACTTCGTGTCAACCTGGAAATGGGAGACTGAAGGCACAAAGCTTGTTTTCCCGTTTTGAAAGCTCCATTCAGGCGGCCTCGAAGCTACCTGAAAAGCACTGTTGTTACCGTGCTTTTACTTACAGCCGGCATGGCACATAGAAGAAAATGAGTTTTCTCGAAAGAAACCTTGTGCTTCCAGTTCCTAGTTGGAATCTCACCCTGCTCTGCTCTATACCCAACGTGAAAGTCAACGTGAGCACTAGCCTCGAAGTAAGGCCCTGATTATGCTGGCAAAACGGGAGGCGTGCAGCAGCTCCATGAGGCCTTCATCGCTGTTCTGCTTTAGTTTAACGGTAGTAAGCTCTCCAAGACACCTAGGGACTTTGCTTAAGCAGCCGTTTCGGTACCAGAACACTGCGTAGAACCAGGAAGCTTAGGTGCTGCGTGTATGCTGCGTGTCTACCTAGAAATTAGAGACTGATGGCACAAGGCTTGTTTTCCCATTATGAAAGCTCCGTTCATGCGGCCTCGAAGCTACCTGAAAAGCATTGTTGTTGGCGTGGTTTTAGTCACTGCCGGCATGGTTCTGAGAAGAAAATGAGTTTTTTCGTAAGAATCCTTGTGCTTCCAGTTCCTTGTAGGAAGCTCACCCTGCTCTGCTCTATACCTAAAGTGAAAGTCAACGTGAGCCCTAGCTTCGAAGTAAGGCCCTGATTATCCTTGCAAAACAGGAGGCGTGCAGCAGCTCCATGAGGCCTTCATCATTGTTCTGCTTGAGTTTCATGTTAGTAAGCCTTTCAAGACTCCTAGGGACCTTGCTTCAGCACCCGTTTCAGTACCAGAATATTGAGTAGACACAGGAAGCTCTAGTCCTGTCAAGCAACTTCCAGCCTCGTAGGCCTTTTGGAACACCCCAGGGTTGGCTAGAGAAAGGCAACACACTGCACTCTTCCTTGGGAGAGCCAGATTACCTCAGCTCTACACAGGATTCAGGAACACACTTCTAGACTGTCCTCCATGCAGTGGATGTAACCTCATTCCCCTAGCTGAACTCTATTGAGAAAAACACTCTGCTTCTAATCCCTTTTCACTTTTTACACTTGGAGTCACACATCCTCAAGGAGGTGGTCGGC